>NC_064808.1:37718693-38068087 GCF_023721935.1 Panthera uncia | reverse complement strand
AACCACCAATCTGTTCTTTTTATCCATGAGCTTGTTTTTTAAGATTCCACATACAGGAGAGATGATCCGGTGTTTGTCTTTCTCTGACTTCTTTTACTTCCCATAAATGACCTCGGGGTGCATCTGTGTTGAAACAAATGACAAGATTTCATTCCTTTTTGCTGCTGAATAATACTTCTATAGATGTATCACGATTGCTTTATCCATTTGTCTGTGGTGGCTCGTTTCCATACCTTTGTTACTGTAAATAATGCTGCAGTGCACATGGGGGTGAATGTATCATTTCAAGTCCGTGTGTTTTGTCCGGGTAGATGCCCAGAAGTGGAGTTGCTGGATCATCTGGTATTTTTAGTCTTAATTTTTGGAGGAACCTCCACACTGCTTTCTGTAGTGGCTGCAGCACGTGACATTGCCACCAGCAGTGAAGGAGAGCTTCCTCCCCGCCCCCCCCCCCTTCCTTGTGCTTTGGAAAAAGCTCTTCTGACAGGTGTGAGGTGGTCTCTCCTTGAAGTTTTGATTTGCATTCCCCTGATGGTTACTGATAAGCATCTTTGCCACCACCTGTTGGCCACCTGTAGGTCGTTCTCGGAAAAGTGCCTGTTGAGACCTTTCTGGTTTTTTAGTCACATTCGGTTTTTTGTGATTGGATTTTAGAAGGTCTTAATAGATCCTGGATATTAGCCCCTTATGAGCTATATGATTTGTAAATATCTTCTCCCCTTCAGTAGGTTGCCTTCCTTTGTTGATGATTCTCTTTGTTGTGCAGGAGCCTTTTAGTTTCATGTAGCCCTGCTTGTTTGTTGTTAATTATTGGGGTGTAAGTCACATACGCTGTTAGTTTCAGATGTACAACATAGGAATTCAGTATCTGTATACACTGCAAGATGATCACCACAGTAAGGCTAGTTACCCGACACCATACAAAGTTAATACCGTACTATTCATTGTGTTCCTCATGCTGTACGTGAGCTCATGACTTATTTAAGAGGACATTTGTATTTGATTCTCCTTCAACTGTTTACCCCCTTTTCCCTCACCTCTGGCAACCACCAGCCCGTTCTCTGTTATCTGTGAGTCTGCATTTGTTTGTTTTGTCTTTGCTTTCGGTGTCCGATTCAATGAATTGTTGCCAAGACCTATGGCAAGGAGTTTACCTCCTGTTCCTCCCGTCCCCCAGGACTTTTATGGTTTCAGGTCTTACATTCAAGTCTTTAATCCATTTTGAGGCACTTTTTGTGTATAGCATGACAGTGGTCCAGTTTCATTCTTTCTGCATGTGGCTGTCAAATGTCTGTTTTTATGCCAATAAAAACTGTTCGGATTACTCTAGCATTGTAATATAGTTTGAAATCAGACCATGTGATGCCTTCAGTTTTGTTCTTAAGATTGCTTTGGCTATTCAGGGTCTTGTGTGGTTCCGTACACGCTTTAGGATTGTTCTATTTCTGTGGAAAATGTCACTGGAATTTTAATAGCAATTGCATTGAATGTGTATATTGATTTGGGTAGTATGAACATTTTAACAGTGTTTTTCCAATCCATGAACATGGACTGTCTTTCCATGTGTGTCTTTTTCAATTTTATTAATGTTTTATAGCTTTCAATACACCTGGCTTTTCACCTTGGTTAAATTTATTCCTAAGTATTTTATTCTTTTTGATGATATTTTTCTAATTTCTCTTTCTGAGAAATTCGAGCCATTATAAATAATGACTGTTTTTAACAACCAGCTCACAAAGGTTCATAAAACTTATCGACTCTCCTGACCCAGTATGAGCCCACTCTAGTAGACCATTGTATGTTTTGTGTGTGTATGTATCTCGTTACATAGCTTTTAAATGCCCGCTGTCAAGAGGATCCTGCTACTATGCTCCTGGAAATGGTCTCAGCAAAATGTTACCTACCAGTTCCTGTTCTAGGCCTTGTGGACTGACTGGTCTGAAAGATAGGTGAAACACCATCCTGATTTCATTGACTTTCTAATCTAGGCAATGAAAAGGAACAGATTTACTCACCCATTCTATCTATCCATCTGTCTACTCCTCTCCCCATTTAATCATTCACCTATCTTTTCTCGTACCCACCCATCCATATGTCCACCCATCTGAACATTAACCAGTCTGTTCCTTCATTTTGCTTCCATTAACCCATCCATTTACCCTCCAGGAAGTCAGCGCGTGCTTGTTGATTAAGCCCCTGCAGTGAGTCCGGCATGGCGCCAGTGTTTCAAAGATGTTACAACACTTGTGCTCTATTCCGGGGAAGCTCCTCACTGGAGAAAGGTGAATAGGTATAACAGCCATGATAAAAAGCACGTGCAAAGTGCTTTTGGATCCAAGAAGAAGGAACCAGTAACTCTGATGAGCGTGAGCAAGTGGGCTGGGAAGGGCTTTAGAGGACTTGACCCTTGGCCCGGGTTTTAGGAGACCGAGTAGACATTTGCCAGGCAGTGGGGTAGTGATGGCACCGCTGGCAGAGAAGACCACGTGGGCAAGAGCGTAGGTTTTGGGGAGCCAGCACACAGGATGTTTGAAGCGTGAGGACCCCAGGATCTCAGAAAAGGGGAGAGAAGCCTGCAGTCGGGTTTGGTGTCTAGGAAAAGGGGCCATCCTGCTGAGTGGAGGGGATGAGGGAGGACACGCCAGACCAGAAACCGCCCCCCCTCCAGCGGCGACTGAAGGTTGGCATTGGCACGGAGCCTGTGCTGTGAGTGGTGGGCCAGAGGGGTTGGTAGTCGGGGACCTGGAGACGAGGCAGGAAAGGAAACAGACATCTGAAGGTACCACCTGTGTGCCAGACGCTGTGCTAAGCGTCTTGGAAACGTTATTTCCATTCTCATTATGGACACCATAGTCCTCATGATAGATAACAGATGGATAGCCCATTTTCCAGAAGTGGAAGCTGAGGCCCAGAGAGAGGTCGTTTGCCCGTGGTGAAAAGGCCCTGGTGTGCTCTGTGTCCAAACACATGTGGGGTTCTTGAGCTGTGATATCCAGTCACTGTCGATTCAACAATCCTGCGAAGAGGAAACCGACTTGAGAGGTCAAGCAGCCTGTCAGAGGTCACGCGGGACTCCAAGGTCTTGGTTGGGCCTGGTGGGGCCCAAAGTCCTGGGGGTGCTGTGCCTATCAAGCTGAGCTGAGGCCTTTGGGCTGGATGGAGTGGCCAAGAAGCACAATTGCTGGTATCCCCTCTACCTGTGGTCTGCAGATGAGGGGACTGTGGCTTTTTGGAAGCCAGATGGAGGCTAATACATAAAAGGCACATTGATGAGCAGACTGGAGAGCGCCCGAATACTAGCTCAGGTGGTTGTCAGCCCCTCAGGTGTGGCTGTCCTGCCAGGCATCCCTGAAAAGCTCTTGAGTTTTGAGATGGTTGCTGTCAAAAGAGTGTTTGCAGCGGCTGCCTCAGCTTCTGGGAAGGGCCTGATTTCCATCACAGCCACGGAGGAAGCCCTGGGAAGGAGGGCATGTGTATTCAGTAACTAATGAACCTAGGAAGGGAGAAAAAATACTCGAGACATTTTGAGTGGGCTAGGACATCTGGCTGTCTCGGAACCACCAGACCTCGTGGTTGAATGTTGTTCCAATCCTGTGCCTAAGGTTGGAGGGGGTGGGGAGGAAGTCCTGCAGAGGGGGCCCTGATTTTGTTCTCAAGCAACCGGTAAGCATTCCAGTCTTGATCCTTGGGTGGCCTTATTTGGCTTTTAGGCAGGCCCAAGGGAGACTTGGATCCACATTTTGCTGTTGTGAGAGGTGGTGGCTGTGGGGCAAGGCTTTCTGGGTCAAGTGGAGGATCCCCTTTTACTAGCTGTGTGACCCTGGGCACATGTCTTAACCTTTTAGAGCTTCTGTTTTCCAGTATATAACATGGAGGTGATCATTCATTTATACAACAGGTATTTAGTGAGCACCTAATACACGCTGGGCATTCTACCAGATGTTTGGGGAAAATGCAATGAATAAAACAGCTAAGAATTCCTGTCCTCTGGGAGCTGGCACTCCTGTGGGTAGAGCCTATAGATGAGAGCACAGGTGTAAGACACGTGACACACAGTAGGCCCTCCACAGAAGCGCACACCCCTCGCAGCAGGTGGTCGTGAGCAAGTGAGGAAAAGAAGGGAGAGTCCCACCTCTCCTGTGAGGTACGGTGCGGTGTACCTCCTGTTCCAGGACAACAGCAGCAAGAGAGGGGATCCCAGGCATTACTCCATGGTGTGGGATAAGTAGGAACCTATGTACTCCTCCTGGAGAGTTCACCAGCCTGGTGTATTTATTTTTTTAAAGACCGTTTCAAAACCTCTGAAGCTGCTGTGCACACCCACCTGTGGCTTGTCATTGCTCCTGACAGACAATGCCATCATTGTACGGCTGTGGGGCTATTTCCAGGCATGGCCCCTAGATCCGCACAGGGTCCTAGGCCAGCCTTGCCCTACTTCAGACTGGAAGATCTGGGGCACCTGACTCCTGAGCATTTCCCGATTCAGGGGCAGCCCGACCATGGTAACTTGTGTTATATTGGCGTTTCAGTTTTTACTATAGTGACGCTGCTGTGAATCATGTCGGCCTTGCGCTTTGGTGACATGGGAAAGTGTCCGTTCCACTCTTAGATCTGTTAGTCCTGAGTGACAAGCGGCCAGCTCTGTTCCCAGGGGCAGGAGAGGGTGACACTGTGGCTATTATGCAATAAGCCTTCCTCCCTTGTTGCTTTTCCCACACTGCCGTGACAGTTGACCTTCTGTGGATGGTGATTCCTTGGGTGGGCCTCTCAGTAGCAGTGGAAAGTTTCCAAGAGCCAGTCACTGCCTTTAAACCCTGCATACATTTCATGTGATCTTGGGAGAGTCCTTTCAGCTCTGAGCCTCAACTTTCTCATCTGTAGAATGGGGCGAATAGTATCTTCCTCACAAGTGAGCGGGGCACTAAAGGAGTCCATTGTTTGCAGGGTGTTCACCTTGTAGGTCATCATCTTCATGGTAATTAGAATCCTAGCTAACCTACCTACTATGTGCCAGGCATTGTTAGGTGATCTCCACTCAATCTCAGAATAAACTGAATAGGTGGTTGACTCATTTTACAAATGAGGACACTTAGGCTTGGATAGTTGAAGTAACTTGCCCAGGATAAGTCTGCCGGGAAGTGGTCGAGGCATGGTCGGAACTAAAGTGGTCTGAATCTAGAAGGCGTTCTTTTACTCCATTCATCGCAGGCATCTGGCCGATGGGCGTTGCTGTCCTACACAAGACCACAGCAAGAGCAGAACCTGGCACAGGTCGTGCTCAGACTGTTGGCGTCAAGGCGTGCATGTGGCTCGAAGTGGTTTATGTTGATTTGATACTCGGAGGTCAAGTAGGAGGAAGGATGGTGCCAGAATGTGGAGCAAGATGGAAACCCAGAGTAATGAAATCCGGCAGTGGGGTCCTCCCTCCCAATGCTCCTATCTTCTGGCTCCAGAGAAAGAGGTCTATTCCTTGGTATATATATAAGTGCTTGTTAGAAAATGTAGGTTGAGAGTGGACAGTACTATTCTGTATGTGCCCAGGTAAGGGGTGTAGAACCCAGTCAATGTCTCACTCAGTGTTCTTGGAGCCCAGCTTTCTCACACTCTTACCTGACTGAAGACTGACCAAAAGCCTTCCCTATTGAACCTTGGGGCAGCCGAAAGGTGTGCCACAGAATCCTTCTGCTTTCGTATCTTCGTTGCTGGAGAAGTCTCTTCAAAGTTCTCGCTTGAACGTTAACTTTGTACCCAATTTTAAAGGACTATGGGTTCTTTAAGGAGGGCTCAGCAGGCCCTAAGGACATCTGTGTGTGCATCAAAACACTGTTACCTATGCTAATGTCTGTGGGCCATCAAGAAAAAAGTAAAATTAGGTTAATTTAAGAAGCAGGGATCATGATAATCCATTTGGGAAAGATTTCCAAATAGCTATGCCTCTCAGAAGGATCAACTCTGAGCAATCTAGAATGATTTATTCCCCCTAACTTAGTCAAGGGTTTATTGATTTGAATGTCAGTAACCCCCACTTACTTAATACTGTGTGCCAGACATTGTGTTAACCACTTACATACATGCTCTTCTTTAGTCCATAAAGCAATCCTGTGTATCACTGCCACACAAGTGAGGGACGCAGATGCTCAGCAGGGCCGTGACTCACCAAGGCCACCCAGCTGGTAAGACGCAGAGCCAGACCTCCGCCCTGGTCCATGCCAGCTCCTGAGACTGCCCTTGTGTAGACACCCTGCCCTCGTGATGACTGTGGTTGATGGAAAGACCACAAACGACCTGAGTAATGCATCAGATGGCCGAGATGGGGATGGAAGGAGAGTCCTTGCCCTTCAGGGTGGGCATGTTGTGAGCACTGGGGACGCAGAACAGAACTGGATTCTTCTCTTGAGAAACCAGGGGGCGGGGCCACTGGTCCAGCCCAGCCTCTCCTGTGCCGTGTGATCTTGAACAAAGAGGTTGATTTCTCTGTGTGCCACCTCTTTCTCCAGTGTGTAGGGATACCATTTCACCTGAGTGTTTGTTTTGAGGCAGTGGTTTTATTTATTTTAAATTTTTACCTCTTTAGAGAGCATGTGAGCCTGAGCCGGGGAGGGGCAGAGAGAGAGGGAGAGAGAGAATCCCAAGCAGGCTCCGTGCTCTCAGCACTGTCCCATGAACCATGAGATCATGACCTGAGCCGAAATCCAAAATCGGGTGCTTAACCGACTCAGCCACCCTGGCACCCCTCGAGGCAGTGGTTTTAAACAAGGCAGAGGTCTATATTGAGAGGGGGGGTGTGGGGGAAAAGGTCAGCAGCTACTCCGACGCCCCTCACCCATCCCATGCAGTTAAAGGTCCTGTGGACATGTGGCTGCACCTGTGGGGTAGGTGCCATGGTCCTTGCTAGATGCCGGAGATGCAGCAGTCAATGTGTTTCCAGCTTTGCCCTTGATAACAGATGGTACGTTTTGATTTTCTTGAAACTGTTTGTCATTGAATAGTTATTCTTTGTGGTATTCAGGCACTAGGTGAGCGCTCTAGATGTTGTTGCAATATCGTTTTTCTACTTCAGAAACCGTCAGAACTAAGCCATTTAATCACATACTGCCTAGTCATGGAAATACTGGGTTGATGACGTGGCCAAAGTCTGGAGCCAGACCTCCACTGAACTGTAGCCAGACAGCAGCATTTCCTTTGCACCTGCTTGACTGGAAACCACCTCTGATGCGACATGACTGGTTGACTTTAATCTCTGCCTTGGCACTTCCTTCTGAAAGCTTGGTTCTGTTGTCTCTCTCCTGGAATGGCTGTCCTCCTGCCCACTGCCTTCTGGATCCATCGGGCTGTCCGGCATATTGGTCTGGGGATTTCTAGCTGAGTTGTAAATGGCCCCAACTTTTGGTGCAGTTCCTCAGTGGAATTGTTCTTGGGTTTCGCAGAGTGCTACCCCCGCCCCTTCACTGAGGGCTAATTGCCGTATAAATTTAGCAACATTATCCCCACTGATTGAACGCAGTGCAATTATTATCGGTTTTCTTGTTACAACTAATAATCAGGTTTTTGACTTCAATTGATCTGTCAAAATTTTCCTGCTTTGATTTCTGCCTCTGTGATACGGAATGATGTGGATACGGAATGATTGCTTATAAGCAAACAAATGACGCGCTCCTTGAAATTCTGTCAGGGGTAATAAGTGAGTCAAAATGAATTCGCTCTTCAGCTGTCATTGCCTGCTTTCCCCCTTTTATCTCTTCCAGCTTCTGACAGCAGCTTCTCTCCCTTGCTGAGTGCTTCTGGAGTACTGATTCTCCTGTTAGGAGGGGGTAGGGGAAGAGGCAGCTGGTGAGATGAAGGACCGAGTGAGAAAGGCTCCTCAGGTACTAGTGCAGAGTTATTCTGGAGCTTTGTTCTAGAATGATCTGATTTGGAGGTGGAGGTGGGAATGGTGGTTGCGCTCTTTCCTACCATGAGGTCCTTTTTTCTCCATTGCCACTGGAAGCTCGGAGAACGAGGATCGCTCGGGGTAGCAGCATCCGCAGCCCCCAAGTCTTTACACCCGTGGAGCTCTCCATCCGCGTTGCTCTGGAACAGCTGATTCTGGGACGCTGAGGCTTGGACAGGAAGCTCTGCGTGCTCTAGCCCTGGCTTAAAATCTTTGAAACACGCAGTGCTGCAATTTTTGTGAGTTGCCAAAGCCGATGGAGTCCGATGACTAGGGATGTTGTGAGTTCATTTTCCAAGGGTGCCCCTTGAAAGAATGGTACTCCACACACGTGCTACTGAAAGAGCAAGTGAGGGAGATGGGGCTGAATAATGTCTATGCTTAGCCTGGCCCCTAAAAATGGGTTCTTACAATGAATCTAGGTGTTTGCTTGTGACTTCTTTAAAAAGTTGAGAGCTGGGGAGAAAGGAGGAGAGGGGAAACTCCGGGTAATTAATGACTCTTATTGGATCGGTCCTGATTAATGAGCTTGAGCCACAGCATGATTTATTTTCTCTGTCCCTTCCTGTTTGAATCAATAAAGAGCTGTGAAATCCTGGTTTGAGGATTTGCTGAGGACTTACATTATTTATCTCAAATGTAATTGGTTTCCCGGAGATTTGCCCTCTTTCTCTGTGTTCAGCTCAACTTGACAACCACATACGGCCCCCTGCTGTGGGCCCGCACCTAGGGAGGCACTGCTGAGCAGCAAAGATGGGTAGAACATGGTCTCTGCCCACATCTGGTGGTGAAGGTGGGAAGATGGCACCGACGTACATGTTGTCTACAGTCTCTGCATCGTGTGTAGCTCAGGATGCAGCCGGGAAATCCAGAGTGACTTCATGGAGGGACTGACCTAGAAATTGAGCCTTGCCAGGTGACCCTGGTGGAGGTACTCAGGCAGATAGGATGGCATGAATTCAGAGATGGGGAATTGTAGGGTCAAGTTTTCCTGAAGGTGATGGTAATCATGACCACTGAGCACTTGGTATGGTGGGCGTGGTCTCTCATTCGGTCCCTGTAACACTGGCACATCTTTTCTGTAAAGAGCTGGAGAGTAAATATTTAAAGCTTTACGGGCCAAAAGTTCTCTGTCACAGCTGCTCAACTGTGCCACTGTGGCATGAAAGCATCCAAAGATGACAAGTGAGTGTGGCCGTGTTCCAAATAGAGCTTTGTTTACAAAAAAACAGATGGTCACCTGGGTTTGGCCTGGGTCACTGTTTGCCAGCTGTTTTACAATACCTTAGGTATAATCCCCATTTTATGGAGGGTAAAACTGAGATACAGAAAGGTTAATGGAAATTCATTTGCCCGGGGCTGAGGGCCAGCTGTACTTGGTCATTTCCAAAGCCTATCCTCTTAACTTCCACATACACCGCCTCCCCCACAAGGGTTGAGCGCGGTCTGGGATAGAGTGGGTGGATCAGACTGCCTTGAATAGCAGTGTGAAAAGCCAGACTTGAATTCAGTGGGAAGTGGGGAGCGGTTGAGGAGGTTTTTTTTTTTGAGCAGGAGATAGGTTTAGAGCTGTGCCCCGGGAAGACAAAGTTGCAGTGGTGTGTGGTAGGTAAAGTGAAAGAAAGGCTCTTCTTTTACATAGTTTTGGGTAGAGAAGCTCACTTCTTCGGCAGAGCCATTTCTGACCACTGTAGAAGTTCTCCTTGGTATACCAGATACCCACATAGCCCCACCATGGCTCCAAGGTGAGTGAGTGAGTGAGTGTGTGTGTGTGTGTGTGTGTGTGTGTGTGTGTGTGTACACACATACACTTGTTGAAAGAAGTTTGCTTAACCTTGGTTTCTTGCTGGATTGTGTGGACACGCAGAAGACTGGTTTTGGAGAGTAGATCTATTTTAAAGTACCTTTAACTTCCAGGAAGAGAATGAGCAAAAGGGTACCAGCATCACCTCCCACTCAGCAGTATCCTTGTCCATGACCCCTTCTCCCCTCAGCTGATGACCTTGGGGTGGATGGCTTTAAGCCTTGGAATGTTTCCACAGTCCTTCGAACGTAGCTTGTGGGATCCCTGTAGGGCTTGAGGGCATCTTGGGTGCATCTCCTAGCTGGGGAAGGGAGCTTGGCTCTAGGAACCAGCCTGGTCAATCTCTGACCTCCTTTTCTTTCAGTCCGTCATAGTTTGTGATTCCAGATGGTGGATGGTTCACTCCTGAAATTCTACCTTGTGAGGGAGAAGGAGAAGGAGTCCCTGAGTCGTCTGTGTCCTGGAGGTTCAGGGGAGAGGCTGGGCTGATTTTGCCCTGGCCCATTTCATAATGCTGGTAGCCACATTTCTAAATACTTTATTTACTGAACACTTAGCATGTGGCAGATGCTATGCCCTTTAGATGTAAAAGTCTTCGTAACTGCTTTCTGAAGTAGCCCATCTTACAGCTGAGTAAACTGAAGCTCAGACAAGTTGAGTAACTTGCCCCAGGGCATTCAGACAGCAAGGGATAGAACTAGGCTTTGGGTTTTTGTTTATTTATTGTTCAATTCTTTCAGCCGGAACATAACTGAATAGGGGAATGAGCCTAGAGTCCGTAGGACGGTGTCATGGAGGAGGTAAAAGCTAGGAATAACATTTGTATTTGTATTCAGAGAAGCAGCATTGTTGAATGTCTAAGGGATTACAGAGCCAGTCAGCCTGGGTTCAAATCCTGACTCTGCCACTTGTTACCTCGGACAAGTTAGTTTACCTCTCTACGTTTCACATTTCTCTGGAAAAAAAAAAAAAATAGACCTAACAATGGTATCCACCTCCTAGAATAAGTATTAAATGAATTAATATGTGCAAAGTGTTTATACTGGTGTCTGGTATACAGTAGGCACTATAGGTCATTTATTAACCTCCTGTGCATGAATGCCTTTTTTTTTAAAAAAAAAATGTTTTATCACTCAGTCCTCATAATAACTGACAAGTAGATGGTGTTGATCCCATTTCATGGCTAAGAAAAACTAGCTTCATTGAGTTTAAAGAGCTTGCCTGAGGTCCTTCATCCATTCTTCACAGACACATATTGAGAACTATGTGCTAATGCTGTAAGCACCTTGGACACATCACTGGACAAAAGCGATGCAAATCCCTACCCCATGGAACCTCCAGAACTGGGACTTGAACCCGGGTCTGCCTCTTTTCCTTCTCATGTTTTTTCTCTCCCTCTTAACAATCTAATAATCATTGGCATTTAGGACTGGCCGTAAAATGACCAAGATGGCTCCCCATGTCCTTTGCTTTCTTGGTGATCACAGAATCGAAGATGATCTTGCTTTATTAGGCTTTTGATCTCTGACAACTTGAGAATCCTAGGGCAGGAAAGTAACATGGATTTAAGAATTAGATGCCTTGGACCTAGGTATGACACAGAATCATCCTGCGGTGTACCTCTTCAGCTCGTGGGTCTCTGTGGTGGAAGACCCAGCTCTGAGGTTGGGGGTGGGAATAGCCAGGGGGTGTCTGTCCCCTGCTCTTGATGAAGTAGGAAGTGCTTCTCTGCCTTGCCCCGTTTTAGAATGAGGCTCCCTAACGGGTCCCACTCTGCGAGTCCAGGCCCTGGCCTTGTTGTCCCCATTTTATGAGCCTCAAGGGGCAGTGCCCCATTGCTTGAGATTACTCTGGGCCCATTGGAAGAATAGAATGGAGGAGAGCCAGGGTGAGGGGAGGGCTCCCCCTGCTCTAGAAGTCACACACAAGATCTCCGAGCAGGCCTGCTGGAGATGCAGTGATCACCTCCGTTTGGGTGGAGACGTCATGGGAGTTAGTATGTGAACTTGTTACTAATAGATGGACCAGCAGGGGTACGGTATTCTCTTTTGAGCAGTCATTTGTTCGTATCCCCGTAGGGGAGAAGAAAGGGTGCCGATGTATAGGGCCTACATGTCCCTCCGTAGACTCACAAATCTGTGGAACCTAGCACTCAAAATTGACAAGGTGTCTAATTTTGTTTTTTGGCCTTTTTTTTTTTTTTTTTTTTTTTTTTTTTCCCAGTTAGGGAGAAAGATCTCAGGTGAGTTTTCTTGTGCTGTTCTGCAAGAAAAGATTCTCTTGTAGTGACAGTTCTGTGACAGGAGTAGGTCTGTATGTCCCCAGAGGGGGTCTGTATGTCCCCGAAGGGGGTCTGCTTTCCTGATCCCACTGGTGACCTAGCCTCTGCCTTTCAGGATGCTGTGTGCACCAGTGCTGTGTTTAAATATGTCAGAATTTGCTGGGTTTTTAAAATTCTTAGTCACAGAATCCCAACAGTGAAAATGATGCTGGGCTTTTAAATGAAACCGATTACATTCGAGGCGATCGTGAGGCCGTAAATAACGCCACTCACACACGAGTAATTGAGGGGCTCTGTGTTTGTGTACTTGGCTTCTTTACAAGGGACCCAGGCTCCTGAGAGCTCTGCTAACTCAATAGCCCTCCTTACCCTGAAATGGCCCATTAAAAGATGCCTGTTGGGTGGTAACCTCCCCATACGTTTTCTCAATAAAGAGAAAAAGATGGGCAGGGGCGGGGGGGGAAGGGGGGTGATGGCGGTGGGGCGGGGGAGGCTTCTCTTGCCTTTAGAGGCACTGCCTCTCAAAGCCGTCTGGAGCAGACTGTTGAGTTCTGTGTCCCCATCCCATTCAGGCCTTTGCATGCTTTGAAGCTTTCTTTAGCTTTTCCCTGCCTCTTGATGGCAGAGCTCTCAATAGGCGAAAGCCCGGCTATGGGTAGTTGAATGGCCCTCAGCACGAGGCTCTGCATGTTAATGGCACCGGCTGGCCCAGGGTAGCGAGCTGGTGGGACCCTGGCTGCTGCGCAGGCCCCAGCAGCTGCCTCTGACACGGGATAGGATCTGAGCGGGTTCCTAAAGTTGCCTCTTTGGTTTTTGTTTTTGTTTTTGCAGATCTACACGGACTGGGCCAATCATTATTTAGCCAAGTCGGGCCACAAACGTCTCATCAAGGACCTCCAGCAAGATGTGACAGACGGCGTCCTCCTGGCTCAGATTATCCAGGTTGTGGGTAAGAGTGGGTTTTACCTCGGGGATTGAGGAGTTACGGTGGAGACCTAGAAGGGGTTGTTGAGCTGGGCAAGGGGCATGGCACACTGAAATCTCAGGAGAATGCAGTGTTTCTGCCACGTGGGTTGACCATTTATTCGATTCTGTTTTGTGCTTGGGGGTCGTGGGTGCCAGCTTGCTTTTTCCAATAAGAGGACCCCCTTGATGCTCTGAGAAGGGCTGGAGGGAAGTGCTGGTGGTTTGGGGAGGGCTCTCTGTCCCTTTCTTGCCCCTGATCTGTCTGGCTCTCCATTCCCCCCTCTGATGGCATTTTTTTTTAATGGGTTATGTTGGAAATAAATATTTCCAAATATTTGGTAAATACCAAAAACAAAAAAATGCACTACTCGACTGGTTTAGTCCTGCCAACTTTAATTGGGACTGAGAAATCAAAGGATTGAATTTTGCAGAAGCTTGGTTTTGGTTTTAATACTGGGGGAAGGGAGCTGGGGCCACATGCTTGGGAGACAGGGCTCTCCCTGGGAAGGCAGGCACAGGCTGGGCGCAGCTCTGCCTCAAGCCTTAAGACTTAAGGGAAGTGCCCCCTGCATCCCTGCTTGAGAGCTCAGACTCAGGAGGCAGGAGGTCAATTAGATGACATTAGGCTGATTGTTGTCGCTGGCAGCTTCTGTGGCTGCCTCATGCCCAGGGAAAAGGCATAAGGACAGAAGCCCCAGCCCCTTGGGCATGTGTTGTTTTGGAAGAGTTGCTTATCATTCCAGTGTGAGAAAAGTGGCCTTTAATAGTTGTAGCCCTGCTCACATCTGTGGAGATTGTACCTAAAAACATAGGCAAGCTGGCCTTGGCTGATGACTTTTGGAGAACTGCTGCCACTCAGATACAAGGGTCCCTGATGTCCTAAGATGGGTTTCTTAAGATGAGCTTGAGCCTGGTTCCCCTTCTCTGTCTTCCCCCCCTTGTGTTAGCTGCCTCTTGCCATGGAACACATGGCCACACATTTTGCATGTACGTATCGTCTCGTGGTTTCTGGGGGTCAGAATGCAAGCATGGCTTGGCCGGTGCCTCTGCAAGGCTGCAGTCAAGATGTAGGCCTGGGCTGGGTCCTCACATGGAGGCTTGACTGGGGAGGGGACCAGGTTCACTCAGTGTTGGCAGGATTCACTTTCTTGCAGTTATAGGAGGCAAGTCTTGATTTCTTACTGTTGGCTGGAAGTCTTAGCTCTCAGAAATCCCTCTCGGCTCCTTGCCATGTGCATCTCTTAGTGTGGTTGTTTTTTATTTAATGTCTGTGTATATTTTTGAGAGAGCACACACGTGTGAGTGAGCAGGGGAGGAGCAGAGAGACAGGGAGGCAGAGGATCTGAAGTGGGCTCTGAGCTGACAGTAGAGAGCCCGATGTGAGGCTTGCACTCAAAAACCATAAGATCATGATCTGAGCTGAAGTCAGTTGCTTAACCAACTGGGCCACCCAGGTGCCCACCCCCTCCTGCCGCCAGTGTGGTTGCTTTCATTTGTTTCAACGCCAGAAAGGGAGAAAGTTTCTAGAGCAAGTTGGCTAGCAATTTGTCATCTACAATGTAACATGACCGTGGGAGTGACATCCCATGTCCTTTGTCATATTTTGTTGGTTAAAAGCAAATCGCAGGTCCTGTCCTACTCAATGCGAGGGGACGGTACAAGGGCTTGAAGCTGAGTGGGAGGAGAGTTGGGGGTCCTCTAGAAGTCTGTCCACTATACTTCTTCCTTTTCATCTCTTTCTCCTCCCACGCTTTTTCCCCCACAAGCTTTTCTGAGAATTGTTGACCCCGAATGTCACGTGCGTTTCAGGTGTACAACATAGTGACTCAACTCCATTGTTATGTTATACTCACTGGAGGTGTAGCTACGATCTGTCCCCATACAATGCAATTATATTATTGACTATGTTCTCTATGCTGTGCCTTTTATCCCCATGACTCATTCATTCTGTAACTGGAGGCCTGTATCTCCCACTCCCTTTCACCCATTTTGCCTTTTCCACCCCCTCCCCTTCCCTCTTCCTCTGTGGCCATCTTGGACTGAAACCTATTTTTTCTTCCTCGCACTCTTCATCACTCATGCTAGTCTTTGACAAATTTCTTTCCGTTTCCTCAACATCCCTACAAAGTAGGCGAGATTCACCCCATTTTACCGTTGCAAATACTGATGCTGAGTCTCAGCTCAGTATTACCCAGCTAGTCTGCAAGGGGATTCTAACCTGGGTTATTTTGCTTCTAAAGCTTCTGTTCCTTGTTCTGCTATATCGTATATCTCCCCTCTCAATCTAGAGACACGGAACCCAGTACAAGAATCTACCTCCCTTCACTTCGCGTTAGTAACTATTTCTGGAGTCCTGACTGTGTGCCAGCATTGTGCTCCAAGCTAGGAATAAAGAGACAAGTGTGCAAGGCCTGTAACCTTGGAAGAAAGAGCAGCATCTTCTTGGTGAGGTCCTCAGAGAAGAGAGGACTTGCACTTGAGCGGAGTTTTGATCTCCACATCAGCCGTGTCCCATTCGATACGTTAGCAGTATGACTGTGGCTGAATCTTGGGGCAGTGCAGGATTTCTGCCAGGACCTTCTCTGCTTCCAGCCCTGGGAGCAAGAGATAAAGGGGAAAGGATGAAAGCAAGAGGCCTCACTCTCATCCCAGCTTCCTTGCTTCCAACCATGGGCCCTCCGAGCCCTTTTCCTCCGCTGCCTCTGTTTCTCTATCTTTAAAATAGGCATGGCCTGGTTTTTGTAGCAGTCTTAGGAAGTGCAAGGTAGGTATCGAACATGAAATGTGTTTGGAAACCAGTGTTCCTGGTAACCGCCCTCTAGAAAGGTAGGAGTACGAGGATGACAAGGCTTTGGTGTCCGTGTTAGAGTGCGCATGATAGATGCGTTAGGTCTGTCAGGGCTCAGAAGAGGTGAACGGTAGCACGGGTGTCCAGAATTGACGAAGTATGGTGCTACGGAAATGTCTGCCAGCACAGTTTTTATCCTTGCTCATGGGGAGGCTTCCCTGAATGTATTGAGATGATATGAATTTGCCTAGACAGTGACCTTTCTAGGCCTAAGCCACTGGACCAGTTCCAGGGCCTCTAGTTAGTCCCAGCGGGCGGCTGCATGTGAGGCCCCCAGGTTGCTTTCCCTCGCCCCTCCAAGCGAGGCTCGGTTGTGCTGGGGACTCTATGAGTAAGGCAGGCATTAGCACCTCTGTCTCTGCCCTGGACTTTACTGGGCTTACACCCTGTCCTCTGTGTGTAGAGGACAGAGACCCAGAAAGTGAGGAGCTGAAAAGGTAGGTACACATAGGAGTTCTACGTGACTACTCTAGATTGTTTATCAGCCAGTTCAGAGCATTTAATCTTTGAGGGTCTTGTGAATACCCATCTCTTGGTGCAGGAGGGGAGTAGTGTTTTCTGACCAGGATGCTGAACTATTGACCAATTGTACTCTTTACTTTGAAGTCCATGCCTTTTCCCACACGTGTCCTTTAAAATAAAATGTAAAAAGGTACATACGTATGTGTGTATGTATTTAACATACACATATGTGCGTGTGTATCTCTGTTGGTCTAAGATTTTCCCAGAATTGGAGTCCGTTGTGTGCTGGACAGAATTTTGGTGTTGCAGTTGTTTTGGCTGATGAGCCCCCACTCATTCTGGAAAAGTCCCTATCTTTCCTAGCTCCCCCGGGCAGAGCTGGAGGGACTCTCCTCTATCATTCCATTGGTTTCTGTGTTGGGCCTGGGTCTGAGTGGTCTTTTTCGGCTCCTGGCATTTAACATGGCGGCCGGTGTGCAATGATGGTCAAGAAAAATCAAGAGGACTAGGGATTAGACTTTCACTCATCGCAGCTCCTGCTTCTACAAGCCTGGTTGGATTGTGTCCAACGGGTGGCTGGATGTTTTCCCTTGTCAGCAGTTAGTATTCTTCTGAATATGCCTCTAAACTAGATGTCCTGCTCTCTTCCTTTCCAGGATTCTGTCGCAGGTCTCAACTCAAAGGTTTGGAAGGGATCTCTAAAAGCCCCAACCTGATACATGTTTTTTTTTTCTAGAAAGAGCAGTCAACAGACAGTTAAATACTTCCTGTGATGGGCAGCTTACTACTTCCCCATTCAGCTAGTTCTGTTGATGGCGATTTGGAATCCTTCTGAACCTTTTCTTTGACTAGGTCAAAATCCACCCTCCTTGGTAGTATCTCCCTGTAAGTGCTAGTTGTACCCTCTGTGGCTATGAAGAATGACCATAATCTGAGCCAGGAGCCTCAAAATTGAGGACAGTTGTGGATTAGAACTGTGAAATAAACTAGGAATTCCTATATAAAAGGGATAGGAATCTGTACTGACAGAAACATCTATCGGGAGAAGACCAGACTTCACTGTACTGGAGAACACTGACTAACAAATATAGAGGAAGTTGCAACCATGATGGTAAAGATTAGTTAAGGCAAGAATCCATGGATGCTGACATCTGGAGGAGAAAGTTTGAGGGTCAAGCTATTTGCGTGGTCTCAAAGTGTCTCTCCACTGATGGCTTATTAGTTGTAAGGGGAAGGTATCCACACAGGGGAGTATCCAGATGTCATGACCAGGAGATCAAAATTGTATCATTGGCAAGGGGTAGATGGATGTCCTGTGCTTGCTGATGTGATGCCCTGAGAAGAACATAACATCACTTATGTTGAATTCCAGTCAGGGATGGAAAGCCTGAAACTAATCATGAGGAATCTTAGACAAACTCCAATTGTAGAACTTTCTATTACCAAAAAAAAAAAAGGCCTATATTGTTCAAAACTATCACTTCTGTGAAAGCCAAAGGCTGAGAAATTGTTCCAATATAAAGGAGATTTAACAGCTGTGACAATTAAATGTGCTACTAGATCCTGATTAGGGGACTAAAATGCTATAAAGGACATTTTTAAGGCAGTTGGCACAATTGGAATGTTCTAATTGTACCATGAGATAGTATATATTTGCAAAGAACAAGGATGTTAGTTAAGTATAAGGAGCAAAGGACATGATCTATGTCGTCTAAACTAAAATGATTTCAGAAAAATAATACACACATACATACAGAGGAGAGGGAGGGAGGAGATGAGAATGGATGGTATATGTGGATTTTCTGTACTATTCCTGTGACTTTTCTGTCAGCATGAAGTTACTTCAAAGTAGAGAAAAGAACACATTGAAAAGAAGGCCCATCAGAGGCACCTGACTGGCTCTTGGTTTCGGCTCAGGTCATGATCTTGCGTTTCATGAGTTCGAGCCCCACATCGGTCTCCACATTGACAGTGCGGAGCCTGCTCAGGATTTTGTCTCTCCCTTTCCCCATGCCCCTCTCCTGCTTGTGCTCATGGGTTGCACATGAGCTCACTTGCTCGCTCTCTCTCTCTCTCAAAACAAATTTGAAAAATGATAGATAAATAAGAGCAGGCCCATCAAAACTTACAAGCAGAGAGATGGTCCCTTTGAGAGGACAACCCCTATCTAGGCCGGGGAGTATAATACATAATGATTGAGGACCAGTGGTGCTGTGAGACCTGACCCATGATAGAGTATAGGGGGTAGAATCAAGGAAGGGTTCCTCGAGGAATTTACCTTTAAGCCAAGACCTCAAACTTGGAGTTAGCTAGGTGGAGCAGTCAGGAGGGCATTCCTGGCAGATGAAGAGTGTGCAGAGATGCTTGGGGGGTAGAGAGCCAAAGGGTCAACGAGGCAAAATCAGGCAGGCTGCCAGGCACAGGGCAGCGAATTCTGGGCTTCTGCCTTAGCACCGAGGCTAGTGGTTGAAGAGTTAATTTTTCACAGCGGGGAGTGCTATGATCAGATGTGTGGCTTGAAGGGAACCCTGAAGTGTTAACCATAGACACTGCTCCTGAGTCTTCAGCTACCCTGGATAGATCAATTCTAGAGTCCGTCTACCTATCCCAGGAGTTTGGTTTCTCGGGTAGTGGGATGATTTGGAGCCCATGCTTTTATACCATCGCTTCTGCCCTTTAGGCAGAAATGGATCTTTCCCTCCTGCCTTTCATGTCCTGCTTTCCATGACCGAGGGTCCGGTCTCTGTTCAACCTCTTATTAGTGTGATTATCTTCTGGAGTCATGAGCTGCCCAAAGCCGGCAGTTGCCTGCCAGCCCATCACGGTGCCATCGCCATGAGTTATTAGAGAGGTTTACGAGGCCAGGATAAACAGCATGAATCAAGAGGGAGAGACAGGCCTCCCTCCTCCAGCTTACATTGCTGTCACTCAGGGAGAATGCCAGAAGGGGGTGGAAGGAGGGTAGGGGAAAAGGGGTGGGAGGCAGGGATGAAAGGAGAGAGAAGGAGGGAAATAGGATGAACAAAAGAGGATTGGAGAGAAGGAGGAAGCAAGGACAGAGGATAGGGGAAGAGATTTCCCATCAGAGGTGACGAGAGCTGATAGCAGCCCATTTTCCATCACCATTTGGGTGGCCTCTGAGCACAACCAGGAAATTCAGACAACACCTAGGATTGTGCCCTCTTTCCATTGATGACCTGCTACTGTTGTGTGTCTTTGGGTAAGTCCTCTGCCTTTCTGGGCAGCCAGTTTCTCTCTCTCCTGTTGGCCGGGCTGCCAGCTGCCCTGTGCATGGATGCATATGAAATGTTCTCATCCCTTCCAAAGAAGTCCGCTGGAAAGCAATGAGCTGATGCCACTCTCCTTACTTGAAAAGTGCACTGAAGCTTTCCAATTAATAACTTGTCACCTTGTGTGCAGGCAGGTTACCGCATTCATGGATTGAGAAGGTCTTGAACCTGCTAGAATACATGAATGGGCACTGGCACTTAGGGATGCCAGTTTGAATCGTAGTTGAAGACTTTGGGGACAAATGCCTTTGCTTCTTTGGTTATCTACTTTTGTGTTGCAGCCAAAGACCCCCTACCACAAGTTAACCAAGTTCTTCTTCCTTTTCGGCAGAATCAGAACTGCTGTTATTGCTCTGAGTATTTATGACAGTTATGGAAATTTTTGAGAATTTAAGCAAAGGAGAAATATTTAAATTACATGAAATTGGAAACTAGGAGGTTCAAGATATTTTTTTGCATTTTTATTATGCTTTTTGAGTTTGGGCTTAGGCATTTAGTTGATCTCTTCCCGCATATTCTTTAGAGTGGTCATCCATAGGCTCCACTCCATTGGTTTATTTCTAATGTTGTAAAGTGGCATTAAGCTCCTAGGAGCTGCAGTATTTGAATTCAGGCAGCACCTGACTGTGGTTTAGGTGACAGACTACAAAAAGGAAGTAGAGTAACAATTAGACCAAGTCCTTTGGCATTTTTATCTAGATGGTATATAAAGAATCTTTAAAATGATTTCCTAAGATCGCAGTTATCCATCCTTTACTTGAATGAGCACTAATGACCTAATGCTGAACTGGGTATTGATCAGAATCTAATGACTTATGACTTTGGCCATCATGAATATCCAATTGGAAGATACCTTGAGAGGCCTGGATTCTCAGAAGCCACATATTTATTCTCTATTGTTGTATATCAAAACCCAGGGTCTGAGTGCAGGTCTGCCATAATTTCCCTTGTTTGAAGGCATGCCATTTGTCCAGGATCTTTTTTTTTTTTTTTTCATCTTTAGTATGTGCCTCTGTATTGACAAGTGAAAAGACCATTGCCTCTGAATAGGCAGTAAAACTTTGATTCTTTGAAGCGTTCAGAATACTCATTCCTTAGCTCCTTTCAACAAATATTTGAGTTGGCTTCTGTGTGACCAGCACGGTCTTAAGCTCTGGGGTTATAATAGGAAGCAGATGATAAAGCTTGTTCTTCTGGAGCTGACATGCTAGCGACCTATTCTGACTGATTGGAATTCTGTCATTTTCTGGTGAACTAAAGAACAGATACCCATGAGTCATCCCATTCACTGGGCATTTCTCATGTGCTTTTTAAAGGCTTTATGGCACCTCTTTTGGGGGTAAGGGAAACGGGTAGAAAAGGCTTCCTAAAATGTCTATCCCAGTGTTCTTAAAGAGTTGGATCTCTGAAGATTGACATCTTCTAAGGTAGATCATAGAGTGGAATATCTGTTAACCTGAGCAAATTCTAAAGAAGGTGTAGATTAGGCTGAATGTATACTAACCAGACTATCTCCTAGGAATGAGATTTTTAAACAATCTTTTTTCTTTTAATAAAATTCATTGTCAAATTGGTTTCCATACAACACCCAGTGCTCATTCCAACAAGTGCCCTCCTCAGTGCCCATCCCCCATTTTCCCCTCTCCCCCACTTCTCCCTTAAACAATTTCTTGACACTAGCTTTATTTCTCCCTTCTTTCTTGACGTAGGGAACACCAGAGGGGTGGGGGGGAGTCCAATTGAGGTAATGCTGAGCTGTATTATGTATTAGATTCAGGAGTTCTAAAATTGGAGCTTGGGACACTTTAATTTGGTTATTCTTTTCAGATAGTTTTTAATATCTTTCCTCTTCATGGGGATTTTTGGCATCATATTCATTAAAATCTGACATGATTGTTTGTTTGTTTTTGAAATTTGATTTTGTAAGCACTTCTTGAGCCCTGAACACACAAATGTGAAAACCAAAATCTGTATGTCTGCCAGGCTTTCAACAGCATAGCTGGCAGAGACCAGAAAAGGAGTTACACCTTAAATGATTCAGACCAAAACAGAGGAAGGTACACAGTGCTGAGAGAACAGAGACTTGCATGTGCTTTCTTCTAGGGATGGGGACCCTAAGTATAAGGACCAAGGGGACTGGGGAAGAAGCTTACAGGGGCTTCCCAGAGGCAGCAGAACCTCAGTGCTTGACTGTGGACTCCTAGCTGAGTTTGTGGGCTTAACTCAGATGGAGACCTCAGAAAGGAAATTCATATCTTATATACTTTACATAAGTGGTATGTATTATTGGGTAAATGATAGCTGCCATTTGTAGGATACTTACTGTGTGCTAGGCACTGCATGAAGTATTTTTCTGGCATCCTATAGTCTATCATAGCTCCTCCTCTAAAGCAGGTAGTATTAGCTCCATCCTATAGATGGGGAACCTGTGGCCCAGAGAGGTTGAGGGACATGGCTGAGATCACACAGCTAAGAAGCTATAGATCTGAGATTGAAACGTGGAGGTATCTTTGCCTCCCAAGGCTAGTGCCCCAACCTCTACATATGTCGCTTTTATGTAGTGCTGCTGTGGCAAACTGAAACCCCCCTGCACCCACCATAGATAGCTTGGGCTGTGTCTTATAGGGATTCCTCCTTACTTCACTGTGGGAACCTGGGCCTTTCTTCCTTGTCACTTGGATCGATTTCCAGTTAATTTAACACAACCTCTTTCTCCCACTTCTCTAAATAGCCAGGTGCTATGATGACTTTAGGAGCGTGTTTCAGATCTAACCTGGACTCACTATGTGGCCTGGGATGCATCCCTTTTAAGTCTCGCGCTCTTATTTTCTCTGTGTGCTACCACACAGAGGGAATAGGATTATTAGTAATCCTATTTGTATTAAGCAATATTAGCATTTCTGGCTAAAGATGAGGTGAGACGGCCAACAGACACATGAAAAGGTACTCAACTCGCCAGGGAAATGCAAATCAAAACCACAATGAGCTCACCTCACACCTGTCAGAATGGTTAAAACCAACAACACCAGAAACAAGTGTTGGTGAGGATGTGGAGAAAAGGAACCCTTGTGCACTATTGGTGGGAATGCAAACTGGTGCAGCCCCACTGCAAGACAGGATGGAGGTTCTTCAAAAAAATAAAAATAGAATTACTATACGATCCAGCACTACTGGGTATTTACCCAAAGACTACAAAAACACTAATTCAAAGGGATACATGCCCCCTTATGTTTATGGCATCATTATTTACAATAGCCAAACCATGGAAGCAGCCCAAATCTTTATTGACAGATGAATGGATAAAGATGGACAAACACACAATGGAATATTATTCAGCCATAAAGAATGAAATCTTGCCATTTGCGACATGGATGGGCTAGAGAATATAATGCGAAGTGAAAAAAGTCAAAAAGACATCCCACATTATTCTACTCAGGTAGGACTTAGGAAACAAAAGGAAAAAAATGAGACAAAACCAAAAAAATGGACTCAACTACAGAGAACAACCTGATGATTATCAGATGGGAGGTGGGCGGGGGATGGGGATTAAGGAGTGCACTTGTTGTGATGAGCACTGAGTCATGTACAGAACCGTTGAATCACTATATCGTACCCTTGAAACTATAATGCTGTATGTTAACTACACTGGAATTAATTTTGTTTTTAATTAAGTAAAAGGAAAGGATGAGGTAAGATACTTCATCTGTGCCTTTTGTTCCCAGGAGTGGAGTTCTAGCTGGACTGACCCACTCTGAACCATCCCATCTTCTGTGGGGAGGTCATAGCTGTCTAAGAGCCGAAAGCATAATCAGAGCTCTGTTTCCCAGTCTCCACACATTTCTGTGATGTCCCAGTGCTCCAAGACTGTCGTCAATGCAGTTGTCTCTGCTTTAGATGCCGACGACCTTGCCCCAGCTGTCCCTGGAGGACGGTGGCTGGATGAGTAAGTCCTGAAGCTTGCTAGCTGCGGCTCAGCGTTTCACATGCCTGCGCTGATTGGATAGACCCCAGGATGGGCCTTAGGACTTGGTTGGCCTCAAGCGTTCTGAACATCACTACTCAAGGTGTTGGGGATGATTGTTTATTTTTCTGACTTGTGTTTCCTTTTTCAGCCAATGAGAAGATTGAAGACATCAATGGCTGTCCCAAGAACAGATCACAAATGGTAAGTGGTACATGGCTGGTGAGTGTTTATATTAAGGAAGTAGCCCTTCCTCTCAATGATGGTGACCGTCTTGGAAACAGCCACACTGTAAGCTTTACTCTAAGGGATTATATTAATAAACTTAACAGCTATTTCCAAGCAGCCGTGTTCTGCTTCTCTCTGATATTTGTTGGCATTTACTAAAAAGTGGCCATGATTTTTACAGAGAGTCTTAGGTCAGCATTTCACGTTCCTGGTCTTTCTTGTAGAAACACATTATGCAGACCTGGTGCAAACCTACGCTTGTTGAGAATTTGGACTGTTGGGACTCAGTTCTGCTTTCTCAAAGACACACAGCGATTCCTGTCGGTGTATATGGTGCTAGGGCACAGATGAGGTCATGGCGTCTTACTCAGAAATGGGGGCATGTGATCTGATTGCCTTCAAAGGTTGGAATGATGTGAAATCAGAACGGTGGCAGGAAATGTGAAGTGTACGATACTATCCAGACCATTGTTAACGTGACCTTGACAAGGGATCTTCTCTCTGGTGTGATCTGCTTAAGCTCTGATATTAGAGCTGTTAAAAAAACAAAAACAAATGAATCTTTTAACATCTGTTCTTGTTATGTGTCCTCATAATCTTTGAATTAACATTCATGATCACTGTTGAGGTCAGAGCACGTTAAATTGCAGTGCTCTTAATACCTGGTTTTTCCCTTCATCGTGCTTTTCAGATGTGAATGTTGACACGAATTGTGTACATATCAGTTCGTTAAGATGATGGTCCTACCTGCTTGACATATGAAGGTGGCAATTTAAGGGCAACTTTTTTCTTTTTTTTTTCTTTTTCTTTTTTTTTTTTTTTTCAGGACCTTAATTTGCTTTCAGAAATCTAAAACTGAAAAAAGGCATAATCTGTTTTTTCTGACCTCCCCCTACTCCCTTTGAGTTGACACAATTTGATAGTCTCATTCCAAAGTATAGCAAAGTGATTGGCGATCCTTGGTTTTACTTCTTAATTTTCAGGGTTGTTAATGCCAATGAGTTGGCCAGACAGCCTTTTCGGTGACCTTTATTTTTTACTATAAAGAGGAGTGTGTGTGGTGTGATGGGAGTCATTTTTCAGTTTATGTTTTGAAACAAGTTTTCTGTTTGTTTTGGGTTGGGTTTTTTTTGTTTTTTTTTTGTTTTTTTGTTTTTTTTTTTTTTTTGTCCTTTCACTGGAGATTTTTTTCTGTTGGTTTGCTCCAGAGAGCAACCACTCCTTACATAGGAAAGTCCCCATGCAGATCTCCCCTGGCCGCTTTGACTTTTGGAAAAGCTTGGCTGCTATTTTTGTTAGAGCTACTGCAGCTGTCTAGTATATTAATAATTGGGAAAATGTGGAAGATAGAAGACTTAATTTAGGGTAAGCATTTTACACATGCAGGTCCTCTCTTTGCACGAAAGACAGGCAGTACTTTCCCCTGGGAAAGATACCGATGCATTTGTCCCAGCCCATTATGATGCATGTGTAGACCTAGTATTTGAAGGCAATGAACCTTTTATTCTCTTTGGCACTTCTGTATTTTCTGCGCCTTCTGTGGGAGGTGTTAAAGTCCACTTTCAAGATTATAAAATAATATTGCCACCTCAGATTCCGTGGTGCAAATTTAGCTCTCCATGCAAAATGTTATTTATAAATGCTACCATGGCACCGATGCAATTTTGTGGCTTCTCTGACTCTTTCAGCTGTGAAAGTATTGTTTTTTTATGGCCTGTGTTCTTTTTTTTTTTTTTTTTTTTTAAAAATAGAAAAAAAAAACCTATAATTGTCGGTGATAATTAGTTCCAGCGTAAGGGCAGGGAGGCAGACACGGTCTGGTGGTGAACGAAGCAGAGAATATTTCATACAGGATGTGAGTCCAGGAAAATGTGAAAACCACCACCGCAGTCATTCTGTTCTATAGGAAATGAGAAAGATGATAAAGACAACAGGGCTATTGTCATTTTCCCTACATCACGAACTGTGACAAATGCCTAAGGCAGAAGCTCCCCTAGAGCATGCAGGAAGTGCTTCTTAGACCAGCATGGGTGGTGTTCCATCTACGAGGACCCCTGTGTGTGTGTGTGTGTGTGTGTGTGTACGTATGTGTGTGTGCGCGCGCGCGCGTGTGCGTGCATCTGTATGGGCATATACAGAGTTAATACATTTCTACTCATGGGAAGCATCCTTTGGGGATGTGGCACAGTGGTGAGCCACCACTTCTGGATTCCTAGAAGGTCAGACTCCAAAGGAGGCTTTATTTAGGGCAGCCAATGATAACAGATTTGGAGGAAACCGAGTGGGAAGCATGTGGGGAGCACCATGTTGGTAGAAGGGAGATGACCTACAGAGAGATGAGAACTTGGGCAGTGCACCTGCTCAGAGGGTAACTGCACCTCCCTGAAAATAATCAGCAGAGCTGATGTGCTCACTCCCTGAGAAAGTAGGGACTCTTCAGGGACCTTGAGTAATGGAGCCAAAGAAAAACAATGATGTTTCAGAGCAGGAGGAATGGATGCTGTTCCAGTTTTTAAGGGGCAAGTTCAGTCCATCAGCTAATCTGGGGGTTGGGCCAAGAGCTTTGATTTTGGTGGGTAGGAGGCCCAGCCCCCTTGCTTCTGACCCACTAGGTTGCTGAGGAGCTCAGGTCTCAAACTCTTGCACTCCAGGCTCTGCTTCAAATGTCCTTTTCCAGGAGGATGGGGAAGTGAGAGCAGATGCCTGTGGCATATGGACGTGAAAATCCCAAGGGCACTGATGCACAGACATGATGGGTGTGGCACTGTCACTTGCAGCCTGCCAGTCAGCATTCACAGAGTGCCGACCAATGGCAGGCACTGGGGTGGGCCAAGTGAATGCTCAGGTGGGCAAGATGTGATCCCTGCCCTTAAGGAACCAGGAGACCAGAGAATAACAGTGCAGCTGTTTCCATAGACCTCTGTGCACGGCACAGTGGGGCCCGTTCCATCTGAGAACAAGGGGAGGTTTAAGAATAACTTCTCGGGAGGGAGGCTGAAACGTAAGACGGTGCACCACGGGGGAGTGATAGGTGGAAGAAGATTCACATCCCTGGGGCATCTCTTTACTAAAGGATGTCCAGGATCATCATTTGTTGATGATCCTGCTGCAGTGCCATAAGCTGTCTCTGGTGAGACTCCTCTTCTGAGGTGAGGAGTGGGGCACGGAAGAGACAGAGTACAACACACCCCATGGGCATGGAGGTCTTTGGGTCTAGGATGGGTCCGCATTCATCATCACTACCCGGATCACCGCATTTTGGGAGGGCAATTCCTGTTGGGTCCTGGAGTGAAATTTAAAAAACCACAGAAACAAAAAGTTTATTTTTTGAGAGTGAGCATGCAAGCAGAGGAGGGGCAGAGAGACAGGGGGACAGAGGATCCAAAGTGAGCACTGACAGCAGCAAGCCCGTTGCAGGCGTCCAACCCACGAACCGAACCATGAGATCGTGACCTGAGCTGAAGTCAGATGCTTAACTGACCACCCAGGTGCCCCCTGGAGTGAAGTTCTTTAAAGGGAAATACCCATGGTCATCCAGCCTTGTGGAGGGAAGTTCAATCATGGGATCTGGAGGTGAAAACCCTACCTGGTGGGAAATGGTCGTCCATGATTTTACTATCAGCACTAACTTGTATCTGCACAGTGCTGTGAAGTTTGTGAGACCGTTCATACTTACGGGCACATTCTGTCCTCCCAACTCTGCTGTGGGCCTGCACAACATGCCCCCCTTTCTGGTGAAGAGAATGAAGTGCCAGGTGGTGAAAGGCTGTGCCCAGGAAGAGGCAGAGCCAGGACCGTCGGCATATACTGTCACTCTTTCCTAGGCCTCCTAGGACGAGACCGTGACTGTGACAAGACAGGCACGGCAGGGACTTCCTTTCCCTAGCAAGCTGGCCTCAGCTTGTGTTGAAGGAGTTCTTTGCCCGGTTTCAGGCTGACCTAGACACCGTGGGGGCCACATCCTTGGAGACGGAGCCGTGGAAACATTCCCACCCCCTTTCACCCACCAGTCCATCCATTTGGCCCTTAAATAAGTTTGTGTGTGTGCGTCAGAGCCGGGTAAAATGTTTTGTCTGTTGAGCATTGCCATGGCAACCCAGAGGCATCTTTTTGGCTTTCAAGCGGTGAGTTCAGCAGAGTCCTGCATAGTTTGGAAGGAGAAACCTTGCCTGGAGCCTGGCCCGAGGGCACTGCCTGCCTCCTCGAACCTGAACCCTGTACTCCAAGACAGGGCCTCACTTTAGAGCCTTGGAATGGCTGCCACAGGGAGTGGTTTTCCGTTTTAATCATTATTATCTTACATGGCTTGACTTTCTCTTGTCGGTTAGGAGAGGTGAAAGTTAGCAAGGCCTGCTGGCCCTTTCAGCGGAAAGCCCTAGGCCTGTTTACCCCTCTGGCTGCTGATCTCAGGCCCGGGGTCATCTGGGGGCTTCCAGCCCACAGCCTCCTCCTGAGCTGTCCGAGAGGGCTCTGCCTTCTTCACTTAATGCTTCTAGATTGAGGGCCTGATGGGCTTGGGAACCAGACAGGCCAAGTTTGAGTTCCTTCTCTGCTATTCTGTGGCCTTGAGCTCACTAGTGAACCTTTTTGAAGGCTCTATTCCTGCTCTATAAAGTGGGGTTGATAATACGTCCCTCAAAACGTTTTTGTAGTACTAATGAGGTGGTAAAAGAGACGATAATGGAGAATACTGATCACCGTGATAAAATACAACTGGAGCCTGTAAAGTGTCGGCCTTGTGCCAGGTGCCTTGCTAAGTGCTGCCCAGCCGTCCTCTCCCTCCATCCTCCCAATAGCCCTTGCAGGTAGGTGATCTTACCCTCATGCTCCTCGCCTATGAGCAGCACTCAGAACATGGTAGTTTCTCTGGTGATGATTTGTGCATTGTAGTTCATGTGTTGGAAACATGGAGTCCTCTGGAAATCTGAGGAAAGCTAGGGCTCCCTCCTTCCCAGATTGCACACACCCCAGAATTTTGCATATGGCCTGAGCAGATTGTAGATCCCAGAGGCTGGCCTACGTGTCCCCTACGGCTCCACAGACCCAAACTTCAGTGCCCCTGCTGCTTTGGGCACAGCTCTGCACCCCGCCCTGTCCTTCAGGGGTCTCCGTGGAAATGGTAGCCCTGAGTTCCCAAGACCGTAGGAGTTAGCACATAGACACAGAGAAGGAGCGGGCAGTAGTTTTCAAACTTCCATTGCATGAGCAGAATTCCTTTTTTTCCCCTCCCCCCAAAAAATCGTACATGGGACTGAGGCTTTTCAAGGTCTTTTTGTTGTTGTTCTAGATTACTGACCTAGGAAGCAGAGTTGGAGCTTGAACCCAAGTCTGTCTAGTTGTGGTGTTGGCTTCTGTGGCAGAGAAGGGGTGTAATAAAAATAGTCTGCACCTCCCAATCCCTGCTCTTATTTTTCACGTGTGCATACAGCAGAATCAGCAGAAGGGAAGAGCTGGAGTATTTCTGGAAAGGGCCTGAGTTGACCTGTTGATGAATCCATAAGAGCTGAAAAAGGAGTAGGGGCCCCTAGTGAGAGGCAGCCCGTTAAGATGGCGTTGGGGAGCCCTGGCGCCAGGTACCTCCCGCTGCGTTCTCCACAGAGCTTCCTGGGCCACGGGAAGGCCATCTGCAACAGAATCGGGTTTCCAGGCCCAGTGACCTTGAGCCCTCCTAACAGCTGAGAGAAAGCAGGCCACATGCCTAGGGAGTGTCTGAGCTCCTTGGGCAGCTGAGTTGCCTTTTCCCCGGGCCCCGGGCCTATTTTTACACCACCCTAAGGGCACACACATGTTACAGAACCAAGAAGGAATGAAGAAAAGTCTACAGGCCACTTAAAATTTAAAGCAAAGTGGAAAGAGTCCAGGGCCAAGGTTAGTAGGTGGCATCCACCACTTCACTCAGTGGTACTGTTCTGGCCAGCAGTCTCTTTCAATGTGGAGGCAACTTCCAGGTCTGTCTGTCTGTCTGTCTCTCTCTCTCTCTCTCTCTCTCTGCCTCTTTGGTCACACCTCTGTTTAAACCCTCCTCGGCTACTCCTTTCCCCTTCCGTACTCTGAAGCACACAATGGAAAGTCTTTCACAATCGAATTACCAGCGTTTCTTGCCACTCGGCCACTCATCCTCTATGTCCCAGGCATACTGGAACTTGAGGTGCCCACAGAGAGACTGTGCGCTCCTGTCTTTGTACTTACCACATGCTCTCCAGACTGCCTGGAAGATCTGATGACTGTCCCACCTGGATCATGTAACCTTTAACCTTCAGGTCAATCGTTATCTCAAGGAGTTGAGATCTATTAGATGCCTGATGGCTTGGGTGTCCCCAGGTACCTGCATTTCTCATAACACTCCCTTGTGGTTGAATTATCTTCTTGAGGGAGATGCCATGTCTTTCACCTGAGTATCCTAACTTAGGATGTACTTAGATGACTGGCGTCTAGTAGACGTTTAATAAACGTTAAATGGACGGACGGATGGATGGAAAGATTAAGAAGGGAGCTGGCCTGGACTTGTCCATGTGACTGAAGGGTTGTAACATTCCACTCTTCATCCTTGTCTATGGCTGAGCAGCCATGTGGGTATTAGAAGTTTTCCAGCATTACCCTAGAAGTATCTTTCCTACTCAATTCCTTTTTTTTTCTCAGCTTATCCATAGGACATTGCAGTTAACTTTTAGTTTATTAAGTTCGTTTATGTTGCTTGAGGTAAGCATTTTTAGGTGTCCTTATGACCAGAAATTAAAAAAAAAAAAAAAAAAGGTAAGTGCTTTACATATTTTAACTCCTTTTATTTTGCTAGAATGGGAAATAGATTTTGTCATTCCACTAAATGGCTTGGAGAACTTAGACCCTGATGCTGCGCTCTGCCAGAAGCTAAGTGTGAGTCATGTTAAAGAACCTCTCCTTGGGGCGCCTGCGTGGCTCAGTCGGTTAAGCGTCTGACTTCGGCTCAGGTCATGATCTCACGGTTTGTGAGTTCGAGCCCTGTGTCGGGCTCTGTGCTGACAGCTCGAGCCTGGAGCCTGCTTCAGATTCTGTGTCTCCCTCTCTCTCTGCCCCTCCCCTGCTCATGCTCTGTCTCTGTCTCAAAAATAAATAAAAACATTAAAAAAAAAATTTTTTTTTTTTTTTAAAGAACATCTCCTTCTTTTCCACTTGTGCTGTAGAGCCTGGGGTTATGGCCCTTGTCCTGGATTCTGTGTTCTTACGTGATTAGAATAGCGAACATCTATCCTATATACCTATGACTGGGCAATGTCTTAGACCTCTGCATTGATGGATTTTAGCTCCATAAAACCCTATGAGAGCAGTTACCTTTATTCTCACTTCACAGATAAAGAAACAGAGATTTAGTAGTGTGCATGAGGTCACATAACTAATAAGTGACAAGCTGGGGCTTGAACTCTAGAAGCCTGACTCTAGAGTCTGTTTCCTTAACTGTTAGTCTATTCTGCATATAAGGAAATTGAAGTAGAAAAAAGATGGAATGTGACACGGAGGTACAAAGATTACATTTGTAGTACTCGCACTTGTGTAGGTCTAGATGGAGCCTGGAGATGAGGCCTTCCATCTTGGGAAAGAGATTTGGTTTGAAGAAGAATAAGAAGACTGGAATCAGGCAGACTTGGGTCTCCCATCCCAAGGCATGTGTGCTGGGCAAGTTACTAAATCTGAACCTTTCTCATCTGTGAAAGGGGGGTTATGATGGAAGCTGCCCCCTAGGGTTGCTGCCAGGGATGGATGAGCGATGGGATGATAATCATCTGGCATTGTCCTGGCTCGTGGAGAGAGCACGTCTCATGTCCGTTCCCTTGCCTGCTTACAGGTCCTGTATATCCTAACTATTGTGCATTGAAAGGTTTTTTCATACTCCAAGTAGGCACCCAGTACGGTAGGGTGAACAGTGGACCCCCAAAGATGTCCACGTATTAATCTTCAGAACCTGTGAATATGCTAGGTTACATAACAAAAGGGACTTTGCAGGTGTGATTAAGTTAAGGGTTTTGAGACTGGAAAATCATCCTGGATCATCTGGGCAGGCCCGGTGTGGTCACCAGAATCCTTCTAAGAGGGTGGCAAGAAGGTGAGCAAGGACATTTAACTATGGGCGCAGAGGGAGAGTGGGGGACGAGAGATTGGAAGATGCTATTCTGTCTTTGAAGACAGAAGAAGGGGCTATGAACCAAGGCCTAAAGGTCTCCTCTAGCAGCTAGAAAAGAGGACGAAATAGATTCTCCCCTAGAACCTCCAGAATGGATACAGCCAGCCGACTCCTTGATTTTCAAGCTCACCGAGAATGATTTTCCTCTGGAATTATAATTTTAGGCTGCTTGAAGCCACTAAATTTTGGCCACCTGTTGAAGCACCAGTATGAAACCAATACTCTCTGGGAACCAACCAAAATATTTCTTGCTATATTGGACAGTAAGCTATTTGGGTTGCTAGCAGAGGCTCATTTTGCTACTGCAAGCTCCTTGGATTTCTGAGTTGGCTGGAAGTCGCTTCCGTTGTTAGAACACTTCAGAATAGAGTTTTCCACATTTGTACTGAGTTTACATCAGGTCACTGTAGGGAAGTCTGGGGAGAACAGAGCCCCACATTTCATTTTCAGTACTGCACGTCCTTGTTGTGGGTCACTTCAGACACTAAGCTGTCATGGGAGCCACAAGTGCCAATTAGAAGTTGGGCTCCAGGTATTCCTGACCTCTTTGTGGACATATACTTATGTGTAGGTATTGTGTTCTTCAACTAATGCACGTTTGTCTTGTAACTAATAGCACATTTAAATAAATTTTGAGGTCTTTGTCACATTTTGTTATTTAATGACATCAAAACTTTATAATACGTATAGTGTTTTTCATCTTTTAGTTCAATAAAAATCTGCGTATTCTCGGCACCTGGCATGGTGCTAGGTACATTGGAAGTGCTCAGCCCGTGTTTCTTAGATGAGTGAGCTCAACAAATAATGGCCCAACTGTCCAACAACTTCCCAGAGAGTGGGGGTGATGTTATACATCAAATTCTAATACGTCAAATATGCAATATGGATTTTGTATTTTTAAATGCTGTAAAGAAACTTGAGTTGTCCTAAGAAATTCTCTCAAATCTCTCACAGTTTTCTATTTTCACTTCATGATAAAGGTGTGTGGAAAAGACACCATTATCGCCGATTATTTTCATCAATAAGGGAAGTAGTGTTTGGTTTGGCAAAGCCTCCTAGGGCAGTGCTGCTCCAGCCTTAGTGTGCGTGAGAATCACCTGGAGTGCTTGTTAAAACAGTACAGGGTCCTACTCCCAGAGTTTCTGAATCAGGACTTCTGGGGTGGAGCTGGAGTATTTGCATTTTTAACAAGCTTCTTGGGTGATGCTGATGCTGCTTGCCTGGTGACCACACTTTGCCAACGCTGTCTTCAAGCCAAGTACAAAATGTCTCTTTTGGGCTCTGCCTGTGCAAACATGCATTTAAGCATAAATGAGTTTGCAGAGTTGTTTAAAATTTAAAAAATTAAGAGGATCTCTATAGGGTTTATTGAAATGTAAATATTTTGAATGAGCCAGTCAGTTGGCTTTTTTTGGAAAGGTTAAGCTGCTGTAGACATCCTCTTGTCTGAGCACTGTAGTAAGCTCTGCATGGATAAGATGAGAATCGTGCACGTGGCTGTGGTCTTGGAGCCTGCAAGTGCATTCTCTACTACCTCTTCTAGCTCACTTAACCCGTGTGACCCTTGGTTTCCTCTATTGCAAAATTGAAGCAATTTTGTACTTGAGTGCAGTACTCTACTGCCAATGTCCAAGTAGACATTAACTTCTTTGAGGGCACTGTTGCATCTGTCCACCTGTCCCCATCACCTGGCACTGGTAGATGCTTTGTGAATATTTACTTAAGAAATTCTCAGCACAGCCTTAGGACTGAGGCACTACGAGTGGCAAACATGGTGCTCGGTAAGGTTGAAGAACTTAGCAAATATGAGGGTAAGTGAAGGAAGAATAGCTACACATCTTTTTGAGCTGAGAGGGAAATCGGATGGTAATTTATAACCATGTAGACTGTGGTTTATATAACAGCCATCTGGGCCTCATGCTTGGATCCACCTCCCTGCATATGTCTTTGTGGAGTTCTTCTCTTTCAGCATCATGTCAAAAGAGTGTTTTTGTATGTGTTTGTTTTTTGTTTTTTGTTTTTAAATTTTTCCATGAAGCAGAGCTTAGCAAAGAATTCCTGTTTGCATTCTGTTAAAGCACAGTTAGCCTATGACATTTGCATACTGGGAGCCGGTCAGTAGGTGTGCTCACTTCAGCAAAGGGAGGTGGATGGATGCCAATCTGAGGTCAGGCCCCAGAAGACCTTTTATTTATTTTGTAAATGTTTGTTTATTTTGAGAGAGAAAGCACAAACAGAGGTGGGACAGAGACAATCCCAAGCAGGCTCCATGCTCAGCCCAACACAGGGCTTAAATCCACAAACCGTGAGATCATGATCTAAACCAAAATCAAGAGATGCACGCTTAACCGAGTCACCCAGTGCCCCGAGAAGGCCTTTTGCAACAAAAATAAAAACCAAATAGATGCTATTAGTTGAAAATCCATCTACTTCATAAAAATTGATCTTCTAGCTTTTTCTTTTTCTTTTTTTCTTGTTTTTAAAGAAAAGGTAAGATCTGCCAGTGCTGGGTTGGCACTCCCTAGGCCCAAGTTGGCTAAAACTGGGTAGCAGCTGCCCCTTTTAGATGGTTATGGGCTGCATTTGTCCTACTCCCCACCATTCTCTATTGTCATAAAACCAGCTTTTGTTATTTGTTACCTGTTTGCCCCCTGCACACATTTGAGGTTTGTGACCCCCAAATTGTCCTGTTCTTACAAGTATCATGAACTTGCTCAGGGATCCTAAGCACTGGCATATGGTGTTTTGAAAGAGCCCTGTTAGGAGAGCATTTGTACTTCAAAATGATGCTCATAAATGCTATATTGTATTAATTTCTGCTCCTAAAGATTTCCATCAGTATAAAAACATAAATGTCTCCTGCAAAACATGTAGAAAAGAATATGGGAAAAGTCAGCTCCTTCCTCTGTGAAGTGTCCTTCGTCCTTTTGATGTGAAGATGAGATTTCATTCAAAGGGATTGATTGCCTGCCTGGTCTCCTGGTCAGCTGGAGTCCCAGGGTAGGGAAGGTGACTGGAGTGGTCAAGAGCGATAGTAAAGCTCCTGCCATTTGGTTGTTAATATTCCGTGTTTGTAGAGGGCCTCTTAGATCCCTTTCCATTAAGTGTTCAAATTCTAACTCTGCCGTTTAATGACCGCAGTTTTAGGAAGGCACTTAAGCCCCTTGTGCCTCTATTTCCCCATCTGGAAAATGGCAATAGTAGCTACCTCATCTAGTGGTGAAAGTGAACTGAAATAATAATGTATGGAAAAGAATTTATCCCAGTGTTTTGTGTTTTCTGAGTGTAAATATTAGTTTCTTGGCTTTCAAGAAAGGGATAATTATCCCCATTTTTCTGAAAAGAAAACTGGGACTCAGGGAAATCAAGGACCTTGCCCCAAAATAGCCAAGGAGCTGAGAAATCCAGACTTCCCCTCTGGTCCCATGAAATCCCTAATTCCTCTCTCGGAAGGTAAAACTTCCTCTTAGTAATGGCTCCAGATACCGTGTAGATGACGTTTGGACAGGAGCTTTTCCTATGGAGGGGATGGGGGCAGGTGACAAAATCCCCTCATTCTCACACTTTGCCCTGAAGGAGCAGGAAGACAGAGAACATGCGATCAGGATTCTCTTCACTATTGTGAAGGATAACTAGTTACCTTTTCTGCGAGGTTTTGAGGGGAAACCAACTCGGAATTAAAGCCTTTCCTGGGGCCTATTCTGGTTCTCTGTGGGAATCCTACAGAGGAAGCCCTAACTAAAACAGAAGGCCTTTTAAGGGTTAGCCTGAGGATGGGGCATTTCTTTTGACTTGATTTTTTTCCCCCTCTGTCTTGTGAGACCTCTTTCACAGAGACTTGCAGAGATTTCATTCTGAGTTTAAGATGTACTGATAGTTTATTTACGAATAGCTCTCAAGCACTCCGTTTTTATGGCGACCCAACAGCTTAAGTTTCACCTTTAGGAGGAGACTATCTTCCTAATAATACGGGTAAAATTATATTTTATTAAGTGGCCAATATTTAACCATTTTTACCTCCAAAAAATTGCAACCTTGCTCGACTGAATACTTGACAAGGACAGAAATAGTAACAGAGATTAGCATTATATGACACGTTAAAAATTGTCACTATTTCTTCCCAGGTGCATTAGATATCTTATAGCCTTGGAAAGCTCAAGGATATCCTGAAATAGAGACCTTCCTGGTCTAGCTTGTTCTCCTCTTCCAGTGGAATTCGTGCCTCCGACATGCTGCCTGTGGCAGGAAACAGAGTTGAGGATTATTTTCATTATTAATAATGTTCTTAATTACTTTTGATATCCTGTGTTTTCTGATGGGTTGTCATGTAGCTCTTTGCTCAAATCTGTCACATCTAGTTTCTTGGTATATTTTGCATACTACTTGCAAAATCTCCCAAGTTCTATATTAATCATCACCAGTGGTCTAGAATTCAGGCTCTGCTCCATAGCCATACCTGCTAACAGCTCTTTGAACTTAAAAAAAAAAAAAAAAAAAAAAAAAAAAAAATTAACGTCCTGTATATGAACGGTGCTAATAGTGTGCCTGGCATATAATAATGACCCACTAATTGCTAGTAGCATCTGGAATTGGAGTGGAAAGGGAAGGACAATTTTTGAATTCCATCTCCTGCAGAAATGAACACTGCAGGGTGATATGTACAGGCACAGGATGACAGCAGGTGCCTTCATGCCAGCCGTCACCAGTGGGAGGGCAGAGTCTTACAGGATTGAGTATTGAGGCATTCTGCTTGGCTTTGCTTTCCGGGTTAGTGATGCTGCCAGGGTGTCTTGCACTTGTGTGCTGGTTATCCTTGGAATTGCAGGGTTGACGTCCACAGACGGACCGTTCATGGGCAGCCTGGAAGGACCATAGCTACAGATGATGGTAAATCGGCTGAAGCACAAAACTGCATTCAGAGGCTGCTATGAGGGAGCTGGCCACCAAACCGGGGAGCAAGTTTAACTCTTGGCCTTCATCTGCAAATGATTCCTGTTACCCTGTTCCTTTCTATGTATTTGCTTTGTGGGTAAAATGATCTGTTCTAGTGGTATTGCCGAAGTGGAGGGTTTGCTGCCCTTTTGGAGTATATCAGAGATCTGCTGTTTTGTTTTCTATTGCATTTATACTCTGTCTCTTGAAGACCTTGTGGTGGTTTATGGGTTTCAGGATGTAAATATGACAAAGCTACAGAAAGAACCAGGATAAAAAGAGCACAGTGAGTCAGTGTCAGGCTTTTGAGTTGGTGAGCTGATAAGTGTAAGCTAACCCTTACCTCGTTGGCGACCTCTGTTGAGTAGGGAGTCTGCTCTTGTGTGCGCTGTGTTTGCTGCGTGAGGAAGGACCATGCTGGCTTGTCACTTCTGTTTCCCCTTCCTCTAGAGCAGAGGCTGCAAGAGAGTAAATAGTCGTTTTTCATCAAGGAATGAATGAGGCGACCAAGTTTTAGTCAGCTCCTGGGTGGAATTCTCTAGCAAGTATCCACAGTACCACTCTTCTCTGTTGGTTCAAGAGGCAGCCACGCATTTGGGGTCCAGAAAGCACGATGTTCCGGTTTAGGTTGGCGTCTGGGTTTGTCCCCTTCTCTGTAGGAAAAGCCAGGGTTTTCTGTGAAAAGTACTTGCTCCTTCTTAACGGAACTATGGGTCTGCTGTCTTAGGGTTTTTTATGTCACTTAGTAAAGGATAAAGGAGACTTTGACCAGAAATCTTTCGGGACGGGAAGTGCTAATTCTAACAGGGTCAAAATGGATTCTAGCTACAAGGAACCCACTCGTAGAGAGGCCATACCAGCATCATGCACTTTAGCGAGCTTCAGAGCATCTCACAACTCCAGAGTGATCCCTTACTTTTAGGAGATGGCCAGTGATATATAATATTCTGCCATTACGGAAGGGTATGAAGAAAGAGTCTTTTGAAGCTCTGGCTATATGAACTTCCAGACCCTTGGTCGAGGTCAGCCTATCTATGCCTCAGCATCTCTGTTGAGATAGTTACCCACCTTCCCATGTTCTCGAGGAGGAATTTGAAGCTTGAAGCAGTTAGTAATTTTGCTAGGGTCTTGTGGGTAGTCTGAGAGAGAGCCAGAATCCAGCGGGGAGAAGCCCAGAGTCTGTATTCTTCCAACAGATTACGGTCCTCTAATAATTGTGATGGGATACAGGTACCCGTGGGAGACATAACCCATGGGAAGACGGCAGCAATCCCTCTGCCCTGTTGTGAATTAGTTTACCGCTGTCTTTTTAAGAGTGAGCTTGCTGAGACCTAGGCCCGACATCAGGTGATAGAGAGGACCCAGAGTCTCCGTCTGGGCTTGAGGGGAAAGTCAGGAGCAAACGGAAGGCAGCCCAGGTAATAAGCTTGTCGAACTCTCTGCTTTGCCAGGGGCCAGCTCTACACATAGCCACGGGCATGTCATCGTCTTAGAAGTATAGTACAGGGATGTCCTGTCAAAAATGACAACACTGTAACAAAAACTGCTAGTTATGGGGCACTTAGGAAGCACCACGTATATATCCTCCACCACCCTGTGCAATGGGTGTGATAATGCTCATTCCACAGATCAGACCATGGAGGTAACTTAGTGGAGATCAGGGGCAGAATCAGGATTTGAGGCTAGGTTTGTCTGACTCTAAAACCTGGGATACATCCCTGAATGCCACTCCTTAGCCCTAATCACTTCCCTCTAGCATTTGGGTCCAGCTCCTAACTTGGAGGAGCTTAGGCTCCTCCCTTTGGGGAGTATTAGGAAGTTAGGCCACATTCCTCTGAAACCGGAGCAGGGAAAATGGTGTTGGCAATGGCGTGCTAGATAAACGCACCCAGGGGCATCTGTGCGCCTTTCTGACCATGCCGATGCCCAGAGGACTTTTCCTCCTCATCCCTACAGAGCTCAAGTGTAAGCGTTTTTTATGGGAGCCTCCAGAGTAAGGACTGCTTTCTAGAATTTGAGCTATACCTCCCTTTCCAGATTTCTCTTTGTCTCGAGGGAAAAATGGAGAAGTCAGAGTGTAATAGGAAAATGAAATAGTCTAAGCATTTGGAAGCAAAGTGGAAAAAGATAATCACTGGAGGAATTTGAGATTCTTGTTTTCGATTGTTGTTTCTCCTTGAAAGGATTTTTTGTATCCATATGGACTTAGCCATGTGCCTTAACAGCAGAGAGACTCCTATAAAGTTTTTTTTTTTTTAAGGAATTCTTGAGAACATCTCAGCTGAAGTTATAAATATCATATACGATAAGGTGGATAACATTGCCAAATTAAAGGAAGGAGCTGGGCAAAGCACTAGCAAGAACAGACCTAGGAACCGAAGCCCCATCCAGCCCCCAAGTCCCACATGCTTCAGCTGTTTGAAAGGCACCAAGAAAGCGAGAGCTGGTATGAATGGCCAAAGCTGGGACACAGGACGTGGAGCCCCTCGTGCTACTGGGGTAGGATGGCTTCTTGCATCAGCTAAGCTAGCCGCAGCTTGTGGCACTCACAAAGGGAGATGCTCTTGAATATCTCTGTACCTGAGATAATTCGAAGTACCACCATACATGCCCCCCATTTCTGGGGTCTCCTAAAATGAAAACTATAATGTCTAGGCCCCACCAGCTCTGTCTCACGGGATTGTGTCTCCAGGACCACATTGTGGCCCACGAGCCTCGTGATCATGGGATGATGCTGGGCTCCAACACTGATGGAGGTGTCCAAAAAAAAAAAAAAAGTTCAGCTGGACAGATCCTGCGTCAGGCCACGGCCTAGGAACACAGAGGCAAGAGACATCACAGATGAGATGGGCATTTAGGAGAGTGTTTCCCCAAAGTTCATTTTGCTTTTTGATTTGGTTTCACGGTTGGATTTCTTTTTTTTTTTTTCTTCCTCTTTTCTATTTTTATTTTTGGAAAGGGGCAGAGGAGGGAGTGTCAGAAAGGCACGGAGGCCTGTTGGATAGGAAGCAGACCTTCCTAGTACATGTGACCACAGATGCTGACCTTCCCTTCCCATCCCTCCCTGTCTCCATGCCCAGCCCGGATGTTACTGGAGCCCCCACATCAAGGATGCTGCTTGAGCCATCCCTGACACAAAATAGCCCATCCTCAAGCTTTCAGATCAGAAGGGCTTGGTCTGGCTACTGTTGCCCTGGTAATGGTTGGGGAGGTGACATGGTTCAAGGCTTCCCTAACACCTAGGAGGACCTCTGCCTTCTCTCTCCTGTCAGCTCTTGAATGTGGCCCCATGTGGCCAGCCCTCTGCTCTTGCTCAGTGTCCTGTCTCTTAGCTCTTGTCCTCTGCCACCTGGCTGCCAGCCATGTCAGCTCCCTTTTGGTTGCCAGAACGTGGTAAGCTGCATCCTGCCTGGAGGCTTTTGAGTCTTAGATTCACTAGGTGTAGTGTGGTTTTTCTCCCCGCTCTGTGTCCAGCTAACTCAGGTCTCTGCTCAAATTTCCCATCAGTCAACAAAATCGTCCTGAATATCTGCGATGGGGTCCTCACTGTTCTGGGTGCCTGGGGCGACATCAGTGAATAGACCAACAAAAAGTCCTGTCTCTGAACCTACATGCTGTCTCTTCCTTGAGAAATTTTTACCTACCTACCATGCCCCTGGCTAGATCCGGTCTTCTGTACATGATAGATGTTGTCTATACTTACTTGTGCATTGACTTAATGCCCAGTGCCCTACACTAAACTTTAGGTTCTTTTGAGGTCAGGGATTATTCACCACTGTATACCCAGTACCGCACATTGCCTGACATCCAGTAGGTGCTCAGTGACTATGGGTCAAGGAATGGATTCATGAATGACAAGTAGCAGTGCCAGGTGTGAGGGTCACACTTCTGGAAGGAAGCTGTCTGAGCGGATGTATGGGGCTTATGAAGAAGCTGCACTGTGCTTTTAAAGTCCCCAGAACCTGAAGGTTCTTACTCAACCTTGTCTGCAGTCTGGATCTTCCATTGCCTAGGCTTTAGGCATTTCATGACTTCTAGAAAATGGCTGTAACCGTGCCTGACTTGAGTGCGGCTGCTGTTTGCCTCTCTTCCCAGGATGGAGATCTCTAAGGGGCCTGATGAGACACTCTTAACTCCTGAAAACTAGTGCCCCATTTACCTGTATGCCTGGAGCCCATCCTCCCCTTGGCCGTGGTGGTGCCCATAGAGATGGTCTTCGTTTGCATTAATCATTTTCATGCGCTTTGCACTCAGCTACACTGGTATTCAGAGAAAAATGCTGCCATGACAACTGCGACAACAGATGGTATTTGATCAGTCTCTAAGCTACCAAGAAGATCTACAGCAGTTCTTTCGAGCTTTGCATATTTTACTTTATCATGAGACCCAGTCCAGCCTTAATCATGGTTGAAATGCAAAGTTTTCCATTTGCCTTCTGTCCCTCCCCCTTGTCTTTCCAGTTGTTTGGCATTTGTTTTGACTTTCCTTGCTCTCTGGCTGGCCTGGGTGGAGATGTGCTCTTGGAAGTGGGAAGCAAAGACCACAACAGACACAGTGCATGGAAGTTGCCTTGCATGTCTCCAGTTCCAAGGTGGTTGAGAAACGATTCACCTTTGGGATGGAGATACCAGCTGAGACGGCAGGAGAGCCTCCATGGCAGCCTTTCTCTCCCAGATCTTCACAGATGCACATGGTGGAGGCCCTGTGTGGCCCCAAACAAAGGGAGGACTGGGAAATGCATCTTAGTCTTGTTTTTTCCCCTTACTCCACACGTGCCTTATCCAGCCCCTTTCTGCTCCCAGGGTCTCCAAGTTACATTGTGGTCCCACTTGTGGGCTTCCCCGCTCCACCCCAGCTGATGCTCCAAACTCCAGGGACTCCATCTCAGAGCTCCTGGACCCATTTCTACGGTAGCAACTATGACAGCCTTCTCACCCGGTGTGAAGTGCAGCTTTCCACCCCTGCTCAGCAACATTGGAATGTCCGGCTTTGCAAAGATTTTTTTTTTGGCTAATTTTGGAAAGTAGTTTATATTGGCTGCTATGTGTTAATGAACAACTTGGGTTGTATTTACATACTTTGCTGGTTAAGAGCCTTTCCCATCACTCTGTATCCCAACTTTAACCAGATCTGCCTCTCACACTGCAGGTCTGGATTGCACATGAGCCATGAGCCTCATTAAAGATGGGCATGTGGACAAAGCATAAGAGACTGTTAAAAACTGAGAACAAACTGAGGGTTGATGGGGGGTGGGAGGGAGGGCAGGGTGGGAGGGAGGGCAGGGTGGGAGGGAGGGCAGGGTGGGTGATGGGTATTGAGGAGGGCACCTTTTGGGATGAGCACTGGGTGTTGTATGGAAACCAATTTGACAGTAAATTTCATATATTAAAAAAAAAAAAAAAAAAAAAAAAGATGGGCATGTGGACACCCTTGTGCTATGAGTGCCCGGGACATGCCCCTTACCTGGTGTGGTGGCAGTTTGCAGTTTCAACAGGGCAGGAGAATGAATTGTTTACCTGTATGGTACTGGAAGAAAACCTTAAGGTGAATTTTAATCACAAGAGAGGCTGGATCAAAGAAACATTCTCCCCTTCTGATCTCCTTCCAAGTGAAGCCAGGAGGTTGGAATGCACATCTGACCCTATTCTGCTTCCCAGCCCTGCTCTCTTCCTGGGGTGCAGATGAAAAGAGCGTGGGTCTCAGCAGCCTTGTCAGGAGTGATTTTTAACCTTAACAGAACATTATTAAAGAGTGGATTTGAGGCTTGAGGAATGTTTTTTGAACTCCTTCTGTGAGCAGAGAAATCATAGTGGAGGGGGAACAAATTCAAGGCGCTTGATGAGCTTGTGAATCGTCTTTTAAATGATGACCCGAGTTCTTATTTTTAGTTTTAACATATTCCAGGAGTGCAACTCAGCCATCCAAATATTGCTCCCTGTTTTATCTCCTCTTTAGGAGAAAGCATTCTTGATGACCTTAAGCCTTCTCTCTTTGCCTAATGAAGATCCTGGTGCTTCCTTTGTTCATATGCTCTGATTCTCCCGGAAATGGATGTGAGTTGGGGGGTGTGTCGGTTGGCCCTCTGGACCCTAAAGAGAAGGGTTATGTAAATGTGGGCTTCTGAACAGGGAGGAGGACTCTGCACCAACATGGTGAGAAGAATCAGGCACAGTGCCTGGAACAGAGCAGACATCTACACAATTAATTGTATTGATTGAATGACGAAAATCCTATAATGCAGGTTTCTCATCCCTAGCACTATTGACATTTTGGGTAGGATTTCCTGTTATGGGGGGACAGTCCTGTGCATTGTAGGATGTTTAGTAACCTCCTTGGCCTCAACCCGCTAGATACCAGTGGCACCCCCACATCATGATAACAGAATGTAGGCAGATGCCGCCTGGGGATGGCCCCTTCTCTCCCACTCTCCCTGCCCTGTAGAGAACTGATCTAAATTATGAAATCTTTGAAAGCATGATAGGGATTTTCAAAAGCAACAGGAGGAAAAAGTAGTCTAGGTAACCTATTTAAACTTCTTCATTCCTTTACTAGAACTTAAATTAAAAGAAAGCCCAGTAGATGGCCAAATCGAAATGAACCAAGTGTTAGCCTTGCAGGAAGAAATGACCATGTACTTTAAGTGATAAATGTGTTGAATTGCTCCGTGAATGTGCCAAGTAAATGTGCTTTATGCCCTTTGGAAGGGAATTTCTATAGAATTACAGTGTTCTAGGAGAGCGGTGCTTTTCTTGAATATGTTGGTGGGTGTCTTTTTTTTCTTTTTAATCAATGTCACTGTGCTGCACTGTTCTTGAAAACCTTAACCTGCCCATGCCTGTGCACCTGTGCTTGCCAGGATAAATACCAAGTGTACTATTTTTGATTTTACATTAACAGATTCGGCAGTGGTCAGCTTTCTCTTTTTCTCGTTTTCTGTGGGGACCTAATTGCCAAAGCCTCACTAGTCCACCATGTGCAAGATCTACTGAAGAAAGTAGGGTAGGATTATTCAAAGAAAAAAGGGGTAGAAGAATTATATAGTTCTATCATGATTTAAATATCTGTGCCTCTTTGTGGGGGCAACGAATCCTCTTGTGTGGTTTTGGTAGATTACCTTTGTGCACACTTGAGGAATTAAGGACCGATGGTTATTTTTAGCAAAAGCAGGGGTTTGTAATGGGGAAAGAGCATTTAGAGAGAGAATTTTCATCAGTTACAAATGTAAGCAGATGCCTTCAGAACACCTTCCACGGGGCCCTCCTGGCCATTCTCTTCCTTCTTTCCCCTTCCTCTTCCCTCTAAGATGGTAGCACCTGGTTGTCACTGCCGTCACTCTGATGTGGAAGGAAGGAAGAGTTAAAAGCCATCCCCCTTTGCACTCGCCTTGATAAGAAATGGCTTTCTGCAGTGGCGGCAGGCCTTGCTCATAGCATCAGCGTTGACTTGGTTTGCAGGAAATTGCATTTTGCCCCTTTGCCTGGAGATAAAACACCTCCCAGATGAGGATCTTTGAGGGAGAGCTGGAGGCTGGGAGGGAGTTGGGAACCTGTGCGAAAAGCTGCAAGGTTGGGGGTGTGTGGGTGGCTCAGTCTGTTAACCATCCAATTCTTGATTTTGGCCCAGGCCATGATCTCCTCCTGGTTCGTGAGATTGAGCCCTGCATGGAGCTCTGTGCTGACAGTATGAAGCTGGCTTGGGATTTTCTTTCTCCTTCTCTCTCTCTGCCCCTCCCCTGCTTCACTCGCTCTCAAAATAAATAAACTTAAAAAAAAAAAAAAAAAAAAAAAAAAGGATAGAGCAATCTCAGGCTCCGGGTGTATTGGAGTCTGTAAAACCAGGGCAGTTTTATTCAGGTGGCCCATAGCTTAATGGAGTGCTCGGAAGGTCTGCAGACGAGGAGCAGAGAAGGAAGATGTCAGACATGCGATTTCGGGAAGACTGCCTTGGAGCCCTACTCTACTCGTGAGATCTCTTACACTGTAGACGCTTAGCTCTGTGCCTGGTGAAATAGCCTTCGGAATACCACTTGGGGGTGGGGGGAGTGGTCACAGGTACACTGTGAAAGATGGTCATTTATCCGAGATCCACTTTATGGGTTAAATGCCTATTTGAGTTCATAAGAATGCTGATAGAGCCCAGGAAGTCGGGGGGCGGGCTGTGGTGAGGAGGCTCTCCGTTGTGGATTGCAAACTGCAGTTAGTTCAAAGATCCTTGTGCCAAGTCAAAAGCAGTTTCTTTTATTTATGGTCACCATTGACGTTAATCGAGCCTGAACATTTTCCTGTAGACTAAAAAATCATTAGCCCTGACAACTGAAGTCAAATCAGACCTTTGGGAATGACCTAATTGTTCTTTCCCGAGGGCTGGATGTTAGCTTGCCCTTGGCTGTGGCATCAGCCCTGCCAGGCCTGGGAGGCCTCCCAGACTGTGGCAGGTGGGTTCCTTCTTGTCACAGAAAACACAAAGGACAGAGGGGCTCGTTCTGTCACAGCCCTCCCTCGTCATCTGCAGTGCCTGCCATCCTGAGAGTTTTGTGAGTAAACCCGGCCCAGGGCCCTGCCGAAACTCCCGTTCACTGTTTTCACATTTGACGGTGTGCCACCTCCATGCTGGAAATTCCTCCCAGCTGCTGGTGGACGGGTGGGTCCGGTATCCCCCTTCGTCCCCACTCCGTTTTTCTGGCAGCTGCTCAAATTTTCAGGATAGCTGTAGTGACAGTGGTGAACATAGGGACTCATTCCACCCTGGTTATTTTTGGCAGCCCTGAGCAAGCCAGGGCCTCGACTTCTGGAGCTGTGTGGTTGGGATATTAGGTAACTTTTTCCTGTGCAAGTACAGACAAGGAGTCCTGACCCGCACCCGTCCCTCCGTCCGTCCATTCATCTGCCGTTTCCGAGTCGTTTTTGCTTGTTGTGAATCTTTGCAAATGCACCATGAACCCTCTCTCTGACATAGCCCTTTGTTCCTGATAAAAGATGGCTCTGGAGAAGGCTGAACGTTGATTGAGTGTATGTCGTTTTTTTTCCCCCCTAGATTGAAAACATAGATGCCTGCTTGAATTTCCTGGCAGCTAAGGGAATAAACATCCAGGGGCTGTCTGCAGAAGGTGAGTCAGAGCGCTGGTTCTAAAGCTGCCTTTTCATCGTTAGAAGCGCCCACCTGTTACTTACTGATGCCTTGAATACAGCTCAGCCCAGGGGTGCTTGTGGGCTCTTCTGCTTTTGTTTTCCTATTGGTTTTAAGGCAGCTCAATGCTTGTCTAGACCGGAGGATGCCAGCTTTTTGACACATCCCGAATCACTCCAGGAACGTAGAGCCCACCATGCCTGGCCGTGTCTGCCACACCGAGCGGGTACCAGCAGTGGAGCTGCTTCTCTGGAGAAGGGCTTAATCAAACAATACTGATCCGATTCACCCGGCTAGCAATTCAGTTAATTATCAAGCCAGGCCTTATCTGTGGGAGAGAGAACACTTAGCCACAGCACATATTTAAGTTGTACAGTTCCCAGGGAAAAACGCCCAATCCTTATCTCTGACTTTTATTAGAAGCAGCAGCAGCACTTTTCCTAGCTCAAAGAAAACCGAACCCCAAACACGTGATGCATTAATGAGATGCTACGTTTTGACATCCCGATTAGTTTTTAATTAACTCCAATTGGGTGGCTAATTAGCACATTAGCTTGTGCTGGTGGTTTGCTATTCAATTAGGTATCGGTCTGGAGATGGCTGGTCCGAATTCTCAGCCGCCTCAGGCAACATCTCGCCCTGGAATCTTTTGCTCTCTCCTGTTTGTAAATACAAGCAGCTGCCAGCTCAGAAGCTGCCACAGGCCCCGGCATCCTCCCAAACTCCTTAGGCTGCACCTGCCTCCAGTTTTCCCAGAACAGGTAAAGCAGTTTGGGCTTTAGATGACACCACCTTTTCCCTAGCAAGGTTGCTGTTTGAAAAGATGCCTGGTAGCATCGACTCCGGTGGTCAGGGTGGGGAGCGGGGCGGGCAGTGAGGAAGGAAGCAGCCCAGTGGAGCAGGTAAGTTTGCCAGCATGATCTGTTTGGGGCCCGTTCCTTGTCTTTGCCCTGCGGTGCAAGCTTGGTTTTCCTGGCTGTTGGAACGGTAGTCTCTTCCGGTATTGGGGCCGGGTGGCTACTCTTGGAGCCTCGTGGGCTCGTCATTTCTGAACGCGACCTCTCCTATGCTGGGCCTGCCCCAGGTCAGGGATGGACACACTCCTTCCAGAGGTCTCCATTGCTGCTGCTGGGTGGTCAGCCGCAATCCCAGCTCTGGCAGGGGTGGGGTGGTTGGAGGGTTCCTTCTCCCTGGGGAATGAGCTCTCTTCTGTGGGGAGGAGCTCCAGGCTGAATGAGTCTGGGCTTTGCGACACAAATTGCCGGGGCGTGGGGGTGTTGGTGTTGGTGTGGTGTTTCCATGGGTAAGTACAGAGATGCAAATTGCCTTTCCAAGGAATATCACTTCCTTCTGGTTCAGAGTTCTTGTGCTAGCTGGTGGGTGGCTGGCACACACTCTTCATAGTTTGTGGAAGGAGTTGGACCCCGGGCCTCTGCCCACCGGCAGAGCATCAGCAGGGAGTTTCAGAGTCCTGCTCGGCAGAAAGGGCTCGAGGCAGTGGGGGAGGGGGTGGACTCTGTCTCCTGTGGCCTGGAGGTGACAGCCGGCCATCTATCTCTGCCTTGTCCTGCTGCCTTGTTTGTCCCTCTGCACCATCCTCTTTATACCTTCAGGCATAGATTATCTATTTCACATACTTGCTGAGTAAACAGGTACCCCCTGTGCTCCCAAGGCTTTTCGATGCAGCAGCTCCAGCATTCACAACTGAACTGGGAAACCTTGGGGAAACCTTGGCTTAAAGAGGTTGCAGGTGACAACCTCAAGGCCTGTAGCTAGTGAACAGAAGACAGGGTGTGAGCCCAGGTCTGTGTGATTTCAGAACTCCTATTCATGGTGTCCTTTGAGACAGCAGATGGGTAAAGTCTAGGCATGTTGTGTACAGGTGAAAGAAATCAGAAAAGATTTAGAGCTTTGTTGGCTGGAACGTCAGAAGATAATGTGCAGTCCACAGAGGCGTATCCTACAGATACTCTGCCCCAGCCTTGTCCACGTTAGGTTGTGACCACCCCCCCTTGGGGGTCTCTGAGCCTAGAAGAGCACAGTGTAACCCGTGTGCTGAGGTATCAGTCATTGGGGCATACCTGTGAAGTGGGTTCATAGTGTTTTAGTAACCGCCCCCATCTTTCCTGCTGTCGAGACTCACTTGCTGATGTCTTGGCCAGAATACATAACTTGTCAGTCATGGTTAGTTATTAGAACAGTTTTATGTCAGTGCTTATGACTCTTTTGTTTGTTTCTAAACTTTAATTTCAGACTCAAAGCTCTTTTTTCACCCCTGTGCCCCAGGGCAAGTGGGTTTAGAAGATTGAAGAGTGATGACGGCCTAATGATTTCTTTGCCTCCCCTCCTTCCTTCGCCTGAGCCTCCAGGATGGGACAGAGAGAGCAGGCAGAATTCTGCTGAAGTTGCTGCCATTTTCTTGGGTGGCCATAATTGCCACTGTCCCCACATGGGAATCTCTGCATGCCCTACTAACCATGGACTTGATCCCCTGCTGCTCCCAGGACATTAGGAGCCTTTCTTGAGATTTTCCCGGCAATTCTGGCTCACTCTCAATGGGTAGCATTTATGTTCCATCCCCCTGATTCAGGCCTTCACTGTCCCCACCTAAGGTGGTCTCAGTGAGACCGTAGACCTCAGTCTCATCATCCCTGTATTCTGCACTGTAGAACCAGCAGGAAGGTGTGGACACCATCTTCCACTTGCAGTAGGTGGAACCGTCTTTCTGTCACCTGGAAGCCCCCACCATACACTTTCTCTCCCAACTCTTTCATCCCCAACTTAGTGGCCAAGAGGCAGATCTGCCAAGTCTGTGCGGAGTAGATGTCCAATTGGGGACCGGAATGCAGCACCCGACTTGGAGTGATTTTCTTGGTGCCTCCTTTGTCTTCAAGGAGCACAGGGACCCCACCTTCTTGTTCTTCGGTGAGGGGAGGAAATGACCGGTCTCTGTGATCATCAGACATTACAACCCTCCCCCACTCTGTGATACTTTCTCATCTAGATCTTGAGGTTTTTGTTGTTTGTTTTTGTTTTTCCATCGAGGCATTTTATTTGCACATATAGATTACATCCTTAGAAAAAGAATCCCAGGATTTTCCCTCCTGTATTTTCATCTTGCTTCTTCCTGGTCCATGATGCCCGGTGAGATGGTCAGTATCATGAAACCAAACTGGTGGGACAGAAGCAGATTATTCTGCCATTTTTCTAGATCTTTAAGTTGCACATCCAATTTGGGGCCGATCACTCCACTCTTGTTTAACCTGCGTGTGAGGTTCACAGCCATTTCTCCAGCTCTGTGATCATCAACGATTTGAAATTGGCCAACGCAACCGTGCTTCATCGTCAACCGTGTTTGTCAGCTGGACGATGACTTTGGAGCATGGCGCAATAAGAACCTGGCATTTGCCTGTCTCTTCAGCATTGTTAACGTTCTTGAGAACGTCTGCCAGGACATTAATGCATGCCATGTGGCAGCACGGAAACATGGCAGGAGTCCTCGAGATCTTCTTACACTGACTCTTGGGGTTGGGCGATGATCATGGTGTTTGGTAGTAAGACTGATTCTGGACTCATGCAGTCTTGTGGGAAGGTAACTGGCCCCAACTTTTGTCAGCTCCTTAAACTTATAAAGCAAGGGTACTTAGAGACTTTTATCCTCAAATGGGCCTTATTTACAATTTGAGGGTTACAGGAAACCTCACTCGACATACTGTTAAATTATAGGAATAGAAGCCATTTGTGGAGAACCCACCATGTATCAGTCACTGAGCTAAGTGCTGTGTACATGTTGTATATCTTTTTTTAATTCCCTCAGCAACTTTTTGAAATCAGTAATCATACTATCCCCATCGTCTACAGATGAGGAAACTAAGGCCCAGAGAGAGTGAAGTTCCACGTGGGCAAAGGGAGGCCCACTTAGGAGTGACTAAGCTACTCACGTCAGTTTCAGAGACCTGGTATTTTCTGCTACTCCCCACTGCCCACACTTCTAACCACCTGCATAATTAACTAGAAAAGCATGATACTGTGTAAAGAAATCATGCAGTTGTAATGCTTTTTGTTTTCCTTTTGAAGACTATTGAGTGCCCCGAGGCTCCTCCTCTGATGAGAACCATCAGCGGTTGGAAAGCCCCATAGGTACTTCTCCGCCCTTTTCCAGTGACTGAAGCAGGGTTTGGAACCCCGGGAGGGTTTAGGTACCTGTCCTTGAAACAATCGCAGCAGACCATGCCCTTCCCCAGCCTGCCTGTTAGAGGACCACAGAGAGCTTGGTTCCAGAGTAGATCCCCATGGAGACACTGCTGGTTTGGGGCACTTCCCCTGGACTAGGCCCTCCTACCGCCTCTGTGTTCCAGAAGGTTGGGCCCATCTGTTTGCTCTTGGAAACCTGTTGGAATCCTGTGAGCTTGGGCCTCACCCTAAGCTGGGTGATGTTCAAGATCCCTTGAACCCCTCCCCAGCACACACTCCACCTGTCATGACTGTCTGTAAACCCGTCCTGTGAGGAAGGATGGCCTTTATCCTTAGGAGTTTTGACAACACCTGGCCCCGAGCCCATCCTCCTATCACAGAGAAGGTCTGGGGATGAGGCATATCCTATTTAGTTCAGCAAACGTTTGCTGGGCACATCCTGTATGCTAGGCATAGCATCAGTCGTACAGAATGAACTTTAATTTCAATTAGTAGGAGAGTTGTGCTAACGGTACATTCAAGAGCTGAGCAGTACGTGCACAGTAGTGCCCAAAGAAGGGCAGTGATTAGTTCTCTGAGGCGGTCAGGGGGCTTTACAGAGGCAGTGGCATTAACCCCTGGGCTTTACAGGATAAATAGGCATTCACCAGACAGGAAAGGCAGGTAGAGGGAAATCGAGACAGAAGACGAAGCCTGAGTGATATGACAGGAGCAAAGACTAGCTCTTTATCAACCTTGTGGAGTAGAGAGACGGAGGCAGGAAGATCCTTCCAGGCGCCTCCAGGAAGGAGTGTATGCTTTTGGAGTGAAATTGCTTGCTGACTTGATGAGCTCAGACCCGGTTTGGCCAGAAACCTAGACGCTGAGCTTGTCCCCCTTTTATTCTGAGCCAGAGAGCAGAAGGTCTTTCTGGACCGTTAGGAGAAAAGCAGCAGGTTGATTGTTTCCGTTTCCTCCTTACCCACATCACCTGTTTGGCAGTGAGTGGGACCGATTGTGTCACTCACCCCCTTGTCCCACTTCCCCGGTCAGGAAGCCTGTGACTGGCTTGGTGAGCAGTACACAGGAGCGCTGCAGGAATCGGGTGGGAAGTTATGTGGTGAATGTCGGTTATGCAGATGGCCGCAGGATCCACGTCCCGAATCAGCTGGGTGAGCCTTAACAGCCCTGTGGTTTAAGGGAACTGGTTAGGAATTCTGACTCTGCGGTCTGGTCCAAGGTAGCCCTCCCTTTGGCTCCCAATCAGTCTCTTTTTCCAAAGCAGATTTGTTCGTATTAGAGTATTCCAGTGTTTGTGCCTTTGTAAACCAGGCCTGAGATTTCTCTTAAATAATGTTGCAAGCAGAGAACTCTGTTCTTCCTACCCTTTCCTGCCCAACATCTCCTACCACATCTGTGCAGATTCGTACCAGCCCCGGGGGAGCAAAGAAATCAGCCAGTGCCCAAGGGAATTAAGAGTCAAGGTGATACTGAATCCTAATGGAAATGGAAAAATGGTCTGTGCAGTTTATTCATTAGACATGGGCGTGGCCACAAGCAGAGAAATGCAGTCAGGGTTCTCATGCTGGTTTAGATACTAGCTAGCTAGTGTCAATTCTAGCTAGGTCTATGGTTTTTTTTTTTTCTTCTTTTCTTTCTTTCTCTAGAAATCAAGAGAGTAAGGATAGTTGATCAGACACAAAATGATACTCTTTTTCCAGACCTTGGGAAATGTCAGGAGGGAAACATTTTTGTGGGCTGATGGATTTTTTTAAGACTGCCAGTGCAGCCGGCTTACTTAGGAGGCCTCCTAGAACACAGACACATGCCACTTGGAAATGTGGAAAGGATACAATTCTAGCTATTTTGGATACTGTCTGTTATAGACCACCCATGGCATAAACTGTGTGGCTTCCAACCCCAAACAGAGCATTTACCACTCTCTAGTTTCTGTGCTCTGAAAAGAAAATTACAGTGCAGAGGTCCACCAACTGGTGAACGGATAAACACGGCGTGGTACATCCATACAATAGGGTGTTACTCAGCAATGCAAAGAAACAAGCCAGTGAGAACTGCTCTAACACGGAGCAACCTTCAAAACATGATAAGTTGAAAGAAGCTGCGTGCAAAGGGCTACATGTCACATGGTTCCATTTATAGGGACTGTCTAAAAGAGCCCAACCTTGTAGAAACAGAAAGCAGATTCAACATCACCTGGGAATGGGTTTGGGAGTTGATTGCAGATAAGCATGAGGACCCTTTTCAGGGTGATGTAAATAGTGTAAGATTAGAATTTACAGAATTTACTGAAAATCATTCTACACTTTTATGGATGCAAATTACGCTTCAGGAAGGCCGTTTAAAGAACCGGAAGCTCACCATCGACTTTTCTCTAATAGGAGATTATTCACGATTAATTTCCTTCTTGAAGCCTGTCACTGCGGCGGAAAGGGGGGGGGGGGGGGGGAGCGCAGGGAGGATGGACAGCTTCGTAGGCTTCCTTCAGGTGCAGAGCCCGGTGGTGAGTTCTGAGGAGACTAGAGGTAGAGTGGCTACATTTTTGGAAAAGGAGAAGTAGAGTCAGGCACTGTCCTGGGTGTTTTGTACTCATTTCCCCATTTAATGTTCACTTAATTCTCCTAACAACCCTGTGTAAAAGGTGCAGTGGGGCCTATGCCCATTTTAAAGATAAAGAGTGAGGCTCAGAGAGCTTAAGTCTTCCGAAAACTCAGTCTGTACATGAACCGTAGACATTCCAACCCAGGTTTTCCTGACTCTAGAAAGAAATCCGTGATCTTTGTGATAAAAATGCTCTCTCCTAAGAAGTATATTTGCAGGAGAACTGTGTGCTTTGACAGAACGTTTGAGGGAAAAATGCTGAGATATGAATAGGAAGTGACTTCGCAACCACAGTAGGTAGAGAATATGACAGAGCTATCTCCATTTGCCCTGGGTTGGGCTGGTCTGTTATGAGGTGCTCATGTGGACATGCCTGCCTCTTGCAAGGGACAAACTATCAGCCCCGGGGTGTGCTGAATTTTTAGTTCCTCCCTCCCTCCTTTGTTTTTTCTTCCATGGGTCAAAAAAAAAAAAAAAAAAGTATTGTGGAATGTTTGGCACATTCCACAATAGAACACTTACAGAAGAATAAAGAATACTTAGATGCCCACCAGCTAGCTTAATAAATAAAACATTAGCCGGTGCACTTTTAAATTTACCACATATGATGGGTATACAAGTAAGCCAGGTTACACAGTGTTGGGAGACTGGGCTTTGTGCTGAAAAAGCTAGATTCAAATCGCAAATCCCAGCTCCAGCGTTTATTCCCTTGGAGAGGTCATAAGGTTTTATGAGCCTCTGTTTCTCTTATAAAGGGGAACAATAATATTCACTCCCCAGGTTGTAGGGATTGAGTGAACTCATGTACATAAAGAGCTTAACCTGATACGTACTAATTAGTAGCAGTCCTTGTTATTACAGACCTAATAATGTGACAATTATAAAAGGCACTAAAAGCAAGTCTTACATAGATTTCACCAATCTCCATGATTAGCTCTACCTTCCCCCTCCCTTGAATTTGATTTTGAGGGGAAATTATTTCCCAACTCTCATCAGTGCCCAGCTGGGTGACCACGGGAGTATCACTTCACCCTCCAGAGCCAACTGATTCATCCCATCCAAACCTCACATTCTGTGACCCTGATGTGTTTGTAGGAACATTTAGAAGCAGAAACCGAGCAAGCCACAGGGGTGTGTGTGCTGCTTTTTTTGGTTTCCTTAGGATGGAGAAGGAAGCAGCACAGAAGGGTTAAAGCTGAACTACTTTCAGAAACGGGGGGTGCGGGGGGGGGGGGGCGTGGAGCTCAGATCTATGGGGCTTTCTCCCCATATTGCACGTGATAGTTTATAAGCCTCCTCCTTGGCCAGATCAATCCTGGCTTACACCTGTGCTGACACAATTAAAAGCTTCCCCCTTTCACTCTCAAAAACTATCATGGATTGCATGGTAAGTTATAAGATGACCTTAGTAAAGCCATGTCTAAGGCATATGGATTGGGACCTGTATGGCAATCTCCTGTAGGATTCTGGGAGCTCCTGTTATTCATAACCAAGACCAGTGAAGGACTTCACTGTTCGCGGCTTGCTTTCACAGATACGCTCTTACTGGATTTGAGAGCAACCTTGTGTGATGGGGCAAGCTGCGTCCATAAGGCCAGTGAGGCCCAGGGATGAAGTGACTTCCCAGAGTTGCACAGCTAGTACGTACTGGAGTCCAGACTGGAACCCACGTGTTTGCATCGTCAGTTGCAATCTCTCTTTCTTCAGAGTCTGGCAGTCATTCAGCCTGGCCTCATCATCACGCCCAGGGCACCGGCAGGCATGCAGGGAATGGGCTTGTTTCTGAAAGGACCCCATTCATACCCTCTGCCCAGCAACTGCTGCCGGAGGAAACCTGTGCTCCTTTATCAGCGGTCTCTTCCTCACCTCGGGCTAACCTGGACATGTGCATTCCCCAAACAGGAGATACTCTTCTTCCTCCACCCCCCTGACCGGTTAAGAGAAGGAAATTGAGCCTTGGGTTGACACAAAGCAGAGGGAGCCCCTAAGATTCCTTCTTCCTGTTCCTCAGGCTGGGTGGCCCCATTACCTCACCCTCAGGACCAATTCAGACCCCAGCCATTGGATCTGGTGTTAAGAGAACGTAAAAGGAGGGATTCCCCAAGGAGAAACACCCTCGATCCATAGCTTCTGCCTGTGAATAAATATTTTATTCCTTCTCTGCAGCTTTTTATGCATGCCTTGAGGCAAATGCATTTTAACATCTAAAAAATCCTGTCTGGAATAAAAATGTTCTCACCCCCACTCTGCTTTCATTTTTTTTAATACGTTATTTTTTGTGTGCGTTCTCTGTGAAAGCAAGGCCTATCCCCCACCCATGCGAAATTAAAGTTAGTGATTCAGTGGACGAGAGGGACACAAAGCCGTGTGTCCGGGGGCAGGGCGGTCGGGGAGAGCAGAGGGAGGATGGTGGAGGGGGGCAGGAGCCACTTGGCACTCACACGTGGCTGACGGCACAGAGCACAGACTTGGCTGAGCTCTCGAGTGGAGACCCATGAATCTCCCCCAGCGCCCGAGAGCACCTCTGTCCCGGATTGGTTGCTTTGCCTGAGAACAAGCACAGTCTTGCTCGGGACTCGGACTTTTTTTGGCTGTGTCCTTGCTGAGAATTTCCTCCTGGCACTTGCCAGACATCCAGCTGAAACTTGCCTGGCGTATCCGCTCTAATCCCAGTGGGGGAGAGGGAGCTGATTTCTTTGTGGCTGAGGCCCGACTCTGATCGACGGTGATGGCGATGAAGTGTGCAGGAACTCGGTCCTATCCTCGAGAAGCTAAGCTCGTGAGCAAGAAAGGGCTCCCGGGATGGGACTCCTTCTCTAAAAGAATTTCTTTATTGTCTTGCAGAAATCAGGAATGGCAACCTCAAGGCCATCCTAGGCCTCTTCTTCAGCCTGTCCCGGTACAAACAGCAGCAGCAGCAGCCCCAGAAGCAGCACCTCCCTGCTCCACTGCCGCCTGCCGCGTCCCAGGCGGCCGGGGCCCCCTCCCAGTGCCAGGCTGGCACTCTTCAGCAACAGGTGCCGGCCACTCCCCAAGCCCCGGGCCAGCCTCTCCAGCCAGCGCCACATCAGCAGTCAAAAGCACAAGCTGAAATGCAGTCCAGGTGGGGGCTCCTCGCCAACGGATAATTCTGTTTCTCGTGGGTCATCCTCCACACTGGCCGAATGCTAGCCTAGGCGAATGCCTTTTCGTTTGGGCCTCTTCAGGGCTGAGAACTACTGGTGGCGGGGGATTAGCATGACCTTGAAATAGATGCGGCGGGCTGCCTCCTGTGCCTGGCGGAGATGTGTGCTTTTATAGGTCACGATGGCCAGCGGCCAGAGCTAATTAGCTGCTCTGGCCTATTATGCACATGCTCCTGTGCAAGAAACAGCCCCGAAAATAGACTTCAGACTTGCTTTGCGTGTTTGCCTACAGGTTGGGTATTCGATGTCATATGTGTGAGTCGTTTTACTTAGCGGAGGCTAGAGTTCTGCAGCAGACGCCTCTGCTTCACCAGAGAAGAGATAGCAAGAACACAGAAGGAAGGGGGCAGCCGCCTTCCCCGAGAGGGCCCGCAACTGGGTTCTGTTAACCTTAAAGAGCTGGCAGCAACCTGAGGGGTGGTCTTCAGTGTTACAGGATTAGGGCTCAGGTTTGGTTGATGCTCCCAGGGGGACCGATGCTTGCTAGCGGGACTTGCCGTAGGGTGACGTGTAAGCAGAGCATCAGGGTACTTACGTCCACTGTGTTACAGGGGGCATAGGTGTATTCCTGAACAGCTCTGCAGAAGATCGCCTTGTAAAACCTGCCTTTTAATGGCAGGGGCGTGGGGGAAGGAGGGAATTAGGAACCAGAAAGATTTTTTTTAATGTTTGTGCATTTATTTTTAACTTTATTTTGAGAAGAGGGAGAGAAAGCCTGCATGTGTGAGGAGGGGAGGGGCAGAGAGAGAGAATCCCAAGCAGGCTCTGCCCTATCAGTGAAGTGCCCGATGTGGGGCTCAAACCCACAAACCGTGAGATCATGACCTGAGCTGAAGTGAAGAGTCAGACGCTTCACTGACTGAGCCACCCAGGCACCCCTATTTATTTATTTTTGGGAGAGAGGAAGCGGGGGAGGGGCAGAGAGAGGGGGAGAGAGAGAATCCCAACCAGGTTCTACACTGTAAGCTCAGAGCCCGATGTGGGACTTGAACTCAGGAGCTGTGAGATTCTTGACCTGAGCTGAAATCAACAGTCCAGCGCTTAACCAGCTGAGCCACCAGCTGCCCCAGGAACTAGAAAGTTTTTGACTCCTAGTCAAACCTGTGTGGAGAAAAGTCCACAGTAATTGTCGTTTAAAGCTGTATACCTTTTGTTATCAAACCTGATGTCACTAATGAAGTTGATTGCTTGATTTCATTTGGTATGTGCTAAAGAGTAATGGCTTTTCCTTTCCAGGCCCCCAAAGCACCAGCGTTAATAATCACTAGGCTTAGCAGCCCATTGTAGTTGGGCAAAGCACAGAGTGGTTCACACAAGACAGGTGCCATATAGATGGTTGCAGCACCTTCCTCCCCGCGAGAAGGGCTATTTCCCATTCATGATGGTGTTAAAACCAACATGATGGATGTGCTGTCCATCAGACCCCCTAATTAATTGTCTAATTATATCCAATTTACATTATGGAAATTTGTAGACTAGCAGAAATGCCTGGACTCGTGGTGAAGAACAGCCAGCCAGGCAGCAAGCCTTGGCACCCTTCCCCTGAAGAACCACCGGAGTGAGAGCCACTCTGATCAGAGGTCCCTGATGGCCCTGGGTGATTGAATGATCAGGATATCAATTCCCACACTATGTTCTACAGAGTGGTTATTCCCTTGATGGTAACTTGCTAGGGAAAGGGTTTCATAGGGGGAAAAGTTGGTAAATAATCTGGGTTGGGCTGTTAGAACTGTTCATACAGACAGGTCTACTCAGATCCTTGCATCTGCTATATGTATTCATTTATTTCGTGTCTGAATGCCTTCTGTGTGCCAGGCACTGTTTTAGGCACTTGGGGTTCACGACTGAATGAGATTACCAGTGTGCCCGCTCTCTGCCTTCTACTGGAGGAAGAAGGCAAATAAACAGGGAAGAGAAATCTCAGATAGTGGTATTACAATAAGGTGATGGGATTCAGAAGGATTGGGTTGATAGGTTGGACTGATAGGAAATTCTCTCTGGGGATATGATACCAAAGTGAAGATAGGAATGACACTGAGCAAACCATGTAAAATTTAGGTGTAGAATAGATCAGCCAGAGGAAGCAGCTGGTGCAAAGGCCCTGTGGTGTAAGAGTATGCTTGGAAGGTTGGAGGACCAGAAAGAAGGCTGGTGTGGCTGGAGTTTAGTAGGTGAGGGGAGGTGGGAAATGATAAGGTACCTGTAAGCAAAGCCTCTTGTTTCCATGGTAGACAGTGTGACCGATGGCCCCTGGAGTTGCATAGTGCTGTTGGCCATGAGGCCAAGTCACAGAGTGCTAGCTAAACTGGGTAAAGAGTCTGCATTTCATTTTATAGATAACAGGAAGCCACTGGGTTGGGGCGGGGGGCAGTCTTGAGCAAGAGAGAAACTTGATTTAACTGACAGTTAAAAAAATAATAACTTCTTATCTCCTCTCTGGAGATTAAGACTATTAAGAGGCTTTTGTAGTCCTCGGGATGACAGAGGCTTGAACCAAGGGGTGGAGCTGACATGTTGATGGGCCACTTCAGGAGGTTGAGCCAAGGGGACCGAATAGATGGCCTGTCTGGAATAAGGGAGAGGAATCACAGATACTGCTGGGTTTCCGGCGTGAGTAGCGGTAAATGGCGCTATTTATTGAGAAGAGGGAGCCTGAGAGAGGAACACGTGTGCACTGTGACTCTTCAGAAGAGGCTGTAGAAAGCATTCCTCCAGCTCAGCCACAGAACTTGTTTCATAGAGCATCTCATTGCATATACGATTCCAAGGAGCATGTGTTGAGAAACCCTGGGTTGTGTCACTAAGCTGTGCTAGCCTGAGGCACCCATTTCCATGGTAAGTGTTTGTTTTCTTAAAAGAACCAGATGTCCCAGTCAGGACGCCCATCTCCCAGTTAAAAAAAAAAAATCCTACTACTAATAAACGCTTTACCTAAAGAGCAGCCAAACTTACTTAAGGCGGGTTTTTATATCCACTTATTCCAGAGTGATTCCTCCCATCCTGGCCCCCTGACTCTGCACTGTGGTGACACGGACTGGGCTTCAGAGTTGCTCGGTGTCCTCACTCCTCCTTTGTCTGGCCCAGACTGGGTTACTTCTGCAGACAACTGGCTTCATCCATTATGTACTGATACTTTATCATTTTACTTCCAAAGGACAATCTTATTCTCAAATTCTAGGGGTCTAATATCTCCTGCTTACACTCTGGCTGTAGATTTAAGACTGGTAATATGGCATCACTGGCTTAGTTTCACTGTATTTCTATCCCAGATTCTGTCTCTGATAATCACAATCCCAAGGGTAATGGTGTGGGCCCTTGATCATCAGTGTCAAGTGTTGATGGAAGCCCCAGACGCCAGGTTTGTTTTAGTCCTTTGTTAGAACTCTGCCAGATACAAATAGGCCTAAACACTGTACCTCATGGGGTAGCAAATATTAAAACTTGGCAGCTTTTCCATGAAATTTGTTTAAGAAAGGACTCATGGAAACTGGCAAAGGAAATTCGAGATGCTGGCATGAGGGAATCAGAGCGACTCCTTGATGATGGCCAAATGCAGGCTCACGTTTACCTCCTCTCTTCTCGTTAATCTGCGTGAGGCCGAGAACTTGATCCACGTTCTACCTCATGAAATTCCTCACCAGTCCCAGAGTCCAGGAGAGGAGCATACTTCCCAAGACTCGCTTCCTTCTTCCTCTGTGTCTACCTTACATATTAGCAATATTCAGCTGTGTAGGAAAAATCCAGACAGTTGATTTTTTTTTCCTGCCGTCTCTCCTGTCTCTTCCTTTACTTTCAGAGTCTAGTGACACCAACGTTGTTTTTCCCGCCTCAGATCACTGCATTAGGGTTCCAGGGAACGTGTGTTGAGAAACACAGGTTGGTACAGGGTGAACCTGGTATACGGTGTGTGGATACAAGAAAGATAAATATTTCTCCTTTCACAAGACAGTAAATGAGCTTACCTTTTGATGAAGCCCAATCAAGATTCTTCATTACACCAGCTTATGGTCCAAAATCTAGAATATAACAAGCTCATAAGACTAAAAATGAACATTTCTAGATCACTGAGAGCAAATATTCCCAAGACCAGCAAAACTTGTACACATCCATACCCTTGTTTTGGGTCAACATTTTATGACACGTTTTCCGAAAAGCACCCTGGTAAAAGAAGCATGTGAGATAGAAGCATCTAGATGCTCTGGGGAAGTTGTCAAGTTTGTTTACGTGTCCAAGACCCTGCGCTTCAGTGTTTTTTTTTTGCGGGAAGAAGGCGGCCTCATGTCACAGGTAGTAGAAAAGATACTTGGTCTTGAGAAAAACGAAAAAAAAAAAAAAAAAGAAATCAAATGTTCTTAGATAATCTTGATAGCAATTGCTTCACATTGGAATGTCACCAAATCAGAAAAGCCAGACTCAGAAGGAAAGCTGCCCATTACGGGAAAAGTGGGCAGAGGGCAACCCAGGCGCATCCCCGTTGTCACGGACTCCCGTTAGTGATGTGCGTGTCTAACGTATCTTCTCTCCCCTCACTCATCTCTCCCACTTTTTTCTTTCCTGTCATGCAGTGCATCATCCAAGGACTCCTCTCAAAGCAAAATCATCCGCTTCACTCTGGGTCAGAAAAAGATCTCTAGGTTAGACTTTCTCTGTGTCCTGCAAAGCATGGTTTCAACCCAACTCATTGATCCCTTTGTTCTGGCTAAGTTTCCTTTTGGTCCCTCTGCCCGTTTCATGTTTGCAGTTTGAGAAAACCAAACATGCTTTGGCTAATGACCCAATGTGGGAGAGTTTGGAGACTGCCTGTGGGGTCATTGAAAGGGGGAATGTGTGTATCAGCGTGTGTGTGGCTGGCGTTGAGGTGTATATAAATGTTTCAAATCAATGCATTTCATTGATTTGGGCTTTCATTGCTTCGTATCAAAATCCTTTCTGATTTAGGGAGAGGTAAGTTTCTAGGTGGTTTTTGTGGTGGTTTTATGATGAGTTTGGCTCCCTGCTCTGGCCTGGCCCTGATCCCACGTCATCTGCACCTCCTTTATGTGTGTTATGCTTTTTATCGTTGCTGTTATTGCTAAAATTACTAATGCAGGTTTGGTTTCTCTTGAGTTCTAAAGCACCCAAAGCATGAATCCAATTGGTCGGAGGAGACAAAGCAGCAAGGTGGCTGTGTCTCCTTTTCGTTTCTGGATGCTCTTTGTACCTTGGAGAGATTGCCTCAGTTACCTAAAAATAAAAGTTAGTCTTGCTCACTAACTAATTCTCCTGACACAGAGTTTGACATTTACTGCATACTGTAAGGACCGATTCCAGGGTATGGAAAATGCCAGTCACGTCTTTGGGATCTACTCTTCTTTTAAAGGCAGCAAGAGCTGACATTTATTGAATGCTTGTTATGCATCAGTTTGAATGCCTTATCTTATTTAATCCTCACTTTAGTTTTCATGCGGCCACTCGTTATTATCCCCATTTTACAGATAAGAAAACTAAAGTCTAGGAAGTTAGTTAAGTTACTCAAGATGATACAGAAAGTGGAAAAGCCAGGATTTGAGCCCAGTTGACCTAACTCCAGAACCCTCACTTTAACCACTGTGTTTACACTCTTTCTCTCTTCCTCCCCCTTGAATTCTGGTGTTTATGGGGTTGTCAAGGCTGCTTTTAAAAAAATCTTACGTTTTAGCTGTTACTCTTGGCCTTTTGCCTCACTTTGCCCTTTGTAGCATCCTAATAGAACCTGATGCTGGTTCATTATTTTCATTGAATTCTCATTTAAAGCTAAAGGGATATCCACACTACACTTTTTTTTTTCAATGTTTATATTTGAGAGAGACAGAGTGCAAGCGGGGGAGGGACAGGGAGAGAGGGAGACACAGAATCCTAAGCAGGCTCCAGGCTCCGAGCTGTCGGCACAGAGCCCGACACGGGGCTTGGACCCACAGACCGCGAGATCGTGACCTAAGCTGAAGTTGGATGCTCAACCGACTGAGCCACCAGGCGCCCCCACGCCATACTACATTTCTATCTGTATTCGTGTAACAAATACATACTGAATGTCTGCTTGCTGCCCCACTCTGTCAAGTTCTCAGTGCCTTTTTCTAGCCAGAGTTTACTTTTTCTTTTCTAAAAAGTTACACATAGGGAGACCCAACTCAGGATCTGCCTGGCTGTTGGGGAGAAGCCGCGGGGCCATTGCTTCTCTGTAGAACAAGTCCATATGTTACCCAGACTTGGTTCTGGGAGACAGGAGGGAACCGACGTTCGTCAGTGCTTTTCATAATCATGTGCCTTTGTCAGTTTGGGCTGCTACAACAAATCACCATAAACTGGGTGACTTAAACTGTTTCCCTTATAGTTCTGGAGGCTAGGAAGTCCAAGATCAGGGTGCCCGCACAGTCAGATTGTAATGAGGGCCCTGTTCCTGGTTTCTAGATGGCCATGTTCTTGCTGTGTCCTCACACGGAGAGCAGAGAGAGAGGAAGCAAGCCCTCTCCATTCTCTTCTTACAAGGCACCGAGCCCATCATGAGGTCTTCAGCCGCATGAAGTCCCTCCCCTAAGCCCCATTTCCAGATACCATCACGTGGGGATTAGGGTGAGGACACCTGAATTTGGCCAGGGTGGGGCTGGAGGACATAAACGTGCAGTTCACGACACCAGGCTAGAGAGTGCCTGCTTTCCCTGAAAAATCACACCAGGCCTCCCTCAGATACCCCCTGCACTGGCAAACTGGGTTCCCAGTTTTTGAGCGTCAACCTAAATAGAGACGTAAACTGAGGTGAGCTCAAATTACCAAACTCAAATCGAGTTTATTTGGGAAGAGCAGGGGAATTGCAGTTTGGGAAATGCAGCCATAGCAAGAAACAGGTGAGTCTGTTGAGGGTTCGGGGTGTGCTGTATTGATGGGCCAGGAGTACAAGAAGGGGGGATCTAGCCAGAGTCCAAGTGGTAAGTTCATTGGCTTGAGGATAGAGAGGGATTCTAGGCGGGTAGGTTTCTGTCTTCTGTAAGTCAGGCGTTTATGGGAAATGCGATTTTCAGTTTTTAAACTTGGGTCATCTGAGGGCACCTGTGTGGGATTCTCCATTTCCCATTCTCCAGTTCCATTGCAAATTGAAATCCTTTCACAGATAAAAGGAAAGGAAGTTAAGTGAGCTTGGAGGGAACCTGAAGTCTGGTGTTTGTTCCCACGATGTACTCAGTTCTAGAAGATAAGCAGGAGCTGGCTGGGAAAATATTTAATTGGAAGCACATGCCCATCCCGAGTGTGAGTGGTTATCAGTCCCAGATGATGGAAGGAGGCAGTGGGAAGAGTGGAAGAACCGAAGGAAGAGGCCGTGTCTGCCCCTGACCCCAGGGTGTGCTGGGCACAGGGCTTCCAAGTTGACTAAAAGCCAAGGTCTGGCTTTCTTTCAGGGTCACATCCCTCACCTAGAGTTTCTTTTGGATGCATCTTTGTCTCTGATGAGGCCAGTGAAGGGATGTTCTTTCATTATTTGCCTAATACTCCTCCTTGCCTTCCCTAACCCCCCTCCATTTCCCATCCCCAGCCTTGAGCACAATTCTGATAAGCGTTTTAGCTGATCTGGGCATCACCAAACGTAGCTGTAAAATTAGTTGTCAAAAGAAACCACCTTACCCCTGCTGGCTAAGCAAGACAACTCTCCCAGAGCTTTGGAAATAGAGTTCAAGTGCAAACTTTGAACACCTGACAGAGTCAAACACCTTGTATAAGTACCAGGGATATTGAACAGGGTAGGAAGCCTCTCCATTGAATCTGGATGCTTATAGAGGGAATCCATACAGGGATGAAGGATTTTCATGAATTTCTGCCTTCGACTACAATTATCGTCCTTTGGCAACCCTGGTGAGCCCTGGGTTTGCAGGTGTGTTCTATCTGTGGAGGTAGAGAGGTACGTGGCTGGGAGTGCAGCTAGTCAAACCTAGTGAAAGCCCATCTTCATCACTTACCACGTAACCTGGGTAAAGTCTTTATTCTCCAGGAGCCTGTGTTTGCTTACCAGCAAAACAGGGTAGTGCTGCCTCACTCATAATGATATATGGATTAAATAAAGTCATTTCCAGTCCTTTGATATCTGGTCTATACACCATAACTAGCAGATACAGTGAGGTTGGTGTTTGGGATTGATCTGGGCCAGGGAGGGCCACCAGACCACCTGTCTCCAGCAAAACCCCACAGAGTTGATCACATGACCATCTCGTGGAGAGGAAGCAATGGGACTGTTACTTCTGTCCTCTTTGTCCAGCTGCTGAAAAGCAGAGGCCATGGAGATGAGAGATTCAACATTTAATAATCTCCTCTGGCAGAAAGCATCTCCCATCACAATGCCTGCCACCTGAGGTCCCAAGCATGTGCACACAAGCTGCCATTCCCCCTGGGAGGGCCATCTTCTCCCGGCCTTTGAAGTGGTTTTGCAGGGGAAAAACAGCTTTCCTCCCATCAGCACACACAGCGCGTGGAGCCGGGATGTACTGCGAGGTCATGTGCCGAGAATGACAATTTACCACCCTGCCTGCTCGGCTCTACACTTGTTGGAGAAATTGACCACGGCTTCAATAGCAGCAGGATTTCTCTTCTGCCTCTCTTTTATGCCACTTCCCTTAAACTTATTCTTTTGATACGACACGTGTATGTTTCAAAGAACCCATCTGTGTCCTCTGTCATTTCGTAACTACGTTTGGAACAAGGAATGGTCTTGAGAAGTGGAGTTGTGCTTGCACAGGAGCCTTGGAACTCTTCTGGCACCATAAATGATACAGGTTGACTTGATGTGCTCCCCTCTCCCTGCTTTTCTTCACTGAGGCAGGCACCTTGGGCATCGTCTGTTTTACCCATGGCTGTTCCACATAAGCGAGACCCACCTCTTCTGCAAAGGATCCTAAAGTACAGACAGCAGCTGTTTCCAGGCTGGGACTTGATAGAAGTTCCTGTGATGCATCAGGATGTTAACAGTTATGAACTGGAGAACATGAGCAGGAGAGCCTGAGGTCTGCGTTACCGTGAACTAGAAGATACTGCTCCCAGCCTCCCTAATTTATGACTCATTGCCTGAGAGCAGGAAAAAGTCCAGATTCATACTGCAACATACTAGGGCCTCTCTATTCTGGCCCTGCCTGCTTCTCCAGCCTCCTTTCCTCCCAGTCTGTCCTCCCACTCCCCAGCACACACCAGACCCTCCTTCTGCACTTTTTTTTTTATAGGCTTCCCTCTGCCGGAGACCTCTGCGTCTCTCCATGACTCCGTACCTTCTTGTTCTCCACGCACATTTCCATTCCACATGGCACCTTGCTCTGGGGTCACGTCTATCTGGAACCTTCCCTGACCATCCCACCAACCTCCAAGGTTATCATTTTCCTTCTTTGAATTACTTCTGACCTTTGCATATTCTTTTATCAATACATGGGTAATTTAGATGTTTTCTAGGATCAATCAGCCTTACCCTAAGATCTAGATGAGATCGGTCTAGAACCCTGTCTTTTTTTGGGCTGCCACAGTGAAATACCACAGACTCAGTGGCTGATACACAACAGAAATTTGTCACTCACATTTCTGGAAGCTGGAAGTCCAAGATCAAGATGCCAGCCTTGCCAGGTTCTGGTGAGTGCTGACTTCCAGGTTGCAGACTGCTGACTTCTCACTCCATCCCTACCTGGGCCCAGCCAGCATTCTGGACTGTCTTTTATAAGGTCATTAATTTCATTCATGAGGGCTCTGTGTAATGACCTGATCACCTCCCAAAGTCCCCCACGTCCTAACACCACCACACTAGACATTAGGATTTCAACATATGAATGTGAAGGGGGGCATAAACATTCACACCGTGGAAAACTCTCCTTCAACCTGCGGAAAGTCATGCCCCATTGATTGCTCATGGTCAGCAAGGTCCTCAAGGTCAGCATTGTCTTTGAAGTGAAACATTTGAAATCCTATACTTATAATTCAGCCTGAATCAATTTGGTAGTTTGACTCACAAATAATATTTTGGTTCCCTCATGGGTGGATCCAAAGAAGCCTTTTTTCTTACTTCCTACCCACCACACATTCATGGCCTTTGTGTCTCAGGCATACTTTGTTGAAAATTTCAGAGGGATGGAGGGGGCTTGCTTTGGAGCAAGCAACTACTCAAGCCCATTCACAACTCACATTGTAAAGCATTGTGTTGTTATAGACACCCACTGAAACTTGGGAGAAATTACTTGGTCTCCACCCCGTCTTCCCATTTGGTCAAGTTCAGGTTGCTGAGCTGACTACAGTGTAAAAGTGATGGGGGTAGAAGATGACATGAGTTGGCTTGAACTTTGTGGTGGCCCTTGCTAAGTATGTGCCAACCATTCTTTTCCTTGTCAGCTGCCCTCAAAGCCTTCAAGAAGTCCTTCTTGAAATCCTAGAAAACTTGGTTCAACCCTGTAGCCGCTTGATGGCTATGCCACTCTCATCCAAGGTGTACCTTTAGGTCCTGACCCAGTGAAGAGAATCTGATGACGACGACCCAGGAGAGACCAGAACTAGCTTATTGATCCAAGACCAGGAATGTTTCACTCTGGGGGAATGGGGCCTACAGATGGCTCGGAGATGCCCTAAGTAGAAGGTCTTAGTCATAGATCTTCCTCTTCTGGAATGTTCCTCCATAGAGCAGTTCCTCTTCTGGAATGTTTCTTAGGGAAATAAGTACCATCTGCCAAAGCCTGGCTTACCTCTTTGAAAATGTAGATCTCTGTCTTGTGTATGTTGATTTTTGTCTGCTTTCTTCTGATACTTTCATCTAGATCCATCAATGTCCTTCATTATTTTGTCTGATTCTTTTTTGTACCAAAGCGTGTTTCCTTTATGACAATGCCCAACTCATTTATAAATTTATGCTCAACAGAGAGGATGAGAAGGGGAAACTAACAGGAATTGAATACTCACAACAGGCCCGACATTAAGCTCCATTTCAAATGAACAACTATCCCATTGGATAGTTTATTATTATTCCAAAGTTATCTGATCTGGAACATGAATCTTGGAGAAATTATAAGACTGGTCCAGTGTTCTGTGTGTGGGAAAAGTCCTTATTTTATCCATTACTCCATGCTGCCTCACAGAGGACCAGATTGCCTACCCAATTCAAGGTTGTACCCATCCCATCCTATGCTTTGATCCATCTTATTTCCATAGAGGCCCTGGAGACCCCTGAGTTGGGGCAGTGGGAGCTCTGCAGCAACTTCAAAAGGAAGCCTGTTTTCCCTTCTTGTTGCTTTTTGCTTACCTACTTCTTGCAAATTCCCTACTGAAGTAGAATGCTATGGCCTGTTACCCTGTTCCACATAATACTATTGCTGTGACATCATCTTGAAAGAAGTCTATAATTCTTTCCCAGGCCTGTCTGTGGGCATTAAGGCTCTGCAGACTATAGCTGGGTTAAAGGAGTCCAGCCCAGAGGACCCCATGTCTGTATCTGCAGAAGCTCTGCCATTGGCTCTGAGTACTCAGCTAACACTGACCTGGAGGGCTCTTGGGATGCCATTTGTATTAAAGGCAGAACCAAGAGGTACCAAAATCCCCTTGCCGGGCCTCCTTGTTCAGTTGTGCTGGCCACATCTGGCACCCAAATATAGATGCTGGCTTTATACCCCACTCTTTGCCTGTCTATGTGGGGTGAATCTTTTCTCCAAAACAAGATGGGGTAAAAGGGGCAAATCGTCCTAGTGCAGTGGAAAGTGCACTTCCCTCTGCCTCTTGTTAGGGGAGAGAACTCAGCCCCTTCCTTCCCTCCTAGCTCCCAGTCAGGGAATTGGGCCACCTTCCTAACTGTATAAATTTTACAGTCTTCTCTCACCAGCTCATGTTCTCTGTTTATTCTACAACCATCTTTCTTGCTCAGCCAGCAAGAAAAAAGTTTAAAGTGATCGCCTGCTTATATCTAAAATGCTTCCAGACTGCAGACGACTTTGGCGCTTACAGATTTGCAATGGGGAGAGAAAGTTGAAAGCTTTATGGGTTGAAAATTCAGACTTCTCACTAGATCTTTTGCTAGTCAGCGGAGGTTCCAGTGGCTTTTAAACAGCTAAGTGGGTTTTAGCTGAAAGATATAACTAAAGATTTCATTATTTGTTCCCCTTTCTGTTTTTAACGATTAGAAACAGCCTGCTTAGTACTCTCTGACCCAAAATTCTGAGGGAGTCTTACCCTTAACTCTGGGGAGGAGGCCGTAAGACCTGTAGACATATTACAAAAATGTCCACTAACTTTATTTCCCAAGCCACTCTAAATGAGGTACTTTACTTAAGAGAAGGTGTATGTTTGTCCTTAGGTTAATAGATTCCTGCTTATTCTACAGAAAGAACGTATGATTTTTTTCTGTCTGCTGTGCAGAGAAGCTGGGCTTCAGCCTCTAAATAATACCTACAGGGACAGGTTGTCAGGTGTTGAGGGAGAATGTATGTCTGAACACATGTTTTCATCCAGGCCGTAAGTTTTCTTGTTGCAGTTGTATTGGGTCCTGAGTGCTAACGGTTCTCTATTATAAATTACGTCATTTTCTTGATACTGCAACCCTGGATTATGGCATTGTTATTAATATGGATTATGGCCATATTAATACCTACTAGAAGAGATGTACGCAGAAGGTAAAAAAGTTTAAAGTCTTAATAGGCCCTTATGTTCCACACTTAGAGTTGACATGGTTTGACCCTATTGAAAAATAAATTACTCATTCAAGAGAAAAAGGAAGATAAACTTCATATTTTTTAATCAGCAAACATGTTCATTTACTTTTCCTTCCGAATTTCTCTTTGCTCAAAGGAAAACTCATGTTTAGCTGTTGGACTTTGCTGGGGTCATTAGTAGCCTAGATGTTTGTGGTAGTTCCATTGAATTTTTTGACTGGCAAATCTCCACAGGCCCAATGTCTTGAATGGTTTCCTCTACCTCCTGCATGGTTGCAGTTCCTTCTTCTGAGACACTGCTGTTCTCCTGAGACTGAATCCATTTTCCTGTTGCTTTTGCATTTTAGGCTTCCAGGTCCTACTGCAAGGGTATCCACTGCAGGCAGTGAAGCCAAAACGCGTGGAGGGTCAACCACTGCCAACAACCGACGCAGCCAGAGCTTTAACAACTATGACAAGTCCAAACCGGTCACCTCCCCACTTCCACCACCACCGCCAAGCAGCCACGAGAAAGGTAAGTCAACTTCTTGAGGGTCCTTTTTGGCATTTTCCTGTATACAGATCCAGTTCCTTTGGGCGAGTTTGCTAGGGTTGGGAACAAGGTTGCAAATAGCATGGGCCACAGGACATACTTGGCTGGCAGGAACTTTGCTAGCAGAGGCATTAATAAAGTGGTGGAAATAGGTTCATGGTTGCCAGCAGGAGTATTTGTTTCAGTAGGGACCCGGAAGACACCTGGCTACAGAGAGAAGCAATATAGCATTTACAACTTGAAAGTAAACTGTCACAGAACGTGCTCTGTATGATAGATGGTTTTCCAGAAATGCAAGGTTCTCGGAGTGTGCGTTTTGTGACCTGATAAGCTTTCTACCCATTAAAAGTGATATGAGGGAAGTTAAGAACAAGGGAATTTTCACCCTTTGAAAAAGGCAGAAATGTGGGTTGTGTAAATGAATATCTTGGCTACATATGAGGAATATGCAACATTATTCTTAGTGTTCCGATGATGTAACTTTTACCAAAAGAGGATATGACTTTTTGCTCTACATAGCCCTGAGATCTTAGGATGGGGGAAGAGGTGAGTAGCTGTGTGGGGGCTATTGCACAGAAGATGGTGAAACAAACATTTGCTTGCTTCAGTCTGTGTCTCGTGAGACCTTGGAGACATTTGTTTGCTTCAGTCTGTGTCTTGTGAGACCTTGGAGAAACTGAGCTTAGAAGATTGTACAGTCAGAAGCAGAGCCCTCCTTCATTCCTCCCAAGCTAAGTGGTCTAGACTTCTTGGTGGGGGTGATGTGCCCAGATCTCTTGGAAGCATTTTCTACAGTAAGAGTTGTCCTAGATGTGCCCCTCAACTCCCCCGAGACTCAGGAGAGCTGCCTCCCACTCTGAAAGTGTTCCAGGAGCCTGGGCAGCCTTCCCACTGTGAACGAGATCCGAGGCTCCTGGACCTACCCTCTAGCCCGGGATGGTTTCATTTAGTGGAGCTTGGTTTCTGCCCTACCCTCAGCTAGCATACTTGAGAAAATAGGAAGGGAGGTTTGGTATGGCTGACCTATATATGGCACAAAGTTTTGCATCAGGGCATTGGAAACTCTGCGGCCAGCAGTGGGAGGTCTCAACCAGACAAATTCTTTGTGATCCAGTCCTTGGCTCCTGCCTTAAGAAAATCATTTGTCATCTTTTTCCCTCTTTCTACCTCCTTCCCCTCCCCTCCTTTTCTTCTCTTCAACCATAGCCAAACATGTTCCTTTCAAAAGTATGGTCTTCTTAAAAGTGTGTTTAAGAGGCACCTGGGTGGCTCAGTTGGTTAAGTGTCAGACTCTTGATTTTGGCTCAGGTCATGAGCCTAGTGTTGTGGGATCGAGCCCCACGTCGGGCTCTGCACTGAGTATGGAGCCTGCTAAAAATTCTGTTTCCCTCTCTGCCCCTAGTCTCCCCTCGCATGCGTGCGTGTGCGCTCTCTCTCTCTCTCTAAATAAAAAAATAAATAAAAATAAGTATCATTTGCCGGGGACTTTGATTTTCACTGTGTTACTTGGTCTTCACAAACATTCTGTGTGGTAAATATCATTAACCCAATTTTACAGATAAAAGAACTGAGGCTAATTGGGATTTAGTAACTTGCCCTCTCTGGTAATTGAGCACTGGAATTCGGATCAAGGTTTGAGTCCTGGGTTTGAACTCGAGCTCTGTCCTGTCTCCTGGGAGGATCGAGCGAGGTAGTAAGTGTGAGAATATCTTGTGAGCTGGGACTCACAAAATCCCCTAAGGATTCCCTCCCAGAATGATAAAAATAACTGACCGGGGCTCCAGGTGCATGGGAGAGTGCATTTATGATCCCTCTCCTAGCCTGGAGAGCTTAGGTCAAGCAGGCTTCGGCAGACCCGGGTAGTTTTTATTCTAATACTTTCCCCACCATTCTGAGGTAAAGGGACAGCACAATTGTACCTAAAGAGGCTTTTGTATTTCCTCCTCCTTTCTCACAGTCCCTGTGTCCTCTGTTGAATCTGACCTTGATGGCAGCCTATGAGGTAGCCAGCTCCATGCAGCATGGACCATGTGGTGGGAGAAGTGGCTCCCCCACCTGGCCATCGAGAGGCACAGCAGGTTTTCGGGTGCTCAGGGTAGCATCCCTCATCTTGACAGGTCCTGGAGAGGTGCACACTAGTGAGCAGATACGTTGTAGCTCAGTGTGGTGGGTGCTGTAGTTGAGGTATGGACTGCTTTCAGATGAGTTAAAGTCCACAATATAATCTCATGACCTATCCTTCTCGAAGCTGTCTTATGAGTCGGACAGGCCTTGATCGCATTGCATGCTGGCATTTTCTCTCAGGTAACCCATTTCGTAGGCTTGTACATGTGACCCATTGGACCAGGGATTCTTCTAGGAGTTGATCTGATCCCACCAGAAAGGGGAACAAGAAATTCACTACTCTTCCAACATATGACAAAAATATTTCAACACTTAGTCTTGATTTTTTAAAAGGATAAAAAGGAATAAAAGGAAATTATAACAGGCAGCTTTTCCAAAGCCCTGGAGCACTTAATCCTTTGTGAGGAAATAACTGAAAGATTCCTCCGAAAATCACGTCCAAAGAAGCGAATGCCTTCCTGCCATCATCGCTGAATTTAGTTCTGATCAACTGAGATGTGAAACAGAAGAAGAGTAATAGATCTAGAAAATACTTATATTTTCAGTATTCAACTGAGCAATCGACTGAGATGTGAAACAGAAGAAGAATAGATATATAAAATACTTCACAGTGGGGAAAAAGTCTAGGGACACACACACACACACACACACACACACACACACACACTGTATTGGCTTAGTCCATGAAGTGACCAAGTGCACGGTTGGTGTGTAAATCCCAGGAATTTGTGAGGTTTGGAGGAAAGTCTACAAATCCTTAGCCTGTAGGAAAAGCTGCTAGTTGGGCAGTTTTCACTAGCGTGGTTAGGTTCGTCTTTGGCTTCCCCCACTCACTCCTGCAGGGGGCAGCAGTGAGGCACCTTGCTTTGCCCGCGGGATGCTGTGAGCAGGTTCCCCTGCGGATCTGTTGAGGGATGGCCTGGAATAGGGCGGCTCCTCGCTTCCTCCCTTGGCCCTACGGCTCCAGACCAGAATCACAGCTTTTCAGGAAGAGGAAAGAGCTGTCATTTTCAACATTGGTGACATTATCTTTTCCTTCCATCCCCTCACTTACATCCTCTGGATGGGTTAGCACTGCCAGAAATCAAATACATTTCTAAAGTATTTGGTCCATCCTATGAATTTGAAATATTTACTATTCCTAAACTAAATTCTGTGCAAATGGAAGATGGTCTCTCCTGAATAATATGGTTTTCTTCATTTTAGAGAAAGTGTATGTTTATTATATTTTCGTGATAAAAATCGTCATGTAAAAAATTTTTAAACAGCATAAATTTATTGAAAGAGAACCCTGCATAACCCCTGCTCTCAGAATTAGCCCCTGTTTATCACTTATATTCTTCTGTATTTTCTTTATGCATATACTATCACGTTTTGATAAATTTTTCCTACTGTTTAATATTTGCCAAGTACTGTTCTAAGGGCTTTGTAAGTAATAATTTAATTGTTACAGGAACTCTGTACACAGACACTCTGACATACATTGTATGTGACTTAAAGTCTTGTAAATGAAATCAACCAATCATGGACAACCTTTTTATAGTTTATTCTCTCTTTATAATAGTTGCATAGGACTCCATCGCATAAATTCACTTTAATATTCCTAACTACTTTCATTTTGGTTGCTTCCAATTCTTTTTTTTTAATTTAAAAAAACTTTTTAATGTTTGTTTATTCTTAGAGCACGAGCAGGGGAGGCGCAGAGAGAGGGAGATACAGAATCAGAAGTAGGCTCCAGGCTCTGAGCTGTCAGCACAGAGCCCGACGCAGGGCTCGAACTCATGAACTGTGAGATCATGACCTGAGCTAAAGTCAGACGCTTAACCGGCTGAGCCACCTCTAATTCTTTGGTATTATAAATAGTACTGAAATTAACATCCTCATGTCTTTTTTGCATGTGTATACCATTTCATTTAAGGGTATACACATTTTGCAGGTGTTTTAACATTGCCAGATTTTGCTTCCAAAAGGTTATACCTACGTCTGTTCCCATCAGCAACGTGTGAGAGGTCAGTTTCCCTACGCACTTGTTTTCACTCTCTTGGACAAAAAATACTGCCTTTGAAATAAGGCGGGTTACAGTAAGCTGAAATAACAAGATCCTTTGCTAACAACTGGCCCTTTTAACTGCCGCCTTGCTATGAGTTATGACTAGTGACATGGACAGACTTTGGCATGTACAGAAAGCACTTGGGTTTGAGATCAAGCTGCCTGCCAACTAGTGTGGCCTCACTCAAGATGCTTAATTTCTCGGGGTGCCTGGGTGGCTCAATCGGTTGGGCATCCGACTTCAGCTCAGGCCATGATCTCACCGTCTGTGGGTTCGAGCCCCTCATCGGGCTCTGTGCTGACAGCTCAGAGCCTGGAGCCTGATTCGGATTCTGTGTCTCCCTCTCTCTCTCTCTGACCCTCCCTGCCCGAGCTCTGTCTCTGTCTCAAAAATAAATAAACATTAAAAAAAATTTTAAAAAAAGATGCTTAATTTCTCTGGGCCTCGGTTTCCCCTTCTGTAAAGTGAATCTGAGGTCATCCGTCCCTAAGCCACTGTGAGGTATGAATGCTTGTTTTCCCTGGCCCCTTGGCCTTGTCTAATGGGAGCCCTCTAAGTGCTCTCTCATAGGTTCCCTCCCCTGGACTTCATCCTATGTCATTTTCTCCCTCTTGTTCACTCTCTGCTGTCATGAGTAGAAAAGAAGAGCCAGACAGGGGTGGAGACAGAGTTTTATAGCCTTCAGCACTATATCTTGGCTGAGTAACACTGGAGCCATTGATTTAGAATCTCTGTAAACTTGTCACTTTATGGTTGGCAAAGTAAGTTATTTATCTGAGTTAATTATTGGGAGAGAGAACTGTGAAGAAGTTGCCCATGGCCTGCCATTAACCAGGATTCTGGCATAAAATTACAGGTTACATGGGATTAATTCAGTGGTCCACATCACACAGAAAAGCATACGGTTGGGTGTTCCCGTTTCAGGTTGTTTCTTTCATTTGTTCATCTTGTCACTGCTTATGTCCAGCCTTGGGCTTGTCATCATGACTGAAGGGACTGAGACACAGATTCAGAGTTTCCAGGGCTCACAACCCCAGGGGCGGGGGGGTGCTCACAAGTCCTGTAAGAGAGATTCCTTCAAAGCCATGAGGAAAAAGAGGGGCTTAATCAGGAAGGCTCCAGGAGGACTTCCGAGGAGTGATAGCATGTGCAGTGATTTCTAGCTCCAGATTTTCACGGAAAGAGAGCGGGAGGCTGGGAAGGAGTGACTCATCCCACTGTTTGGGTCCAGGTGTTAATCCAACAGGACATCTGCTGGGGTCACTGTGTTAGTAAACTTTTGTCCTATGGAAGACCTGTAGAGGGAAATGTCTACAAGATCATTTCAGCGGTGGGGTGAGGCTTCCCTTGGCCATCAGGAGACCCCAGCAGTTGCAGGGCAGTCCTGGACCAGGGAGAGCTCGCATGCCTGTCCATGCTCCATCCTCTCTGGTTGGGAATCAACCGTGAGGTCGCCTTGACCCTCTGAGCAGAAGCCTTAATTGTCTGAGGAAAAAAAAAAAAAAAAAAAAGCCAGTTTAAAAAGATTTGAACTGAGGAGGTATCGCTGAATTTAAAGGAGTCTCAGGGGGGATCATCTGGAAATGGAATCAGTGAACTGTTAGATCAGCTGTTGAGGCTGGGCAAGCAGGATGAATTAAAAGTGACCAGCGAAAAGCGACCTCACACCTGGCACTGGGAGGAAAAAAAAGCCTAGCAAGTATTTGAGAAGCTGCGCCAGTCTCTTGGGCCAGAATATAGTTATCTTGGCGGGAGTTTGGGGGAAAGTAGGGGAAGGTTTAGAGCCTGCAAATAAACAGAGAAAGACTTTACACTGAAGCAGACAATTAAGTTTGAGCTCTGGCCTTCCAATACTTCCCAGAAGTGTGGCTTTTGGGGCAAGTGTAGTGCTCACCGGGGCATCTGCTCAGGATCCCCCTTAGGACCACCATGAACCCCACATGGCACTGTCCTCCTCAGGATGTAGACAGGAATCACAGGTTGCTGGCAGGGAAAGTGTTTCTCTCCCATAGGCATGGTCCTGTACCAGGGGTTTGCTGCATAGCCACCCAGATGCTGTCACTGCCTCCTCCCACCTATGGGACCACTCAGGTGTGAGGCTACAAGACTCCCGCAGGGCAGGTGCAAGAGTCACTCTAGCATAAGGGCCACATGCTTCGTGGGAGCCAAGATCTCTCGTAAATACACAGTATGCCCAACTAACTTCTACGGTTCCTGCAAGGATGAGGTCTGATTAGTAGTCACAGTACGTAGAGAAACCTAAAATGATGGTGTCCCCCAAGAGGTGTTTATACTCCATTTATAGCCCTTCTCAGTCCAGATGTGGTTTAACTACCAAGGGTCATTTTTACCAGGAGGAGTGTTGCTTAGTAACATAGCTGGCATTCTATCTTTATCAAGTTTCCAGGGGAACAGAGTTACAAGGTAAACTGAAGGTTAAATTCTCATGCAGAAGGGGAAGAGATTTTGTCAATCCTTCTCCCACAGTAGGTCAGCTTACCTCTCAGAGATCCAGTTGATTTATCTGTGGAGTGGCATCAGTCTGCCCTAGCCCAAATGATGGTAGAAAGTCAGATGTGAAGCATTCTCTTTTTTTGCATAGCACAATTCACGTTTTGTCTTTGTTGTCTCTACCAATTGCAGACATCTAGCTATGAAGTATTATGACTTCTTATTTCCCAATAACTGGAGCTTATTGACCTGTGGGTTTCGTTGCATGGTGTGAAAAAATTGCTGAGCTCTGAATGTTCGAAACGTGGTAGAGTCCGTTCATTTGCTGTCTGTTAATGGTGCCCTTTCACAAGCAGGGCAGGTGGAGGTCAACCGCTCTTTGGTAAACGCAGGTTTCATTGTTTTAGTTTGTATTTCACACCCGTTTCCTTTTGTTCTAAACGAAGGATTGACATTGTCTAATTGAATAGATGAAAAGTCCTAAACACGTGGTACCAGTCTCCCAAATAACACCTTAAACAGTAATATTGTTCCACTCTGACACAGTGTATGTAAATTGCCCATATGCAAATCCAAGAAGGGACAGCATGGTAGGTCTCTGTTAAGTCTAAAGGGCGCAGCTCAAGTCCCATGGTCTGGTGGGACAGTACATTCAAGACTCTGAAGTGTTGTCTCTCAGGGCGTGATTAATGGATCGTGGACACCAGCATCCTTTGAGGTAATTGCTAGAAACACAAATCCCGAGGCTTTGCAAACCTAGTCCTTCTAAGTCAGATTTCTGAATGAGCCTGGAAATCCACGTTTTCTACCCCTGATATTCTTACAGCAGTGAAGTTTGAGAACCCCTCTCCTAGGGAGGACTTCTGGGTCACCTTTGAAAGGGCATGCCGCCCTCCAGCTGCCCTTCCATTCCCAGCAGCCTCTTTGTAGCGTGTTGTTGTAGGGCATAGAGATAATGTAGTGAGACACCCAGACTAATGCCTGGCGTGCAGCAGGAGCCCAGTAAATGGGAAACCATTCAAATTTGCATATACATTTTGCTGTACATATATTTAAACTTACTCTCAGCACCCGTAACTTATACTGGTGAACTTACCTCCTTGTTTGGGTCTTCATACCTTCTTTTGGCTCCGTTCCATTGCCTCACTAATCTGTAGTGGAATTCTTATTATAATTAAAAAAAAAATCTTCAGTATTACCTTGTGTCAGCTGAGCTAATAGAAAACAAAGGAAAAGGATTTTGATCCCATACTTAGCCTAGAAATATGAAAAAGGGAGCGTCACTGTGGGGGTCTCAGTACGGTTGCAGAGGTAGTGTGCTGCAAAGAAGTGTTTGGGGGGGAAAGTCAGCCCACCCTTTCTCCGATTGGAGAATCATCTTCTGGTTCTTTCCCTACTTGGCGCTTGAAGAGCTTGATGTTACTTTACCAGGGCACTGCCCTATTCAGAGGGAAGGATGAACACTAGTAAAGCTTCCTAGCCAAACTCCATCCTAGCTGCTGTTCTTAGCTGGAGCATCAAATTAAAGTCAGACATGAAGGTGAAAGAAATCGTTTCTGGTAGAGTCTCTCTGGCAACCTTTGGGAGCCATTTTCTTGATCTGTGTAATTCAGAAGGGCCGTCAGAGAAGGTGCATCAGTCCTTCTAATGTGGGAAATTAATAACCTTTAATGCTAAAGCCATCCTTTTTCACGGAGAAGACGACAGATATAACCATGTTTGCTTTCCTCTAAATATGGATGTGTTTCGAAGCCAACGTGTGAGCTTATGGCTCTCTGCTGTGTGTCCTGTTTCTAAAACACAATAAACCTGGCCTGTTGTAACAGGAAGAATGAGTAAAGGAGAGAGAAAATAAATCATTTCAGGAGATGAAGTATCTATTTGATTAGCTTGTGTCAGGAATGGAAGATGGCTCGTTGATGTGCTTCTGATCTTCAGATGATAAATCTCCGCATTTCTTTTGCTTCCATCTGCTATGTGGCAAGCGTCACACATACGTGAATTCAATTTAATTTCAAGGATCATTGGTAGGGGAAAGTATTTATGTTTCTCGGTGCTCTCATCGTCATTTTTATCCAGGTCTCATCTGCAGCCAGGGCCTTGCTGTCATTCCTTTAAATGTTCTTTTTAAATATTTAAGTATTTGACAAAGTTGATGAGCGCGAGGAGATAAATACATTTTGGGACAAATGCGCTTAACTTTTCTCTGGGCACAAGTGGCCCGTGTTCACGACACACAGAAGGAATACTGTTCTGATCAAACGGACAAGAACAGAAGGCTGGTCAGAACGAGGGGAGAGCTCCTGAACAATAAACTCGGCAGCTGGCATAGCAACTCGACAGGGAGTCGCTTGTGCGTGCATGCGTGGCTTCTCTCTGTGTTGAGGACTTGGCATTCTGGGGCTTAAATGAACCTCATGGATAAAATGCCCGTTTCTGCACCATAGCCTGCCTTCACAATTCTGCCAGTGTGTGTTTCGTTAGGATTCCAACATGTAGCACATACGCTAGGGAACCTGTCTTCCCCTGATGAGAATGACAAATGAGGGGGTCACCTGGAGAACGTTTGTTTCCAAGACAGCGGTCCCCATGCAGCCATATCGTGGTAGGCGTGACGCACAGGCCATCTGCAGGCGTCGTGCCATGTTAGTGGTCATGCTGCAGAGTGGTTTATGCCAAGGCACTGTGGTCACAGTTTACGTGCTTAGTGTCCCAGGAGCTCCTGTCATGAATCTTTAGCTGCAGTCACGTTGATTCGTGCGGTGAGCAAGGCTGTCGGAACTTTGTGGATAGACACTAGCTGCTGCTGGAAATCCGCAGCCTGGCCTGCTTGCCTTGTGAGAACAAAGGTAAATAAGGAAGGCCCCTCAACACCTAATGCTCTCTTTGCCGTTTTCAAAATGAGAGAAGCACGGCATTTTTATGAAATATGAAATGGAGGTGGGAATCGGTGACTTGTAATAACTCACCATGGGTAAAGCAGTTTTACAAAAAAAGCTTGCCTCAGGGCAGTCCAGACACTGAGTCTCTGCTGCCCCCTACTGCCCAGGTTCTGTATCGTGTCTCCGGGTAGAGCCTTGTGTCCTGCCTGGCGCTCTCAGGGCACTCTGGGAGGATTATGACTTGACATTGTCTAGGTGTTTTCTTCCGGACAAGGCCTCCCCACATTTGCTTCCTCATTTGAGAGAACGCGTGGGAATGGAAGAAAAGCCACGTTCTGGACGTGACCAGGCTCATGCGGCACGGTCAGGAGCTGACAGCAGGCCCAAGCTAAAATCATCTTTGCAGGGCCGTCCACCCCCTTCAGCAGCCACCAGCTGGTGGATTTAAGAATCCAGTTTAGCCCTAAGAGTAAGGATCTATGAAGGCACTGGTTGATTTTTGCTACAGGAAAAGTTCTGCCAGATGTGGCTTTATTTTTAATCATGCCAACCCGAATGTACAGTGTGGAGTACATGAGTCTCCCTTCTTTTATGCACTCATGTACTTGAAACTCAGTTCAGCACATTATTGGGTGCCCTCTAGATATCCAGCCTCATGCTAAATACTCAAAAGCGAAAGAGTCAATAATGTCATCTTTGCCCTCGTGGAACTTAGGGTCTGGTGGAAGAGACCAATATTAAACCACGAATAATCTCATGACATTTTGTGTCAACTGCTTTTTTTTCCCAAAGACTAATAACATACGTTCCTCTCCACCAAGTCCTGTGTTAAGTGCTTTTAAGAAGAAGATAAGGTGTTAAGAGGGAGAATAAAGGAGAGATGAAGCCAATTCTGTGCATTAGGTAGAGCCTCATTGGGGTGACACCCAGAGAAAGTCTGCAGGGGTCTACTTTGCACAGAGCAGCCACTCTCGTCCAGAGTTTAGAAATAAAGGATGTTTTAGTAAACAGTTTTGTGAAGAGAGGTCAGTTTCCTTTTAGAAATGAAAGTCTAAGGGTGCCTGGGTGGCTCAGTCGGTTAAGCGTTTGACTTCGGCTCAGGTCATGATCTTGCGATTCATGGGTTCGTGCCCCACGTCGGGCTCTGTGCTGGCAGCTCAGAGCCTGGAGCCTGTTTCGGATCCTGTGTCTCCCTCTCTCTCTGTTCCTCCCCCACTCATGCTCTGTCTCTCTCTCAAAAAATAATAAAGAAACATAAAAAACAATTTAAGGGGCACCTGGGTGGCTGGTGGGTCAAGCGTCTGACTTCGGCTCAGGTCATGGTCTCGAATCTCATGGGTTTGAGCCCCATGTGGGGCTCTGTGCTAACATCTCAGATCCTGGAGCCTACTTCAGATTCTGTATCTCTTTCTCTCTCTCTCTCTCTCTCTCTCTCTCTCTCTCTCTCTGCCCCTCCCCTGTTTGTGCTCGCTTGCTCTTTCTCTCAAAAACACTAAAAATAAATAAATAAATAAAAAATAAAAAAATAAATGAAAGTCTATATCTTGGGCCAGCTTTTTTTTCTCTCTCTGGTCACAGGAGAAGTAAAAAATCACAGGGACTCAAACTTTTGGTGCAAAATTTCAAAAAGAACTTATTCACATTTTTCTTCTCACAGTTGAACAGAGGCTCATCATGGGAGTAGAGAGTTTCCTGACCTCATAGAAACAGAAACAGAGGCTAGATCGTCCCTCACCGACATTACTAAAGGTGGGGTTTCCTGTATTAGCAAATGGACTGGGATAGATATTCTCTAAAATCCCTGGCCGATACAGGATTTGATTATCTTAGGCAAAGGGTAGAGTTGGTATGATTTTAGAGGTGATATGGTTCTGGAAAGGCCTAATAATGACACGTATCCATCGTGGTTGATCAGCGTTCACAAAGGCTCGCCTTTGGGTTGGTTCCTTTGAAGGTATTCATTCCTTCCAAAACAGCATTTTATTCTGGATGGTGCTGCTTCCATTCTGGGGTTCATTTCTGTGCTGAACAAAAGAAGTTGCGTTTTATGTAGGCAATGGCCTGTGCACAGTTTATGATGACTTCTTTCCCTCCATTCACACAGTTGGGAAAGATCTCTCCTGTAACTTCAGATAAGTTGTCTAGAACTCGCAAAGCTCATACTGTGAGGCCATCGAAGAGGCCACAGGCCAGGATCTCTACCATGTAAAAGAAGTCGTGGCTACTGAGTGAGAAGTTGTTCAGGGGTGGTTTCGATCATTTAACACTTGGATTCATTTCCTTGTCCTCTTCTCAGAAGAGCCAGATACAAGTATCTTCAGGGAGAGTTTTATATATATATGCATATACATATACGTATACGTATACATCTATGTGTATGTATATATATATATATATATATATATATATGTATATGTATATATTTAACGCACATGCTGTAGGGGGCAGCATTCATTAAGGAAAGTCAGAGGATAGCCCGCCAGAAAGAGGAATTATTTAGACCTTTTAGGGAAGAAACTGGGCCCCATTTGTAAAGATTTCTATGCACCAGAGACACTCATACTGTCCTGTTACTCATTTATGGACAAGGCTCTGGCCCTTCAGTAATAATATTCTTTAGGGCGCCAGTATCACCTTGTCTCCTATGAAATTTATCTGGTCTGGAGTCTATACCAGTGAGCACCTGTGCGGGAGAGTGACTTTTCCACAAAGGATGTATATGCTAGGGTGCAGATTCTCACCCTGATGGCTGATGCCAAGCCTGTGTTCTTTTAGCCATGTTCTGAGCCTTTGCAGTCTCCAGCCCTCCAATGAGAAACAGTGACTATTTGGGGCGCCCAGGTGACTCAGTTAAGCATCTGACTCTTGACTTCAGCTCAAGTCATGAGTTCAAGCCCTGCATTGGGCTCTGTGCCAACAGTGCAGAGCCTGCTTGGGAGTCTCTCTGTCCCTCTCTCTCTGCCCCTCCCCCACTCACACCATCTCCCGCTCTCTCTTTCTCAAAATAAACTTAAAAAAATTACAAAAAAAGAAGACATAGTGACTGTTTCCCATGGAACTGCTTCAATCCTGTTACTGCCCAGCAAATCATAAATATTAGTGAAACTTGTGGGGGCTAACCTTTTTCTGGATCCTCCCGTCCTGAGAAAGTTGGTGAAGCAGGTTGTGACTTGTTGGTTGACCCCTATCTCCCCAGGCCCTAAAAATTAGGGCTTCGAATAATAGCCATGTATACGCCAGCCTACAGGTTGATGGGACGGCTCTGCTGAGGCGTGCCAGGCTTGGCTGATCTCACTTGGACTCGCTCATGCATCTGGGGTCGTCTGGGCGTCCACTGGATGCTGGCTAATCTGTACTGCCCTCATCAGAGATGCTCCCCTTTCTCCCCCTGGTCTTTGGTCCTCCAGCGGGCCAGTCCAGGCTGTCCTTGTGGTGGATGAGTTCCAAGACAGGCTAAGAGCACAGCCCTGTGAGGCCTAAACCCTGGAAAGGAATGGAACGTTGGTGCTCTTCTACAGCGCTCTGTTGGCCAGAGCAAGTCACATGACCTGACCAGGTGCATGGGATTGGGAATCCTGCACCAATCGAGGGAGGAGCTGCGGAGCCACACTGCAGAACGTCTGTGATATGGAGAGGGTGGAGACTTGGGCTGTTTTTGCAGTCAGTCTACCACAGTAAATAAGCAGGACACAATGCATGTATATTAGTGATGGATTGATTCCACTTGTCAGGGTAATAGACTGTTTTCATGGAATCCCATGAAAATGAGACTCCTGCTCTGAGCTCATAAAAGATAGGCTGGGGCGCCTGGGTGGCTCAGTCAGTTAAGCGTCGACTTTGGCTCAGGTCTTGATCTCGTGGTTCGTGGGTTTGAGCCCCGCGTCGGTCTCTGTGCTGACAGCTCGGAGCCTGGAGCCTGCTTTGGCATCTGTGTCCCTCTCTCTTGGCTCCTCCCCCTTGAGCTCTGTTTCTCTCTCTCTCTCTCAAACATAAATAATACACATTAAAAATTTTTAATAAAAGGCTAAGACACGTCGTTTCCTGCAAGTATGGGGGTATATCGCTCTGCCAGCTCTCAGTGGGGTGAGTGGCTGAAGGATCCTTTTACTCCAGCCCCACAGAAGGCCTCTGAATAGCAGACACAGCCCCCTTGCTGTCTGAAGCCCCCTCTGGCCACACCAGGAGCTGTCTGCGAGAGTAGCATCCTGCAGAACGGGACTGGCTCCGAGTCAGCCGTGTCAGGCCTCTGGAGTCCTTGGTCTTCAAATACCCATGCTGCTCTGCTTTTTCTTTTTCCTGCCAGCTGGTGCGAGTTGTGTGATGAAGGTGGTCTGAATGCCAGACTGGTGTTTAGGGCACCAGGGGTCTGTTCCCAGCGATCCCACTTGATGGCCACGTGACTTGAACATCTCTGAACTTGTGGTTCCTCAGCTCTGAAAATGGAATCAAGAGTAGCACCAACCTCATAGAGTTATGGTGAGGGTGACATGTGATGAAACATAAGGAAAAAAACAACACTGAATTATGTATGTCGTGATTGTCAAACGCGTGAATTAATTCATGAGTGTATACAGTCTAAAATGACTACAATGGGCAAAGTAACCACGGCAGCTGGACGCAGAACCCGTAGGAGCCAGCTCTCCACTCCCGGTATTTTGCTTCAGATCAGACGTCTAAAGTGCCCGTATTACAGCGTCTTAGCTACCTCTGTCATGGATGAACTATCGTGAAGGATGTTTTTGAAAACCAAAAGGACCAAGAAACCCAGAGTGACCTTCAGTAAACAAAACAGCTTCTAACAATTGAACACTTGTCATAGCTCGGTTATCTTACAAATGTGTAACCTATTGATTCTTGAAATCCCCCACTGCACTCGTCGGGGGAGGGGAGGTTCAGGATAAAAGTATTGATTTAGACAAGCGAACATATTGGAAGAAGCATTTGTTAGCCATTTGTATTTTTCATAATTTGGCTGCTAAAGTAGGAGAAAGAAGATACATCTTTCAACAGAGTTCTGAACAAAAGGATATTATTAAGCAAAAGGATATTAGCCAACTTAATTATACTCCTAAAACAACTTAAAAGGTCATGATTGATGGTATTTGCACAGTGTTTTGGAACAAAGGACCCTTTGACTAGTAAAGGAGTTTTTTCCTGAATGTGATTCTATTTTTCCTTTTGTTTGACCATCATCCTTCAGTCTGCCTTCTCTGATCTTTTTTAATGCGTCCAAACCTACCGCCCCACTCCTGGAGGCTGGCGACTGGAGCATCTTCCGACAATGAAAGGAAAGACGTTGTAGCTGAACTAAAGAACGGTCCAAGGAAAGGGGAGGGGCGCCCACCCTGAGCATGGCGATTTCTGAGCTCCCTTCCGTCTGTGCATGCCAAGATGCCATGGCTCTGGCCTCGGGGTGTCGGTCAGCCTTCGTGGTCATGTCTTGGCAAGCGAAGTAGCCACTGCTGGCCGGAAATTGACCAGGGCTGTTCAGTCTCATTTTGGAGCCCCTCAGATCACCTTCTGGCATGAAACGCTTCAGAAACCATTAAACGGCCGAGGTCGAAGCTGGATTCCTTGAAGTGCTTCCAAAGGCTTTGGCGTGTCTGCCTTTTGGATGAGCTTAACTAAACAGAGAACTTTTCAGGTCTGGTGTCTGGGTGGCGGGAGCTCCCCCTGGGCACTGGAAGTCACCCCGAGGTTGGGGGAGTAGGAAGGATGGGAAGAAAGAGAGGTTTGGCTCTTGGTGGCTCGCTGCTTATTCTTTGTCTTCTCCTTTAAGCCGTTCTTGCTGTCGTTATCCACCTGAGAAGGTAACTGCCCAACGCCTGGAGGAACAGACATTTCCCAGAGAGCGAGTCGAGTGTGTGGCTGAGCAACAGACGCCTCTGATTCCTTCAGGGTAGTGCCATCCAGTAGACCTTTCTTCAGCTCCACCTGGTGGCGCCCCCCATCGGTGCCGCTAGGCGAGTCAGCTGGCTACGTGGGGCTATGAGACCCTTGAAATGTGGCTGCTGAGAGGAGGAACTGACATTTTAATGTTTTCAATTTTAGTGAATTTAAATGGCCACACGTGGCTAGTGGCTCTGGTATTTGACAACATACCTCTGAATGAAGTTTATCATTTAGAAATGGCTTCCTCATCACTAAAGACCAAATACTGTTAGATTCCATTAAAAAAATTTTTTTTAATGTTCATTTTTGAGAGAGAGAGTGCAAGCGGGGGGTGGGGGTGGGCACTGAGAAAGAGAGGGAGACAGAGAATCCAAAGCGGGCTCCAGGCTCTGAGCTGTCAGCACAGAGCCCGATGCGGGGCTCGAACCCACAGACTGCTAGATCATGACCTGAGCTGAAGTCAGACGCTTAACTAACAGAGCCACCCAGGCACCCTGTTAGATTCCATTTATATGAAAATGTGGAGAATAGGCAAATCTCTAGCAACAGATAGCAGTATTTGCCAGGGCTAGGGGTCAGGGTGGGCATGTAGAGAGAAGAGCCGTGGTGAATGACTGCTAATGGCTACAGAGTTTCTTTTTGCTATAATAAATTTTTTTTTAACATTTATTTATTTTTGAGAGGTAGAGACAGAGCGTGCGTGGGGGAGGGTCGAGAGAGAGGGAGACACAGAACCTGATGCAGGTTCCAGGCTCTAAGCCGTCAGCACAGAGCACAATGCAGGTCTCAAACCCATGAACTGTGAGATCATGACCTGAGCCGAAGTTGGACGCTTAACCGACTGAGCCACCCAGGCGCTCCTGTAACAAAATGTTTTAAAATTAGATTGTGGGGATAGTGGCCTAGCTTCATGAATATACTAAAAAGTATGGAATCATACCCTTGGTGAATGTTATGGTGAGTTATATCTCAGTGAAGTGGTTTTTAAAAATCGTTTGCTTTCTTTTTTTTTAATTTTTGTGAAGTTTGTTTATTTTGAGAGAGAGCAAAATAGTTTGCTTTCTTTTCTTTTAATTTTTTTTGAAGTTTATTTATTTGAGAGAGAGAGTGTTGGTAATGGAGAGAGAGAGCTCATGCGCGCAAGCACAGGGGAGGGGCAGAGAGCGAATCCCAAGCAGGCCCCACACTGTTGGTGTGGAGCCCAACGTGAGGCTTGGACTCCCAAATCGTGAGATCATGACCTGAGCCGAAACCAAGAGTTGGATGCTTAACCAACTGAGCCACTCAGGCACCCCCAAAATAGTTTGCTTTCATGCCAGATCCAAGTAGATGTTCGGACCCTAGCTCTGCAGCTACCCAGTAGAGTGCGTGGTTAAGTACCTGCCTTTCCCTGAGCTTCAGTTTCCCCTTGGTAAAATAAGGGTATTGCCTTTGCCTCAAGGGTAGCAAAGAAGAGAATTTCTGGTCCTCCGTTGCATCTTTATGACTTTAGTCCATTTCAGATAGGATGGTCCTGGGTATAGAGCATGCACCCTCTTTTTCTGGGAACCTAGTTCCAGAAGCTGCCTGGTTCCAGGAGAGCCCCAGGCACTAAACAGAGCTTTGAGCCAGTAGTATCCACCCTGTTCCGTCCATTCCCTCTGTTACTGCAGTATAGAGAGCCTTTGGTGCTGGTCTAGGAAGGTTAAGTAACAGCTAAGATAGTCATATGTTTTGCCTTTGATCCAGATAAAAACAGATTGTAACTTTGAGTTGTCAGTTGATCTAATGGACAGAAATGGCTTTCCATACCCTTAGCAAGCAAAGATTCCTAGGGGACAAGGAGGAGATTCCTGGTTGTAAAACATCCTGCAGTTTTTCATGGTTTGTGGTTTGTAGAATTTCTGGGAAGGACATTCTTCAGGAGCATGTCTGAGCGGGTCTTTTTCTTCTCCCACTTCTCCTATGGGCTTTTGAGAACAAAGGCCTGCCAAAGTGTCACAAATCAGTGACTTCAGAGGAAGTAATTGTTACTGTTATCTTCCTCCTCCGCTTTGTTGCCATCATAAAGCCTATAGTCTGTCAACAAGCAGATGTTACAGATACCTGCCTTATAAGTAACTTTAGGGCCTGTATTTAATGTAGCTCAGGCAATGAACTGTAAACAGAAGGACTTGTAACAACGAAGTGATGATAATGGTACCTGATGGTTATTAGGTATTCCTGTATGCCTGGAGTTATTTTAGGTACTTTGCATGCTGGCCTCCTTTAATTTCTCATACTGGAGAGGGTCATAGTACCTTCTCCATTTTATGGATGCACAAACTGAGGCTCAGAGTTAAATAAGTTGCTAATATCAGGCAGCTGATAAGGCCGGAGCTGAGATCTGAACTAGGATCTACATGATTCCGAAGCTGGTATTTTGCTTTTAACCATCGTACGATCAGACAAGCTGGCTTCGACTAAATTCACTAATCATCGAGCCCCTTTTTTTGTGTCAGGTGCTGTACAAATTTCTCAAGATGCAGCAATGACTGAAGCCAGCAAATGTCAGACAGGTGTTGAATTAACTACACAGAAGAGGAAAGAGTGTTCTAGAAAGAGGGAATCACATGCTCCAAAACTAGGAAGAGCAGGGCCTCATCAAGGACATGAAAGTTAAGTGTGTGTGTGTGTTTCTGAAGCAGGCAAAATTACTTTTTCACTTCTACCCAGCAAATCAGGGCTAGATGGAGTTCTATGAGGGCAGGGAGCATGCGATCATGTTCAGTAAAATCTTGTCGAAAGAATAGCCAAAATGGGATTAGAACCCAGGTTCCCTGAATCTGTTTAGTGTTCTGCCCCGTCATATCACTCCGAGAACCCTTGGACAAATTCCAAACTGGCCTTGGACAGTGGATGTTTATAGTATTGTGATTTATAATAAGTCCCAAATTTGGTCTTCATCCCCATTTCTGGCACAGAGCTAATAGAATTCTTGGAATTTCCCAAGTGATGAGCACAATAAAGGTGTTTGTCTTTATGCTAATGAAGGGACTCCTACCACACCCAAGGATAGGGGCTGGTTGCCAGTGGAGGCAGCCAAGTGACTGAAGGACTGAAACTTTCAGTCCCACCCCCTGACCTCAGGAGAGGAAGGAGGGGCTAGTGATTGAGTTCACTCACCAGTGGCCAATGGTTTCATCAATCATGCCTTAGTAATGAAGCCTCCATAAAAGCCCAGAAGGATGGGACTTGGATAGCTTCTAGATTGATGTACACGTGGAGATGTGGGGACAATGGTGTCACGGAAGCTCCATGCCCCCTTCCCCCTGCCTTTCCCTATGCACCTGTTGCATCTTGCTGTTCCTGAGTTATATCCTTATATAATGGTCTAGTAATCTAGTAAGTAAAATGTTTCTCTGAGTTCTCTGAGCTGCTTTAGCAAATTAAACCCAAGGAGGGGTTTTGGGTACCTCCAATCTACAGCCAGTTGTTTAGAAGCACAGAAGCATTAACTTGTGCTTTCGACTGGTGTCTGAAGTGTCAGGGGTTAGGGGACAGTCTTGTGGGACTGAGCCCTTAACCTATGGGATCTCACGCAAACTCTGGGTAGACCGTGTCAGAACTGAGTTGAAATGTAGGACACCCAGTTGGTGTAAGAGAATTGCTTGGGAGTGTGGGGAAACCAACTACCCCTGCCCACCCCTCCCCCAAATCCTTGTAATGACCTAGTGTGTGCCTAAACAGGCCGGTCATGGCAGAAACCAATTTTCACAGTGCTGGAGTGAGAAACCCCAGCCTGGAGATAGGGCTGCAACAGAGGTGGAGAAAAGAAACTTACGAAGTTCTGTCCAGAGGCTTCGTGGACCTGATGGGCTTACGGTAAAAAACAAAAACAAAAACAAAAACAAAAACAAAAACAAAACAAAACAAAACAAAAAAAACGGGCAGGACATCAGATCCAGTGACAGGTTTATCTGTGGACCCAGGGAACCTGGCAGAGCTCTCAGTAATTTTTAGTGTCTGTTAGCAAAAGGCAGCCCTGCCTTTGTGAGCACACACGGTAACTTTTACAGCCAGTGTGGCAGTTCTAACAGGTGAGATGATAGACGGCAGGGATGTAACTTCTTTTGGTGCTTACGTTCTAATTTTTAAGCAAAATGCCTGTGTTTGGTAGTAATGCTTTCACTTTATCTCATTAAATAAAGGTGAATGAACTATGAACAGCAAGATGTCTAGGGCCATTGTTACTCAAATTAAGAAAGTGGAGGGGTACCTGGGTGGCTCAGTTGGTTAAGTGTCTGACTTTGGCTCAGGTCACGATCTTGTGGTTTGTGAATTCGAGCCCCGTGCCGGGCTCTGCGCTGACAGCTCAGAGCCTGGAGCCTGCTTCGGATTCTGTGTCTCCCTGTCTCTCTGCCCTCCCATGCTCATGCTCTGTCTCTGTCTTTCAATAATAAATAAACGCTCAAAAAAATTTTTTTAATGGAATTTTTATCTGGACTCTGGGATGCCTTTGCCTCTTCACTTGTAGAAAAGATGCACAAAAATGATTCTGCATTTTCTGTATCTCTTGAAAAAGCCTACTTTGCTTTCAAACACCTGCAGCTCTGAGCAGATGTTTATGTTCTACTTAAACACACTTGGACTTTAATGTCCTTGCTGTTGGTTCCTAAAATGTTAAGTAAAGGAAACAGGGAAAAGATTGTTTAAATGTAATATTTTAGGATGCCTGACTCTTCATCTGCTCCCCAAAACTGGTCGCTACTGATCTCTGTGTTGTCAGCACCTGGCACGGAATAGACCTTCATTCAATGAATGAACACATCTGCACAGTCCACATCAAACACCCATCTGCACGAAGACCATCCCATCAGTCTAACTGGAAATCCTCACCCTTGGGAACATGGCCCTGTGGGATGTCTCTTTCTAACCCTTGAATGAGTTTCCTGGGGACCCAGACTATGTCTTACTTTTCCAGGTACCCTACACACCCTTCCAAGGAGCGTCCCTTTTTGTTCGACATTTGCTCACCCGGCATGTTTAGCTCTCTACTCATTTCTGTGAGCTGAAAACTTGCAAATGAGAGAGAAACCCGTTGAGGCTGACCCATCCAGTGTGCAGTTTTACTAAAGGCAGGGATGGGGCATGTAATCAGAGTTGTCCGAGGGAATCCATGCATTCCTGGCTGCTATTTTAAGACTCTCCTTCTAAACTGATATCCTTCAGGTTTATTTGGTTTAACTCCTGCTCTGGAAGCTGGCTTGTTTCCGCGCATCAGAATGGTCATGAAAGCGGCTCCTCCAGGACTCGGGCTGGACAGCTGCAGAATAGCTGGCATTTTTCTTTCCTTCACTCTGTATTGACAGCAGGTTTGAATCACCCTGCCCTGTTTTCTGTAACATAACCAGGCCAGAAATCATTTGAAAAACATTTCAGATGCCTAATTTGATCTTTTCAATGAGAGGGAGGCATTGCCTGGTACATTTTGGGTTTGGAGATTTATTAAGAACATACAAGGACCTCCCTTTTCTGCCCCTCCTAGTTCCCGCTGATCAGCATGGGAGTGGGGGATCCTTTCACACTTAGGAATATCCCATCAACCCACTGCTTCTACCCACTTGGGGTAGAATTCTTGGAGCAGTCTGCCCACTCACCCATTTGCTGCTGGCCACACCAGTTGGGCCTTCTCTGCCTTTCAGCTGGGTCTCTGGCTGGTTGTCTTAAGCTCCCCTGGATCTCTGACACAGCTCTTGTCCTTCATACAGAGGGATTCAGGTGTTCTGTAAATGGTAAGCCTGTGTATGCCCCCAGCCAGGTACAAGCAACACTCATGCCTGCCTTTCCCTGAGAAGGGAAGCTTTGAGACAAGAGGGAGGCTGGTAGCCCCCACTCAAGTTCCAGATCTATTGCTAATTCAAAGAGTGATCTTGAGCAGTAATCATACTCTCTGGGTCTCCAGTGTCTCCTCTTTCAGAATGGGCCTTGCACTAACTGACCTGGGCCTTTTTTTTTTTTTTTTTAAAAGAGTCTCCATGCCTAACATGGGCCTTGAACTCACAACCCTGAGATCGAAAGTCACATGCTCCACCCACTAAGTCAGGCACGTGCCCTCCCCACCCCCACCTGAGTGTTTCCTTTCAGCTGTAATGTATGTTGATCACTCAGTGGTGCCCACTTCTATGCCTTTCTCATCCCTTTGCCTTCCTTACTACCTTACAAGTATTGCCCAGTCTCTAAGAGCTAACATGACGCTGGATAAACCTTTTTCTTGTCAAAGCCAAAACGAGGACTTCATCCTTGGAAAATGCCTTTAACCAATACCAGCTCTGTGGACTCCTGAGCCAGCGATAGGCTGAGCCAGCTGAGCCAGCTGAGCCAGCTGGTACTGGCTCATGAGAGCCAATTTCAGAATTTTTAGGCGTTTTCCAAAACTGTTGATGCCATGTTGGTAGTTGGAAATCTTCCCTAGCGGAATATTTACACCAGAGAAATCAGCACACTCTGTACATTAGAGCGTTCCTTATTTTTCTCCAGAGAATCGCCTGTTAGATGTTCACCAGCCTGCCACTGAAATTCAAATGAAATTGATCCACCAGCTAACAGGTGGAAGAAGACCTAATGTCCTTTGCAATCTTTCTGGGAGTGGTTTTTTTTGTTTTTTTTTTTTTGTTTGTTTTTTTGGTTTTTTTTTTTTGCTTATTTTGTTTGGTGTGAGGACCCGGTTACAGTACCGTTGGTCAGTATCTTCCTAGTTACTGTTTTGCTGAAATACCTGAGCTTTAGGTCATGTATCTTACCATTCTATGTGCAATATCCTTCTCTCGCCTACTGGAACTGCCTCAACTCATTCTGTCTTCCAAAGAGTGACCTAAGGCCTTGGGCATAGATTTTTCCTGAAGGTTTAAGGCCATGGAGGGGTTATAGTGTTGCAATGAAAACAGCTTAAAATTGGATATTGGATGTTCCTGTTCTTTTCTTTCTTTCTTTTTTTTTTTTTTTTAAGTTTGTTTTGAGAGAGAGCGTACATGAGTGGGGCTGAGGCCAAGAGAGAGAATTCCAAGCAGGCTCCACACAGTCAGCACAGAGCCCAACTCGGGGTTCAGCCTCATGAACCATGAGATCACAACCTGAGCCAAAATCAAGAGTCAGTTTTTTAACTGACTGAGCCACCCCGGCGCCCCTGGATGTTCTGATTCTTAAAAGTCCTTCCGCTTCCCTGTCACTGGGAATTTCTCAGGGGCCAGCTTTTGTTTTTAAAATTCCTCCTCCTGCTGTAGTACTCAGCTGTCCTTCTTACCCTCTCCCTTTCTTATACAGAGCAGTTTATCTCTGTTTTCTTATCTCCTTCCAGACCCTGCCCTCCAGAGCCTCTTCTTCCATACTTGGCGTGGCCTATATTCAAGGCATTTCTTTTAACCAGAGCTTCTAAGACCTCTGGTAACAGCTGTTAAAATCATATTGTTTTTTCTCATTCCTCTCCAAATGGGTAGCTGACTGTCTCCAGTTAATAATTCATTTTAACTCATAGATGATACACAGCTCTGCTGCACCAATCCAACGTATCCATTTGGTGCACATTTATTAAGTGTTTGCGCTAGCCATTAAGGTTTCATGGAGTCCATCAAGGGCTTAGTTTTTGGTGGGGTGGGGGGGAGGGTGAGTGGGGGCTGTGGAAATCCCAATCAGAAGTTACCTGTTTTTCATAAAGAAGAAAATTACTTTTACTGAGAAGAGGGAACTTAGGTAAACCTCCAGAACATGGACTTTGGAACACCTTAAGTACCATTTCTGCTCTCTGTTGGACCTTTCAGAGGGTGAAGGCACATCACCATCGCCTAGGAGATCCCATGAGCTGGCCTGCTTTCCCATGCAACTCCCTCTGGAGGGCATAGGAGCGGTTTTGTGCAGGGACCTGTTCTCTGTCTCATCCGGTCTGTCAGTGCTCTCTTTTGGAAATGTTCTCCATTCTCATCCTTCCTTGTTCTTCCCACCAGATGTCCAATTCATCTTTTGTATGTTTCAGGTTAGACTTTGTTTCCTCTAGAAAGCCTTTGCTGACCCCTGAGACTGAGTTTGAAGCCCCTTCTCTCTGTGTCCCCAGCACCCTGCCCTTACTCTCTGGTTGTCCTCATCATGCTGTATGGTTATCTTGCCAATCCTTCCCTAGCAGGCAGGCTCCTTGAGATTGGGGACTGAGCCTTATTCTCTTCTCTCTCCACTGCTGTCACAGAACTTGGTATACAGAGATTCTCAATAGATATTTGTTGGTAAGGTGAAAAAATGAATATGTGGATGAGCTACAGGGTAATTTATTTACAGCTCAGACACTGGACCCAGCAAATATGTACCTGTCATTTGATATTGGACAAGCTACTTAATCTTTCCAAGCCTCAATTTTCTCATCTGTAAAAGGGGCATGTATCAGTGTTTACTTCTTAGGGTTCTTGTGAGGGTTAAATTAGACAGTGCAAGTAAAGTACTTAACACAGTGATTTTTATACAGTACATATGCTCAATCAGTTATTAATGATTAATCATATTGAATGATTGAAATCAGAAAAGCAAATGATAAGGAAATAAGCTGATATTTTTGGTGTATGTACCAAAAAGCAATAACTTCCAGCGTTTAACTGGAAGACAAATTATCCTATTTCCAAATAACATCTAAAGCTGTATCTGTGATTTTCGGTGGTCGATACTAATATTGAGAGCTGCAGCCTGAAGCCATCACAGAGGGTTTCCAATTAGACTCAAGTTTACTGAAGAAGAGAAATGGAATCATGTGCTTTTGAGGAAAAAAAAAACAAATTCCTATTGCTGTTAACTGGCGTAACTACAATATAGTTAATCAGGATATCTCTTTTTAGTTAAGGCATTTCTAAAATGTCTTTATTTTGCCTCTGTTTTTGAAGGACTTTTTTTTTTTAATTAAAAAAAAATTTTTTTTGATGTTTATTTAGTTTTGACAGAGAGACAGAGCATGAGCAGGGGAGGGGAAGAGAGAGAGAGGGAGACACAGAATCTGAAGCAGGCTCCAGGCTATCAGCACAGAGCCCGATGCGGGGCTCGAATCACGACCCGCGAGATCATGACCTGAGCCAAAGTCGGATGCTCAACCGACTGAGCCACCCAGGCACCCCTTAAGGCATTTCTAATTAGCATCTTTGTAGTAACTGCTCTATTAGGTTCCTGACTTCATGTTTATCCCTCACACATGCATTCACCCACTTAATCTGGCAACATTTATCCTGTATCAGGTACTGGAGGGACAAGAAGATGAAACAGAGCCCCTGGCCTCAAGGAATTAATATTCTGAAACGAGGCCTAGCAAATTTTCCCTTATATGGCCAGATGGTAAATATTTTGGGTTTTGTGGGCCGTGGAGTCTCTGTTGCAGTTACTCAGTTCTGCCACTAGAGTGAGAAAGCAGCTATAGACAATATGTAAATGAATGAGCATGGCTGTGTTGCAATAAAACTTTATTTAACTTTATTTACAGAAGCAAATGGTGGGCCAGATTTGCTTTGCTGACCTCTCTGCTAGAGGAAGAGTGCTTAAAGTGGGCTCAGTCTGTACCAGACTGGCAGTCAGCACAAAGGGCTGTCCATCCATGAAGGACAGAGGATGGAGAGAAGAGGCTGAGTTGGGCTGTGACCCTCTCTGGGAGAATAGCTTAGGGAAATGGCAGTGCCGTTCGAGGCAGGGGAGAGCTAACTAAGGCCAAGAGGGAGCTGCAGGGCTGGGCCCTGATGTATAAACTGGTGTAGCCAAGAGAGCCGCTGTCCTGGAGCAGCACCAATCAGGCCGGATACTCACAAAGACCTTCCTGCTCTTGGGAGATCTGACTCAATAGCCTTGACCCCCTCCTCAGGATTTCCGCTTTCCTACAGCGCTCTGTGAAGTTTGTATCCAGTCCGCCCTGACAGCCTGCACACAGAAGCCTGCCTCCACAGCAAGCATTTCCTAATGTTTAGTAACTTTGATGACAGTTTATTGTGATGTCACGGGGAGGGAAATGGTGCACATCATGTCCCCTAACTTGCTTGGCCCGCCCACTTTTTACCTCTTTTCTCACTTTTTTTTTTTTAATGTTTACTTATTTTTGAGAGAGAGGGAGTGCGAGTGGGGTAGGGACAGAGAGAGAGTGGGACAGAGGACCTGAAGCAGGCTCTGTGTCAACTGCAGACAGCCCTATGTGGGTCTTGAACTCATGAACCCCGAGATCATGACCTGAGCCAAAGTTGGACACTTAACCGCCCCTCTTTTCTCTCTTTTTGATGTAACCAAGCAATTTGTTCCTTGTCTTCTGCCAGACAGGTGCTCAAGTTCCCCTCGGCTTGAGCTTCTGACCCAAAGTGGCTTATCAAGGAATTGTCCTACCAAAGATGGCTCTCCCACCCTAACAGAAAGTCTGGTGCCTTCATTACCCTCATGAACAGTGGCTTCCAGAAATCTTCTGCTACCCCCTTCTCATTCCACACACCCACTCTCGTCCGTGGCTTTGGTCCTGCAGGTGTATTAATTTTCACAGAGGAGAACGAGGCTGAAGCAACAAGTCGTAGTATCCATGTGGACAGAGCTCAGCTTGAACCCCACCTTTGCAGTTCCCTGTTGTGTGGTATCAGGCTGGCGACTCAACCTCCCTGAACTTATTCTGTAAAATAGACTCGGTACCCTCCTCAGGGGTGTCGGTGAAGATTCAGGACAAGAACCCGGCTGCCATGTTCAGTCCTGGTTGATGGGAGGCTAATGCTTGTTGTCTTTTCCTGCCTTCGTTTCCTCCTCTAGGTCTCAAATTGGGAATATAAAATTGCATTTGGGTCTTGGTCACTCATTTACGTTTTCATTATTGCGATATATAACTCTTGATGGAGGAAGTGTAGGCGTTTGCATCTACTCGTGGCATCTGGATTGACAACTGGGAGTGACTAGATCAGTGCTCCGTTTGATAGTATTTGAAACCGTCAACTTTGCTTTTGGCTTGTCAGCCCAATTTGGGAAAGAATGAAAGAGTCAAGTGTGCATGCCTATTTTTCCCAGCCCAGACTAGGAGGTGACTTGTAAGGGACCCTTCGTTGTGGGAATAAATTCAGTACATGCACTGAATGAAGAAGACGTGTGTGCGTGGTGAGCGGGGAAGGGGAACATTCTCGATGAAGCTCTACGTCCCATTTTCCATTATGCCTGGATGCAATGGATATGCCCCTGAGATTCCTGGTTATGATTAGTATCACAGATGCACTTGGCTGACCAGATACTACTCTGATCAAGTGGAGAATCTATATACATATAAACTGTCCTTGTGAGTTTGATTTTAGTCACTAGGCTTGGGTACCTAAACACTTTACTTCCTTTTAATACTTTGTAAAGAATCAAGTTCTAAAAGCTCTAGGCAGAGGTGGTGAAACATGGCTGGAATGACTTCCTTGATTCCTTTCTTCCACCTTGCTCCCAGACCCGGTTGGATGACCCTCTTTGTTATCCACACTTCCTGACACGTTCCCAGCACCTGGAAAAGTACCTGGAACAGAAGTGTCAAAAATGTTGGAGGGATGGGATGGGATAGGATGGATGGAGGGGCAAACACTAAATGTCATGGTGGTTTTAGGGTTCCAGGGACAAACATCACCAAATAACTTTGAGCCCCAATCATATACCCTGGTTACTGTACTTCCAGAATTCATTATTGAAGATGACAGAGGTCCCCTGGAACAACATTTTAGTAAGCTTTGGCGCGTGTAAGTGTGCATTAAAACCTCCAAGCTGGTCTGTGAGCAGCCTGGTTTCCACATTATATCTCCTCGCCCTGCACACGGGCGAGAGGCTCCTTGAATTCCTTTTCACCGTCATTCATGGGAAGAGCCCTCTGAGTCTTACAGAAACAGAGCAGATGTTGCCAGGAGTGTCTGAGTCATCTCGCCAGACAGTGAGAGTTGTGTGTTCACCAGGCTGCCTCCAGCAAGCCTGGTGAGGTGGACGAGGCCCACGGGCCAAAACCTGCCCCCCGCCCCCTGGTTTGGAGAGGAACTAGGATAGGAGGGGCTTGCCTCCAGTCTGTAGTCAGCCTGGGTGGGGCCATAGGGAGCTACCTGCAAAAGGTGGGAGCTTTAGAATGCACAGGGCCTCCAGGGGGCAGTCTTGCTTTCTCTATAGAGTCGGGTCAGCCGGCCCTTGTGCCGGGTCCCCGGGCCCACCCTGCCTCAGAAGACAACCCTTCCACCCATATTGGGTACGGCTACTATACCTCACTCTGAGAAAGCCCGGTATTCGTAGGGGGAATGAAGACAAATCTGTGTGCAGAGCTCTTTTGCAGGATGCTTTTTTCTGTCATTACTCCTTTGTTCCTCGTGGTGAAGAAGGCAAGCTGTGGTCAGCGTCCTCATTTAGTGGAGTCTGTGGATTAAGAAGAACACGGGCTTGAGTGTTTAAATCCTTGCTCTACCGTTCCCTAGCCATCATAACATCTCTGAGCTGCAGTAATCCACTTCACAAGATGCTTGTACGTGAACTAAGGAAATCCTTAAGTGGATTTGTTAAATGGAATTATTTAAATCACTTAGTACCATACCTGGCACACGGTTGGCACTCAGCAGATGGTAGTTATTGGTGTTGGTCTTATTTTTACTTACGAATACAAACCGGAGCTCAGCTAGACTAAGTAACTAACTCCAGGGTACCGAGCTATTAAGTTGGACTTGAGCCCATCCCCAAAGTCCTAAAGGTGGGGCTCTGAGCACAGAGCAGAGCAAGACCTTTACCTTGGCACTCCTTCCACATCGTCACGTTTATCCTGTTTCTCAAAGATGTCTCAGCCTTACAGAAGTTACTAGGATTCATCGGAATGAGCACTCTACCTACAAAACCTTCATCTACCCCCAACTTGTCACAGCCAGGGCTGTTGTATAAAACAAAACAGACACCTGGAGGAAATTGCTTCCTGATTTAGGTGAGTAAAGCCAGTGAGCAGTCTCCAGGGCCGTTTTCTACCTCAGCATATTTCTTCTTTTTTTTTTTTTTTCTTTCCAGAAGAAAAATTCTGTCTTTTCATTAAGAAGACAACTGTCAGGTAAAAAGGCTCAGAAGTCTGTGTGGATCAGTGACATCCGTGAAGCCCTGAAATTATTTGATCTATCTGACACCAAGTGCCTGTATACTTGGCAGAATCAGGATGAATGACTGCTTTTTTTCCTTCTGTTTCTGCACATTTGGCATAATACAATCATAGGTAGTGAATAATAGCGCAATTCAGCTCTCGGTTTCTGCATTGATTCCCCCAGAGAAATACAATAAGCCAGTTCTTTGGTTGGCTTCTGATTTTGATTGGCAGAAAAAATAACAGCAGAAAGATTACATTTTGCTTGCATCCTAAATTTTGGAGAACAAAAACCATACTCAAATTATTGCTCAGTTGTTTGACGTTCCCATTTTTAAAAAGAACTTCCTGGAGGGAGAAATTCTCTTTTTCCTCGGGGAAGAAGTTATAGGTCAGAGGACTTTGCTGTAGGATCTCTGCAAGCTGTTGACAGAGACTCGATGAAAATACTGTATCTTGTACCAAGAAAGGAGCGTGGGCTTTGAAAGTTTACTGTCTCTTCTTGAGGGGAAGGGGGGAGGACAGGAGGGTCACTAGGGTTGCAGCTGAAGTATGCGGACTTTGAGGTAAAGGAGCCTGGCAGTAATCTGTTTGATCTTGGGTGACCTACTAAAGCCCTGTGCCTCAGTTTCCTCACTGGTAAAGTGGAATCATTATTACCTACCTCACTGGATTTATCCTGCAAATGACAAAAGAAAAAAGTCAGTATAATAAAAATGCCTTCTGGCAGTGTCTGGCACAAAACGTAAGTTCCGTAAATGTTGGCTGTTACTAATATACGATTATTAATATGGTCAGAGGGTCCCCCCCCCGCCCCCAATGGAAACCTTTTGTCAAATAGAATCTTCCGTGTACAGAGAGCTGCTCTGGTCGAAGTGGAGCAGAGAATATATTAAAGCAGGTTGGCTTAACTCCCCTTTTCCACAGCTGCTGTCAACATCCCCCACCCGCTCTGGCTGTCCCCTAAGCTGCTCCATGGAACCCCAGGGCCTTGCACCCTCAGTGCCATAAAGGGTCCTTGGCTATTCACAAGAGCACACACTGAACAGACGTGAGTCCTGGGCCTGTCCTGACAAGTGTGGCTTTAGCCCGTTTTTGCTGCTGTTCAGTGTCAGTGGGCAGAAGGATCAAAGGGGAAACCCAGCCACTGTAGAAGAGTTCTTCCACTTGTACTTTCTTCTAAGTCCTCTTTCTTCCACGTTGAATGTCTCCATCCTTTCTGGCCGCTCTTTGTTGAGAGTGGTTTACGGTCATCCTCAGATTCTACCCCCTATCCTGGGAAAACTGCGGTTTCTCTGTGCACGGTAGTAGTGTTCACATTCTTCAGTACCTGCTTTTCCAAGTTCAGTATGGATGACAGTCACCCGAGGAGCTAGTTAGAACTCTAACTCCCTGGGTCCATCCCCAGAGAGTCTGAGTGGCTAGGTTTGGGAGCAGGGCCAGCAAAGTTACCTTATTGAACAAGCTTCAGAGACTGAGGTCCAGTGCCACTCACTGATGGCGAGACCTTGGAGAAGTCATTACCTGCCCAGAGCTCTGTTCCTTCCCTTTTTGGGAAATGAGTGACTTAAAATAACAGATCTCTAGGGCGCCAAATTCTGATGTCGTGTACCATCCTAGCTCTGGTCTGAGCTGGGCACCGCAGGGCAAGATCCTCACTTCCTTTGTTCTGAATGTCATTCTTGTATTAATACAGGTCAAGATCACATCCGTTTTTGTGGTTGCTGTGTCCCAGCCCTGAGTCACAGGGAGCCTAACTGTTGATGGAAATCTTTTTAGGCATGCCACCGAGCAGCCATCATTCCTGCTTCCTGTTATCGTACTCATTTGGCTTTAGTGCAGAGCCTTAGACTGATCTTATTGTAACAAAAGGGGACAGATACGTGTTAAAGATACTTAGCGCTCAGAATGCATATCACAAAAGCATTCTCCAGTCTACTAGATTATAACTTCACAGGAGGAAAGGGGGTACATCTTCTTCCTCTCCCTTGTATACCCTTCCTGGTTAGTGATGGTTACCTGTTGGACAGCTATCTTATCTGAGTTAGGTTACGTGCCATTTTCTACCCCCTCCGTGGAGACAGGGTTTACCAAAATGCATACCATGACAGGCTATTTCCTGAAACTGCCCCGTAAAATCAGTTTGTGGCAAAAATACATTTAGGAACCATACTATCCCATTATCATTTTGGATATTTCCCCGTGCAAGTAAGCCTAGTAAAGGCTCTGGGAAGTCCTGCAAGCAAGGAAACTGACCACCATTTAGCCCTCTATTTTCCCAACTTACCTAACCTTGGAACTCCTTCTCTCTATTAATGCCCGTTTGCATTGTTCCTTGGAAGGCATTCTGGTGTAACGCTGGTGTGGAGCCTTGTATTTCGGAGTGTCCATCTTTTGCCCCGAGAGTAAGGGAGATTGGGCTGGTATCTTAGGGGAGAAAGCCTGCAGAATTCCTTAACTAATTCTGTCTTGGATGTATTTATAATAGCATACTGCCATTGCACTCTGCCAAAGAGCTGTTAGCTGTGGACAGTGACCTCTTGTAAGAATAAGATTTGCCCCCTTGTAAAGTGTTTATAATCTCTCTGTGAAATTTCATATGCCCTTGAAAGAAGGGAGAAAGTTTTCTGCGGCCAGTTTTGTGCTTTCTTATAGCCATATATGGTACAAGATAGAGAAATGGCTTGACCAATTAAAACAAAAGCTTTCTCCTGAAGCCTGTTGCGTGGGATTTCAAACAAATAGTTCAAGAGAGAGGAAGGGGGTGTTTTGAGGGTGATGTGCCTTCAAGAAATGAAAGATAAAGAATAGGAACCCTTTTTATTTTTAAAGGTATTTTCCTTCAGATGTCAGCAAATGATTCATCTCCTTACCCAGCCGAGGTGGGAGGGTTTTAAAAATATGCATAGGACACCTTTTGATGTGTGACGTGTATGGGGGAGGGAGAGAGAGATTTTACGAACTCTCTTTTTAAGACGTTACTACGGGGGTGCCTGGGAGGCTCAGTCGGTTAAGCATCCGACTCTTAGTCTCGGCTCGGGTCAGCATCCCACGGTTCGTGTGTTCAAGCCCCGTGTCGTGCAGAGCCTGCTTGGGAGTCTCTCTCTCTCTCTCTCTCTCTCTCTCTCTGCCCCTCCCTGTGCAGGCGCGTTCACTTTCTCTCCCTCCCTCTCTCTCAAGTAAAACTTTTAAGTTGGTTTTTTTTTTTTTAAAGACCTTACTGAAAGTCCTTATGTCGATAAGGCCAACTGTATACTAATATTTCCAGTAAGCCAACCTTCGTGTAGCTTTACCAGTTTTTCACGGCCTTAAAGTGGGATTAGAAAACATGTCTTGTAAAATTGCAGACCATGTAGTGAACACTGGGTAGGAAAGCACACGTTGTGATTTTCCTTGACTGCTGTTTCACTGCCAGGAGAGAAACGGATGATCTCATTACCCATCTCTTCACTCCATTTTATCTGAAAGGAGCCACTGAAGAAAAAGAATTACCTTGTCATGTATTAAAAAGAAACACAACTGTACTTGCTGCAGCTGTCGAGGGCCCCTTTTTTCCAAAACTTCCTCTGGGGTGAAAAAGTCAGTGAGGAAGACCGGGAACCCCCGCAGCTCACACGGTGAGCTGCCTTCAGCCTAATGGGAAATGCACTTGTACATTCCGTGCATTTCTTTCTGGCCACACCCTTCCAGGATACCGGAGTTTTTGGACATGACCCTTTCGGTGACCTGTTGCAGCAAAATTTCCACCACAAGTAGAAGGAAAAGCACTAAAAGCACCACCACAGCTTCTAGTCTTTTCGGTTCACTTAGCTTTAAAGGGAACTGGCATCATCAGCCGAGAGGCTGAAGCCGGGCACACCTGATTTTAATTTCGAGCCATGTGGAGGGATCGAGCATGGGTAGTAGGTTTTATTTGTTTGTTGGTTTTTCCACCAGCCACGCTGGGCACCTATCAGTGCATCAGCCATTCTTGTACGTAAGGGAAGTGCGGCAGCTATAACCCCAGTACAGGCCGGGAAAGGTCAGGGACCCCAGAGAAGCCTCAAGTCAAAAGTCATGGCCTCCGTGTGGGGGTTCTGGAGGTTTCCTGGAGTGGAAGGTAAAATGGAAGGTCTGGAACATAAACAGGGGGCTAATGTTGGGTATGGTGGGGGAGCAGGGAAGGGGGCAGTGAGGCACCCCGTTCAGAGCAAACAGCTTGGCCAGAGAGCTGCTGACAGCCAGTTGAGGGAGGAGGAATTCAAGTGATGTAGTTTGCTTGTCTACTAGGGTCTGTTAAAAGGATCGCTGTTCCTTTGACGCAGAAATTGTTTTCTCAGTCTGAAGTAAAATAATACTAATAAAGTAATATGCTGACTACATAATCTCATGTGATTAGTTAACCATCACACTAACAGAAACTTTTTCTTTAATTTAGCAAATATTCATTGAGCCCTTTGGGGTGTGGCAGTCCTGTGGTAGGAGCTGGGAATAAGGTATAGGCCACGACGGTCAGAATTCTGTGTCACTCACGGCCAAATACAATCTGATTCTTTTCATTGTGGTGAAATAGGTCTCATATGATAATTACCATTTGAACCATTTTAAAACATACAATTCCATGACATTAAGTACATTCACCTTGCAGTTGCGGACGTTACCGCCGTCTCCAGACAGCATCTTCCCGAACTGAAACTGTCCTCGTTGTTGCCCCCTCCCCTCAGCTCCTGGCAGTCATCCTTCTGTGAATTTGCCCACTCTGGGGACCTCTTCTAAGTGGAACCGCACAGTCTTTGTGCTTTCATGGCTGGCTCATTCCACTCGGCATAATGTCTTCAAGGTTCATCCATGCTGTACTATGTGTCAGAATGTTATTCCCTTTGAAGACAGAAATGATATTTCATTGTATGTATATACCGTGTTTCGTTTATCCGTGTACTTATGCAAACAATATCCATTGTTTATCCACCGATGGACACTCAGCTTGCTTCTGCCTTTTGGCTATTGTTTTTTTGTTTTGTTTTTTTTTTTAATTTTTTTTTTTTTAACGTTCACTTATTTTTGAGACAGAGAGAGACAGAGCATGAACGGGGGAGGGTCAGAGAGAGGGAGACACAGAATCTGAAACAGACTCCAGGCTCTGAGCTGTCAGCACAGAGCCCGACGTGGGGCTCGAACTCACGGTCTGCAAGATCATGACCTGAGCCGAAGTCAGCCGCTTAACCGACTGAGCCGCCCAGGCGCCCCTGGCTATTGTGCATAAGACTGATGTGAGCATAAGTGCACAAATATCTGCTCAAGTCTCTGCCTTCACTTCTTTTGGATATATACCTAGAAATGGAATTGCTGGATCATAGTTTAGGTTTCAATTTTTTGAGGAACTCCCGTTTTGTTTTCCACAATGGCTCTATCTTACATTCTCATGGTAGTTTACAAGCGATCTAATTTCTCCACGTCTTCCACAAAGACTTATTTTCTGGGGTTTTTTTGGTTTTTTTTTGTTTTGTTTTGTTTTTTGAGGGGGAGGGGGTTTGGTTTTTTTTTTAAATAATAGCTATCCTAGGGACACCTGGGTGGCTCAGTCGGTTAAGCGTCCAACTTCGGCTTAGATCATGATCTCACAGTTTGTGGGATCGAGCCCCGCGTCGGACTCTGTGCTGACAGCTCTGAGCCCGGAGCCTGCTACGGATTCTGTGTCTCCCTTCCTGTCTGCTCCTCCCCCGCTTGCACTTTGTCTCTTTCTCTCAAAAATAAATAAAAACACACAAAAAAATTGATAATAGCTATCCTAATGGGTATGAAGTGGTATCTTATTGTAGTTTCAATTTGCATTCTCATGATTAATGATGTTGAACATCTTTCCATGCGTGCATCGGCCATTTGTGTATCTTCTTTGGAGAAATGTCCATTTGCCCATTTTTCCATCGGATTGTTGTATTGCTGTTTGTAAGTTATAGGAGTGCTTTATATATTCTGGCCATCAATTCCTTATCAGATAGCTAACTTGCAAGTATTTTCTCCCTTTCTGTAGATTGCCTTTTCACTCTGTGAACAGTGTCCTTTGATGCACTAAAGTTTTTCATTTTGATGAAATCTAGCTTACCTGGCTTCTTTTTTTTTTTTTTTTTTTTTTTTTTTGCCTGTGCTTTTAGGGTCATATCCAAAAAGTCATTGCAAATCCAGTGTCCTTAAGCTTTCTTCTAAGAGTTATAATTTAGCTCTTGCATGTAGGTCTTTGAGCCATTTTGGGTTAATTTTTTTATATGGTATAAGATAAGAATCCAACTTGATTTTTTTTTTTTTTTTTGGATGTGGATATTGTTTGCCCAGCACCATTTGTTGAAAAGGCCACCCTGACTTTATTGAACAGTATTAAAGACCATTTGACCATAGACACAAAGGTTTGTTTGTGGGCTCTCAAGTCTAATCCATTGGTCCATTTGTCCTTAGGCCAATACCACACCAATTTGATTACTGTAGCTTTGTAATAAGTTTAGAAATCAGAAACTCTGAGACCTCAAACTTTGTTCTTTTGTAAGATTATTTCGGTCATTTGGAGTCCTTTAAGATTCTATATGAATTTTAGGATGTGTTGTTCTCTTTCTGCAAAAGTCATCATTGGGATTTTGATAGGGATTAATAGAGCAACTTTGTAAAAAACGTTTGTTTAGGTAGATCGTCATTCTTATTCTAACTTGGATGTTCTCAGAGCCTCTGAAATTGCGGACACAAGAAGGTTCTTAGAAAGTATGGGTCCCAAACCCAGCTCCATGCCCTGGCACTTTCCTGCCCACTTTCCTTGGTCGTTCTTATACCCCCTTCTCTCTCTTTCTATACCTGCAATGATCCTCCCTAAGAAGGATCAGAGAGAAAACTATGTTTAAGCCCACACTCTTAAGATTAGACATTGATCACAGCAGTGCTGAGAATGCTCCCTGGCCAGGTTTAAGGAATCCTCCAGAACTATTTAGCAGATCGAGCAAGGTTCCTGTGCCCCTCTGTGATGTGGTGGGTAACAGAGTTGTTGAGAAATTGACCTGAGCAACTCTGAAAACCGTCTCCAGCCTGTGTGGCTAGAGTCCATGTACTTTCAAACACACACACACACACACACACACACGCACGCACGCATGCACAAAACAGGTTTCAGTTATCCTAACAAATTTGAATGCTCAAGATTGACACCTTGACAAATTGTAGGAAATTGCAAACATTTTCCCAGACCCAATTATCAGGTCTTTTCCTGAAGACTACTGAGAGGATTTAGGCGGGGAAATGTCCCCAGGGCAGGTTTAAAATCACAATGGGGGTGACAGGAGCTGGGATCAGCCAGCCTAGAACATGCTCCCTGGGTGCCTGCTGGCATCAGGATCAGACCACCAATGTCCCCCTAACTGGGAGGCTGGGGACAGAAGGGACTGGTGGCCAGTGTTGGCCCTGTCGGAGGGAGAGAGGAAGAAATGCTTATTTATCTGCCTTAGACAGTATTTTCATTTAGAAAGTATTTTGGTTACTGTCAGGGAAGGTTAAGGCTGGTTGCCAGAAAAACCAAACTTTCCCCCTCCCTCCAGGAGGATTAATGTTCTCTGTAAACCCTGAAAAAAAAAGCAAAAAAGCCTTTTCTCTTCTTCAAAGACATCCTGTCTGCACTGTTTCAAATGAGACTTTTCCTTCTTGTGGTGGTTTGTCAGTTGGTGGTGGGTGAACCTTGGAAGCTGTCTTTTAGAACTGAGCTGCTGAGGCTTCAGGGCACAGTCCCCTCGAGGGTCATAAGATCTGTTCAGGGGCTTAGTGATAGGTGTTTAAAAAATGGATTAGGGTAGAGTAGATCAGAGTCTATTGCATATAACAGTATGTCTTGATATTTTTCAGTTTTGCATATGGACATTTGGATGTTTACGGGGGGTGATGTAATGTGTCATTCTTATTGGTCAGTAGTCCAGACTTGGAAAGCCGTTAGTTTTTAAATGGTCTTTGGCTAAACAAGGCCTGGTCATGGTGCCAGTGCTAGGCTAGCCATTCTCAGCAAAATTTTCTAAACGAATACACACAAAGAAATAAAACTCTAAACGGTGGCCATTTCAGGTTAGCTTTAAACCTCGTCTTTATTTGGGCCTTCTGGTTTGATTTCTGTTTTGTTGATTACGTTTTCCAAAAGCATGGACTTAACACAGGTAGGTATTTGTAAAATACTTATTACAGATTTTATATATAAAATAAGCATTTCTTGATTTAATGGAGAAGTGTCTCCCCAGCTTCAGTCTTCCACAGACCTGTGTGAGTTTTGCCAAATCTGTGAACCAAATCTGTGTGTTTTTGTTTCTTGTTTTCCTTAAATCGGCTCCAGTTTTAAATGTATGTCTAATAATCATGAAGCTGTTCATTTATATATGGGCTAGTTATCTGTTCTATTGCAATAAAATAAATATATGACTTTTAAAATATAAAAATACTCATCCATGTGCCATTGAAAATAGGCTCACCTACTACAGTGGCCTGCATACCATTAATTGCCAGAGAAATACTGATGTTCAGAACATTCTTTTATGTTTTTCTCTTTCCTCCCTATTAGATTCTTTTACTCTAACAAAGGTGTGTATACATGAGAGCCGAAACTAGAGCTATTCCTCATTAGGGAGCGAAGTGCTCTTAATTTTATAGACCTCTCCCCACCTTCCCTTCCCCAGGCTTGTTTTCATAGGATACCAGAATTTCTGAATTCACAAGTCCCTCATTCAAGGCTGACTGTCCCTTGACCCAGCCAGTTTTCATTGATGTCTACCAGTAAACATCGTAAGAGAGCTGTGGAGGGAGAATGTTTGAAGGTAAACACCTGTATGCCACAGCACAGAGTAGTGATGGAACTGAGGGCTGCATTCTCTGGCCTCAGCCTCACTGGGCCTCTCGGAGACTCACTGAGCTTTGAATGGAAGCAGAGTGGAAAAGACTCTAGAGAAATAGCTCATCCTTCTTACAAATGGGGCAACTGAGGCCCAGAGGGGCAAAATGGCACATCGTGGGTCACACTGTTGGTTGGTAACAAAGCTTAAAGCTTCACTCACCTACCCATATCTCTCTCATACTTACTTCACTGTCTCAGAAGCATGGTAAGGACAGTCTCATGCTGGGAATCACAGAATCCCGGCATTAGGAATGGCTGTTTTCCAAAGAAAGAAGAACAGGCCCTAAACAGCCAAGGTCACTGGTGTGAAACCTTCAGAATGATGGGAACATGGCAAAACCACTCGTGACCTGGAACCCCCTTCACTATTAAGGGGATTTCTAGCCATGACATAAGTGCAAAGTATAGATTGTCTTATCCTCAGGTAATCTGGTGCCCTGCAGCCCTACTCAGGAAACTCCTGTTCTAGAAACCAAATTCAGATCATCTCTACAGTTAACAGCTGCAGCGAATAGCCTTGAAATGTCCCCATGATTCCATAACCAGAGGAGCCCACGCCACATGCTAAGTGGAAATTCTGGAACTCTGAGTCCTGATAGTGTTTTTTGGTTTTGCCGGAGTTTAGGCTAAAAACTTTTGACTCATGACTCATCAGAAGGCTGTGGCTCTGTTGCCTTAACTGTGAATTGCAAAAGTCAAAGCTACCAACCTGCAATCTGATAGCCACATACCAAGGGTTTCCTATGCTCTGGCAGGCTGTCGGACACAAAGATGAGTCAGGGAGTGTGGACCAGTGGGCTAGCCAGCCAACCTAGAGCAGAAACATGGTGTGACAAGTCAGAGGTCATTGGCTCTGTGAAGGTTTCCCAAATGGGAGAGTTAATGGATCCCAACCCTTAGGTATCATGGTACCCTACACAGCCCTCTGTAGTCCTTTACATTGTTCTCTGCTCTGCTTGAGGCCTGTTGCCTCTTTGGACAGTGAGTTCCTAGTGGGTAGACCTTATTTTGTACTCCTCTGTATTCCCAGTGGCTAGAATATGTAGGTGGCCCTCTAAAATCCTTTTATGGGGAGGTATGAGCAAAGTCCTCGGAAAATGCCATGTGACGCCAACCAAGTGGGTCAGTCAGCTTGAAGGTCTCAGCGTGACACGGAAGGCATTTGAGCAGGGGTTTAAAAGACACGTGGAAGTTTCTGGGAGCGAGCTGTTTTGGCCCAGGGTGGTATGCGTCCTACCTACATCGTGCGAGCCCTTCCCCAGCCTCCCTCTTTCCCCCGCCCCTGGCCTGGCACCTTGGATCTGAAGGAGACAACATCTTTAGCTTAGTCTGCCCATTTCACTTAGATGAGCCAGGTGTCTGTTTCACTCTGGGTTAGTCCTTGGCTAGTTAGTTGTTGGTTGATTTCTAGCTGTGTTTGTTAGTGTTAGAAATACACAGACCTGCTAGGTAGGAGCGTTTGTCAAACCATTGCAAGCAAGCTTTCTTGAGGTTCTAAGGAATGTGTGGGAGCAGAGAAGTCCTACTGATCTGTGCACTTACACTCAGTGGAATGTGCCTAAGACTTCTTTAGGAAAGAGGGGCACACCTCTGAATATGATGCAGTTCTTGTGAGGACATTGTTACAACCTGCCCCAAAAGACCCCCTTTTCTTTAGCTCTTATTTTCTAACAAATGATAAAATTTATCAGCCATGTTAGTTATCCGTTCCTCTGCTGGACTGTAAATTCTAAGAAGGCAGGGACTTTTGTTTTGCATTGATGTATCCCAGGTGCCTAGAACAGCGTCTGACATACACGTTGAATGAGCGAATATTGACATGAATGAATATATTGAGTGAACAAATGAATCCTTTGGCCTCAGATCTGAACCCAGGTTAAGGGAAAGACCGTTGCCTTATGAGAAGTGGAACTCGGGATTGGAGGTCACCAGTATTTACTGCAGAGAGCCAGCCTCTGCACTATAGGCTGCCTCCTTTCCAGAGGCTGGGCTGGGCTGTGCCCCAAAAAGGATGGCATGAACATACCTTAGCAACAGAAAAGTTGATGCCTAAAAAGCACTCCTACCATTTAAGTGCCTCTTGTTTAAATATATCCTTCACCAAAGGAGGTAGCTGTGATACAGTCCCAAGAGCACTGTATCAGGAGACCTGGGTTCAAGTCCCAGCTATGTCCATGTCTAGCCCTGTGGTTTAGGGTCGGTTACTAGCGCTCCCATGAGCCACGGTTTCCTCACTCATAAAAGGGGGATAGTGAGCCCCTCTTCACAATGTGCCTAGCTCCGTACCTCCTGATACCAGGAGACCTTCCATAAGCAGCGTCAGGCTGCTGGAGACCCTCTGAAAGGCCGGCAGTGTGGGTGGGTTCCCGAGCCTGTTTGCAAGCCGGTCTCCAGCTCTCCCCAGGAAAAGATCCAACAACGCCTCGTGAGTTTTGTTAGGGAGGATTGTGCAGCACCCCCCGCTCCAAACCCAAATCCCCAGTAAGTCAGGAAGATGTATGTGTTTTAAAACATTGGGAGGTCTGCTTTGGATCACCCTGGAGCTGTGGCTTCCCGGAGCAGCTGGGAGTGAGTGGAGGAAAGCCGTTCCTCTGTCGGGAGTTCTCCCGGCTCGGTGCTCATGTCCCACACAGGGGCTGCCTGCACTCGGCTTTGGCGGCCGTTGACTTTTAAATCATAAAAAGCCGCTCTATACACAGTTTACTCTGTTGCTAGAAGGCAGCGGAACATAGGTATTAAAAAAAAAAAAAAAAAAAACGGGCAGAAGAAGCAGCCGTTAATCCCGCCAGGCTTCTGGGCACTGGAGCAGTTGCGGATGACAAAAGTTAATTAGAAACATGAGCAGTTTAACTGAAAACACTTGTGACAATTGGAAGGGCAGCCTCTCCGGTCAGAGAATTTTTCCTAGGGAACCGTTGTGGGAGAAAGTGGCTGCCGCTAGGTAAGTCGTGTTGTGGTGACTTTGCAGGCACGGACGTGCTCTTCGGGGGCTGAAGGGCCGCATCCTCTTCGTTCTGTGCACCGGGCTGTATGGGGTGTGGGTGGCACGGCGCCGGGCTCGGCCGTGACATGCCTTCCCGGCCACTTTCTGTCTGACAGCTGCCCCTGTGTGGGCGATAGAGCTGCTTGGTTCTGAGTGCTCGTGGAGGAGGGCATCCCTGATCTCGTTTCCGTGGTACGGGCCGCCTCGGCCAGCAGAACTCCAGTTTGGAACCCGCCCTTCTTAGAATCATTCTGATTCCACTTTGCAAATATCTTGAGGCGTTTCTGAGAAGAGAGTCTGGCTGGGGAAATACACCCTAAGCGCCAAAGGGGAGACCTTGACTTTCAGATAACCTGTGTGTTTTCATGCCTACAGTAAATCGATGTGCATTTTATACTCTTAAGCTAAAAAATCTTTTTTAAGTCTTGCCTGAATCGTGCTGGTACCGCTTTCAAAATGTCAACATAGGAAAAAGCGTCTATGCTTTGATAGGACTTAGCAACTTCCTTGGGTAATTATTCTTCTGTAAAGATTATGCTTGGTTTCTCTTTCTTTTTTGTTCCGTTTTAATGTCTCTCCTACATTTTCTTAAAGGCGGCTAATTTTCAATTATTTCGCATTAACCGGGAAATTGGGTTGTGGGTTGAATAATTCAAAACAATATGTGTTTCCTACATCTTTCGTGGTGTAGGTTTTTGGTTTTTTACCAGAAACGCATGCTTAATTGTGCTTTGCACATGTTGATATTAAGATCAGTGTGCATTTGCACAGCAGATACCAGGATAGGACGGGAAATGTGAACTGTGTGTGATGGAGAGGAGGAAGTCAAGGTGGGATTTAAAAACTTAACCACGGGTGGGGGGCGCCTGGGTGGCTCAGTCAGTTAAGCGTCTGACTTCGGCTCAGGTCACGATCTCACGATTCATGAGTTCGAGCCCCATGCCGGGCTTTGCGCTGACAGCTCAGGGCCTGGAGCCTGCTTCGGATTCTGTGTCTCCCTCCCCTCAGCTCCTCCCCTGCTCAGACTCTGTCTCTGTCTCAAAATAAATAAAGATTAAAAAAACTTAAAACAGCTTAACCACGGGTAAGGCACGGGAGGGTGGTGGAGCTATCTGAGCGTTTGGGTTGAGAGTGATGAGCTGTGGAACCATGGCCCACCCTCCCTGGCCGTCAGCGCAGGTCCACAGGTGTAATTCGGGTTTCCTTCTCTTCCCCGTCTCTGCAGAGCCGTTGGCGAGCCCAGCCTCCTCCCACCCCGGAATGAGTGAAAATGCACCTGTTCCTCTGGAAAGTGGCAGCAGCCCCTCCCCTGCTAACAGCGGCGCCTCCTCGGCCATCCCCCAGCCCGGTGCTGCCTCCAAGCCCTGGCGCAGCAAGTCGGTCAGCGTGAAGCACAGTGCCACGCCGTCCATGCTCTCGGTCAAGCAGCCCGTGCCCGAGGCCCCCAGGCCCAACCCCGAAGCCATGAAGCCAGCCCCCAACAGTCAGAGGTCCATGCTGGAAAAACTAAAGCTTTTCAACAGCAAAGGGGGTTCCAAGGCAGGCGAGGGCCCGGGGTCGCGGGACACGAGCTGTGAGCGGCTCGAGATTCTACCCAGCTTTGAAGAGAGCGAAGAGACGGAAGCCACCAGTCGCTCGCTGTCCATGGCGGGTCCCGCTTCCAACAGCCCCAAGATCGCCCTCAAGGGCATCGCCCAGAGAACTTTTAGCCGGGCGCTGACCACCAAGAAGAGTTCCCCGAAAGGCAACGAGAAGGAAAAGGAGAAACAACAGCGGGAGAAGGAAAAGGAGAAAAGCAAGGACCTCGCCAAGAGAGCCTCTGTGACAGAAAGGCCGGACCTCAAAGAGGGGCCGAAAGAAGACCCCAGCGGGGCGGCGGTGACCGAGATGCCAAAAAAGTCCTCCAAGATCGCCAGCTTCATCCCCAAGGGGGGGAAGCTCAACAGTGCCAAGAAGGAGGCCACAGCCCCTTCCCACAGTGGAATACCAAAACCAGGAATGAAGAGCATGCCCGGGAAGTCCCCAAGTGCCCCTGCCCCTTCCAAGGAGGGGGAGCGGAGCCGGGGCGGGAAGCCGAGCTCGGGGCTCCCCCAGCAGAAGCCCCAGCTGGACGGCAGACACTCCAGTTCCTCCTCCAGCCTGGCGTCCTCAGAAGGAAGAGGCCCTGGAGGGACCACCCTGAACCACAGCATCAGCAGCCAGACCGTCAGCGGGTCCGTCGGGACCACCCAGACCACAGGAAGCAATACCGTCAGTGTTCAGCTACCTCAGCCCCAGCAGCAATACAACCATCCCAACACTGCCACCGTCGCGCCTTTCCTGTACAGGTAGGTGTGGCCGCCCGTCTGCCCTTGCTGGGCCGTGGGCAGAGGAGCCTTTCTGGTAGGTCCCAGGTCTTTGAGGGCAGGAACCCGGCCTGCCCTCCAGGAACATGAAAGCTGACAGCTAACGTACGCCTTGATAAGCTCCCAGTAGAGCCGTACACGTGTGCTTGAGGGAGCAACTAGTACAACACGGCTTGGGGGAGGGGGAGAGGAAGCAAAATTCGAGCTGACCCCAGGATGAGGAGGAGTTGGCCAGGCATGTGGACACCCAGGGGCGTTTCAGAAGCAGCCGCAGCAGGAGCAGACGCGGTAAGTGTGGTTTGGTATCACTCAGTGTGACCGGCCCTGACATCGGTCCTAACGTTTTCTGAATGTACCTTAAAAAATGAGAAACACAGATGTCACCTTGCTGAATGGGTGAGACCTCTTCTCACAGAGGCGTTCGTCTTGAGCTTCCAGATCCTCACGGCTGCTTACACATGGCATGTGTTAAGTATTTTTTCAGTCCTTGCTAGAATCTTTCTTCAAGAGAGCAGCATGAAAGGGCAAGGTAGTGATAGGAAGGGATCAGTTTTTTTTTTTTTAAGTTTATTTTGGGGGAGGGAGGGGCAGAGAGAGAGAGAGAGAGAGAGAGAGAGAGAGAATCCCAAGCAGGCTTTGCACTGACAGTGCATTGGGGAGCCTGATGCAAGGCTTGAACTCACGAACCGTGAGATCGTGACCTGAGTTTAAATCAAGAGTGGGATGCTTCACTGACTAAGCCACCCAGGAGCCCCGGGGAGAGATCAGTTCTAGAAGAACAAAAGAATCAGGTTATACTGAGGAGACAAGCCTGGATGCTTGCTTGTCTGACTCCATTCTGTCCATTATCTGTCCCCCACACTCTCTCTAATGGCACATCCATAGGACTGCGGGAGACCACGTGGAGCCAGGTGCCGCTTGCTCTGTGTGCTTGTGGCCTGTGAGAGCCTCTCATTGCCCAGCCCGCACCACGCACCTTTGCAGGATGGAGGACACGGGCTCTGGGTGGTCCTTGGCCCACGTGGACAAGTCCTCTCCAACAGATGGCAGCTGTGCTTTAAGGGACTCCCAGAGCTTTGCTCACAGTGCCCAGCTTAATCCTGTACTTGAGACACGGAGTACATTTGGCCATTCTGCACAGCAGAATGTTACTAATACCTCTGCAGAGCAAAAGGGGCCTGATGAGTGAATGCCGTTATCTAGGCACTTACTTTACAGCTTCTGCCCTAAGTATGTATACATATACACTGCACACACACACACACCCCCGGACGCCCGTAGGCATGGACGTACATTGATAGCCACGTCCAAGTATGGACACAAGTTCACATACATATATAAAATGCTAGTGTGCATATGCACACATATATTTTCACACCTGTTCGCATGCAGACTCGTGCCCATACTTTCAGCTTCCTGTGTTTGTATGGTTCCCCTGAAGAAATAGATATCCCCTGTCTCCCTGCCTGAGTTGTGTTCTCGTAGGCTTTGTTACCCTGCCTGCCAACAGCGAGTGGGAAGACTGGCCTGAGTGATTCAGAGTAAAGCCAGGCAGGTCCAGCCAGTGAGGCAAGGCCAGGCTTCTCTTTGTCCCATCCCTCCTTCTTTCTCTTCTGCTTACCCTCCCCCTCAGCAGGGGTCACACCCGGACTTTTTAATTGGGAGAAGGTCATCTTTTTATTACATCTAGTCATTAGCTCAGCTAACCATTGGAGAAGAGTGCCAGGGCTTTTAGATAATGACTCAGCATTCGTCTCCATGCAGGGCTTTTAATACAGTTGTTCTCTGAACCATGGAGGCAGCTGAATTGCTCCCCATGAAATTTTTATCATTCCAGTAACATTAATAGTCTTGAGGTAATACATACTCAAGCTACTGCTCCCAGAGTCTTGATTTGCATTTTCGAAATTAAAATATATGATGGTGTTTGGACACCATCCATTTCACTCCCTTTTTCTTTTTTTCTGGAATGATTTGAAGGATTGTAAAACATTTAACCTCTTTTAAAATTTCACGCTTCTCTGTGAGAGGAAAACTCTTAACGAAAGAGCAAATGTCTGACAAATACGAGAAATGAGAAAATGTCACGCGTATCTGTCAAGCTGTACTTGAATGTCCATGTTCACCCTGTGTGATGTCCCTCTGGCCCCTCTGATGTGCTTTTCCTTCTCAGGTGAGCCAGGATGGGAGTCAGGATGCCTGGGCTCTGTCTTTTATTAGCTTACAAATCGCTGGGTGGTCTGGGACCCTTCCCTGTGGGGACAGCTATGGAGCACATGCTACGTATGTGCAGAGACCCTGCCAAGGCTTTTCATGCCTTCGCCCATCGAATCATCCCCGAGACTTCACAAGCTCGCTACTTTTGAGATCCCCGTTCTGTAGGTGAGCAAACTGAGGCTCTGAGCGATTAAATAACTCACACCAACTCCAGAGCTAATAGCTAGAAGAGCTAGTGTCTAAACCCAAGTCTGTCTAACTAGAGGGGCCAAGTTCTTAAGCGCCAAACAGTCTTGGCTCGCTGAGTCAGTGCAGCTCCCTGAACCTCATTGTCTTCATCTATAGAGCAAGGAGATGAGATGAGATGAGAAGATTTTTTTAAATGGGTTAGACTCCCCTCGTGCTCTAAAATTCTCTCGAGTTCATGGGTTACTTACCGTAGAGAACTTGCCGTCTTCCCCTCCCCAGAACCTGTCAACATTGGCGATGTTACCAAGGCGTAAAAGAAAGATAAGTCATCTTTTTGAATCACACTGAATGAATTATATTGAGAAGTGACATGGACATGTATCACTTTACACTTGACCGAATGCTTCTTGAGTCCTGTCACGTGATTTTTGTGGCAGCCAGGAGAGGTCACTGTGGCTAGCCCTGCTGTACACATGGGGGACCTGAGGGTCAGAGGTGTGAAGTGACTTCTCACATGTGCGTGGCTCCCTGCAGCCAGCGAAATGTTCAGACTCCAAGTCTAATGCTCCTTCTAGGACCCAGCATCTTTCTAGACTTAAACATTTCTCATTTATACATTCAGTACACCCTGCTTAAGGGCCCGCTCTACATGTGAACTTGAACAGCTTGAGTGCTTACACGTACATGTCCAAAGAGCCAGTCTCTGCTTTCAGAGAGCTCTCTAGTTGAGGCAAGATTTATTAATTAGCTTGCATTGTAATACATCGGCATCAGGAGAATAAGAAGGCTGTAGAAACGCACAGGTGGAGCGCTTAGCCAGCAGAGTCAGGGAAGGTTTCCCGGCCAAGATGACACGGGAACTGTGTGTTAAAGGCTGATTAGGAGCAAGAGAGGAATGAAGAGGAAAAGAGCCTTTAGGCACAGGTCACGCTAACTACAAAGGCAAAACCCTTAAGGGCATGGTGTGCTCTAGGAATGAAGACACGGGTGGAAGAGAAGGCACGGCATGGCTGTGTGTACAGGGCAGGGTGGCACAAGACAGGGCTGGAAATGAATACCCATGTGGGGCGTTGTCTACCACAGTTAGGACGTCAGACCTTACTCTGTGGGCCATGGAAACCATCGGAGGCCTTTGATCAGAGGGTGATGTGATCGTATCGGTGTCGCAAAAACCAGTGGAGGATGGTGTGGGGAGTAGACTGGACCTACAGGCAGTCTAGAATAGAGGCCACAGACTCAGATGCCTGATTCCGACCCAAAAGGTCATAGAAACGAGTGTCCGGGGGTAATGGGACCGCGGCAGAGGGAGTGCTAGACTGTCTAGAGGGAGCAGCCATCACTTGGCACCAGCAGGTGGCGCCCTGCAAGAAAGGCCGTGTAGACTTCCTGGTTTTCACTGCAAGTGGAGAAACGGACGAGGCAGAAATCCAGATATTTCTTGTGAAATCTCCCAATTTTAAACCGTTGAAATGAATTCAAAAAGCTTCAAAATACTACACAGACCAATAAGAATCTACGGGCTGGTTCCGACACCTGGCTGCCGGTTGCAACCTCCAGGCTGGAAGCAGTGTTTACAAAGTGCTTACAGGTCAGAGATGATGAAAGCCTGGACTCCGGCCAGTGGGTCAAAAGGAGCAACAGGAATCCAAAAATCCTCAAGGGGTGGGGACTGCAGGAATTTGGAATTGACGGCTTCATTAGGAGGGCGAAGGTGGGGAAGGATGGGTGACTTGAGGTTTCTCGGTACGTCCCCCACGTTTAATTAAGACAGTCCACGTTCCTGGCAAACACTTTTTTCATAGAGAGTGAAGTCTGGGTGAATGAGTTCAGGACGCTAATGAATTAATAACGCTACACCCAGGGTTACGCATCTGAGTGTAATTACACATTTGCACGCCACGCCTAGGTCAGCCGAGGTAGTTGTGGCAAGAACGCATTGCATGAAGCAGTGGCCTTGATTTACTGGACAAATAAAGGCACAGAGAAGGTTTGGGGAAGTACAGATTTCAAAGTGTTGAAATAATGATCGATGAGACCTTTCATCTCCGAAGATCTGAGCTCTGAATCCGAGACGTAGAGGGCCAACACACCTGCTTGGCACCCACTCCTGACCGGTTTTGTAGTCACCTTTCCAGAGAGAGCCATGACAGGAGGATTTGGGGAGGGCCACGGGGCTGCCAGTGGAGTCATCTTTATGCTTGACTTTCTGGCATTGCTGAGTACTTAGAAGTTGCTCTTTGGCGGAGGAGGTTAAGTGATCCAAACCACTCAGTACTCTCCAGCCTTTTTCTGGCCAGACCCAGCTCCCTGATAGGGATTCGGAGAAGCATTCCCCAGTGAGGGATTGCAGACCCTCCGTTTGGGCAACGAATATTTCATCTTTTACAGTTCGGTGGCTCCCTCCGTTTCTAGGACATTGCTCCACATGTGCTGATGAATTAGAGTCAGTCTGCTGGTCTGCTCTGTTCTAAAGCGTCTCGTTGAAGGGGGTGATGGCGTGTGCTGTGGTCGGACCACAGTGGTCCAGATGTGGTAGCTACTGCTCGTGACAAGTGTGTCTGCTTTGGTTTGTGTGTGAAGGTCCCAGACAGACACCGAAGGGAATGTTACTGCTGAATCCAGCTCCGCGGGCGTGAGCATGGAATCCAGCCACTACACTAAGAGTGGACAGCCTGCTCTGGAGGAGCTCACTGGTGAGTATGGAGCCCCAGAAAGTCTGTGTCTGCTGCCGATGAGACCTCCCACATAACCACCCGGCCTGATTGGAGTCGCCTTACTGTTGCACTGACGGATAACCTAAACAAAGTTACTAGTGTTATTTTTTTGTTTTCCGTCTTCTCTCTCTTCCCTGTCCTCTCTCGCACAATCTACTCCCTTGTCCCCAGAATTATAAGTAAATCTCTTGCTTACTGGCAAATCCTGTTTTAATACATGTTCCATTTCATTCATGTAGCGGACCTGGGCTGCTCTGACACTTAACTTTGAATCTCCTTGTTCACTCTTCAGATAAAGTCACTTTTGAACAAGATCTGGAACTATCATATCTTGCCTTTTTTTTTTTTTTCTTTCCTATGTGGAAGCACTGGTTGAAAATGCATTCTTGTCATCCTGCATTAATCGGAAAGGAGAACACAGCATGCTTCTTCTACCAAAAATAAACATATCTAAATTTTATTTAAGTTTAACTTAGACGATGATGATTAAAGGGCTATTATGTTACATGAAAACATAAAATCCACGGTTGCCGTGTAGTTAATTCCACGGGTATTGATTTATTAAGGTTATAAACCTGTCACATCCTCAAAGGAGAAAAGTTAGCGAATGAGTCAGGATTCCTACTGCGCTGCATTCGGGGTTTATCACCACCTCTGTCTGTCTGCCCCGTTCCCCACTTCTGTGACCTATGTTCCAGCAACTTCTAATCAGGGAAGTGAGTGGTAAACCACACATTTAGCAGTGGTTGTGTTATTCTTTGCATATCTTACCACTTCCAGGGTTGGCTTAAAAATCGAATCCATGTTTCAAGTCCATTTATTAGGCTAAATATCCACGACCACACCGTTTTAATAGCCACATCACAGCTGTGGAGTTGGTCTGCAGCCCACGTGAGGGGATCATACCCATCTCACCATTAGCTCTGAGTATTAATTTCAGAGGATCTGAGCTATTTAACTATTTCCTTCTGGTTCTGCTGGCCGGGCACAGTGATGAGGCAGAGTTTTCAAACCATTTAGAAGTGATCCATCTTGCAGTGGTTCAGGACCCCACATTTGGGATTGATTTTGTGCTTCCTTCTCTCCAAGCTTTGTACCTCCTTGCGTATGAGGACGTGGCTAGCCCAGCAAAAGGGCCCGCTACGAGAAGGGTGTGGCGTTCAGTGACTACTCAGGTCTCCACACACATTCCAGACTGTATTCTTATGTGCACACATCAAAAGAGGCAGGCTAGTGCTCCGAGAGCCCGGCATATATCAGATGTGTGTCCCGTGGAGTAGTGTGGATTCATGTCAGACTCTGAGGCTCTGCAAAATTCACATTTGAAAAGCAGAAGCAGCGGCCAGAGAACATTCCACATCACACTTCCCTCCCTTTTTTCTTCCTTCCTTCCCTCCTTCCTTTTTTTTTTTTTTTTTTTTTTTTTTAAATTGCTAAGTGGAATTTCTTAGAGTGACTTGTCTTTACGTTCAAGCAGTAGACATCACATGTGTGACTATGCTGTGAATCATTTTGTGGACACAGCGGATAGTAGCATAAGGTCAAATTAACCTATCCACAGCTGATCCCTTGAAGTGACAATGAGTAGTGGGTATATTCAGAAATGGACATTTATGACACTGACCGATTGCTTAGTTCTGCCCCTCTTCAGGTGGCGAACTAGGTGGGTTTTCCCATGGTGCTTTGTCATTTGTATGACATTACAGTTGAGACCTTGTAACTTGGATCATAGAGTCAGAAGGGAGCACACACACCTGTTGATTATCCAGTCCACGAATCCCTCTGTCCTTCACTGACAAATTGTCTTTCAGTCTCTGCTTGAATGTTTGTGACAGGAAATTATTCCTTCGTAAGGCAGCCCTTCCACTTTTTTGTTGGCCTTCACTGGTAACAGAAATTCTTTATTCTTTCGTTTCTAGTCACTGGATATAATCCATCCTCTTATAGCCCACAGCTAATTTCCATTCTTTGTCGTACAACAGCTTCTCCCTTGAGCCTCCTCCCTCCGAGGGAAAATCCCGGGCTCCCTCCATGTTCCTCTTGTAACACCCTGACGTCCTCCAAGGTCAGCCCTGTTGGGTCACAGTGTGGTGTTCTGTCCATCGTGGCCGGTCGCCCAAGGGAGGGCTGACCTTGTGAATACAGAAGAGCTCCAGAGGGACAGGGAATACCTTAAGATCTCTGTATGCGAGCAGAAGGGGCCTCCCTTTCCACCGGAGCACAGTTGTGTGTTCATTCTGCTCAGGCTGTGAGCTGGAGCACATCCTTGCTCAGATCGTGCAGCATCTGAGGAGACAGAAACGGCAATTGAGAATGTGATCACCTGAGCAAGGTGGGTGGGTCCTAGTTTGCGCTTCTGCGCTGCTCTTGGAATCTGGTATGTGTCGTGCTCTGGGCTGGGGCTGGGGGGTTGCAGGCGTTTCCCAGCACAAAGCCGCACACCCCAACAAGGGAAACAGGAAACTCGAATTCAGCAAGCCCTCATTTTGTGCCAGGCGTATCATAAGCGTCTCATGCGATCCTCCTACTGCCCCTTTCAGGGAAGGTTTTTATCCCCATTTGACAGATGACATTCAGAAAGGATCAAATGACTCACTCGAAGTCAAGCGGCTAATAGATAGCATCGCCAGAGTTCAAACCTTTGTCGAAATGCAGGCAGTCTGTGCTTTTTCTTTCAGCCCTACGCTGACCAAACATTTTTGGACAATAAATATCTCGCGGGCAACTGCAGATTTGTGTGAGAGTTACTAAGAGTAAGGGTGAGATACCTTCCCATCTCAAAGGTCTTTTGAATTTCTAAAGGAGAGTTTACAGGTGAACATGCCAATTAGGAGAGACATGGGAAAATAGGAAAAATTATGATGCTTTTATAGGTGATTAAGTTAACTAATTGGGAAATTTGTGCCTAGATTTAGCTTTCTTTATTATTAATTTATTTTAAGTTTGTTTATTTTTGAGAGAGAGAGTGCACATATGTGCATGGGAGAGGGACAGAGAAAGAGAGCAAATCCTGATGAGGGGCTCGATCGCACAGACTGTGAGATCATGACCTGAGCTGACATAGAGAGTCGGATGCTTAACCGACTGAGCCACCCAGGCGCCCCTAGGTTTAGCTTTGATAAATGTTTACTGCAGGGCCTAGAGCTGTCCCAAGGATCAGTACCTTTTTGGCCTTCTTATGATAGACAGAATATGGCCAAAGTGACAGCAAAAGATACTGGATAGGCCAGGAGATAGATGTAGTTACATTCTTCCAGTGCCATGCAGGAAGGGAAGTAAACTTTCATCACTGCTTTTGTTTGAAAACACACATATATATGTATGTTTAAAGAATTGGGTGGGAAATGCAAGCCTGGACCACTGTTCAGATAAGAGAAAAATGCCTTCCAACTTTCTCTTGGTTCAAAAGGAGGAGAAAATTGGAAACACTTGGTATTTTCAAGGACCAGAGAGTTTGCTAGAGCAAATTTCCTCCATGAAATCACACACGTGTCATTCAGTCCATCTCCCGGTCTCCAGGCACTACCGTGTCAAGAACAACTATAGAAGCTTTTCCGCCTCAGAAAGTTCCATAACATTTCTTAGCTGCCTGTTCCCTTATTTAAATTATTTTTAATGTTTATTTATTGTTAGGAGACAGAGACATAGTGTGAACGAGGGAGGGACAGAGAGAGAGGGAGACACAGAATCCGAAGCAGGCTCCAGGCTCTGAACTGTCAGCACAGAGCCCGATGCAGGGCTCGAAACCGTGAACTGCGAGATCATGACCTGAGCTGAAGTCTGACGCCCAACTGACTGAGCCACCCAGGTGCCCCGTTAGCTGCCTGTTCCCTTATTAATGACAGCTGCTGGGAGTTCTATGTAGTTCCTGATGTCAATCCCACTCGCTGCTGCCCGTCCATGTGTCCCAGTTCTATGCGGACATGTCCTTAAAAATGTTGCTCAAAGCTTGAGATAGTCACAGGCTTTTAAGGAGCCTCGATTGTGGCTCTTCGGCAGGCTTCTCAGCCTTCCCTGGAATTACTCTGAGGGACAGGTGTTTGCTTCCTTCCATCATTCCCCATCTCCTCTGCCCCATGTAAGCCCATACGAAGCAGAAGAGCCAGAGAGCCCAGAGCAAGGCTTCTCTGGAGGGCATGTGGCTTCCTAGCTTGTGTAGGGCCCGTTTCTGCTGGTACCTTTATGCCAGCTTGACCTCTGACTGGCCGGGTGTTGTGTGGAAAATCTTGCCCAGAGAATGGAAGTTTCATCCCCCAAAGAGAAACCCTCGGTCCTCTTGATGGCTTCCTGCTCTGCAGCACCAGCTGGCATGACTTAGTGGCTGAGGTGGATGCTGTGCTCGGGAATCTCCAGGCCCTATCCCATTTACAGCTGTCCTACGTCGGTACTGTTACTGTCCTCTTTTGAGGACTGTGGAATCTGAGCGATAGAGAAGGTCAGCACCTTCCCCACAGTCACGCAGCCAGTGAGTTAGAAGAACCAGAATTTGAGGTGACATAAAAATCCAACAGAAAGAGGCAAACCTCTCTCTGTAGAAATATTTGTGATTAATAAGTGAAGATCTTTTAGGCGCTGCAAGTCGTGTTTACCAAATAGGGCTGGTAGAAAGCAGAGTGTTACCACCAATGGGTGAGAAAATAAAATGCTTCACCCACTTCTGCACGGGCAGAAAATGATTGGTGGGAGGTGCTTAGACCTAACTTGTGTTTGTCTTTATTGGAGATAGTTTGTAAATGTGTTTGCCCTTCAGGCCAGGTGCTTTGCTTCTCCTGCAAGGTAGACTTTACCGGTTTCAGAAGGGACCTGGAGGGAAAAGGAACACTTCTCTCCTTGGATTTAGCGACTTCCTTTGGGTGTCCATCCATCCATTTGTTCTTAAATCCTTAAGCGCCCACAGTGAGCCAGGCCCTGAGCATCGAACATGGCGTGTTCCATGGAGCTCACGATCTATCAGAGGATTAAAAGTCTCACCCCTCATCTTTCCAGGGGAAGACCCTGAAGCTCGACGGCTGCGAACAGTGAAGAACATCGCTGACCTGCGGCAGAACTTGGAAGAGACCATGTCTAGTTTACGGGGAACTCAGGTCACACACAGGTGAATGAATGTCTTCACTGAATCACAGGCGACTTGATTTTCATGCAGCTTCTCCTTTGTTTGTTCATGCCACCAGCAATGCGACTTGGTTAATAATGGAATAAATAATTTTGATCCCCAAATGTGCTGGAATTCACAGAGCAGGCCATACAATGTGCAGAAGAGAAATGTCAGGGGCAAAAATCAGTATAGACTGGTTCCTCCCCAAAGCAGAAGGTCTCTAAATCCATTTGTCAGTGGATATTGTGGACCAGTTCCATTTAAATTTCACTTGACTTGCATTTTCCAAGCCTGTATTGTGCTGTTAAAATGAGCAGGTGAACTATATTTGACCTGTGTGATAAAGTGAATAACTTGAATTCCTACCCAGTCTTCTGATACACAGTGCTCTGTAATGTTGTTAGTCATGCCCGCGTATAAAACACGTAAGGAAATATTTATAAAAACTTATGATCGTGTTTAAACTGTGATTGCGTTGGATGAGATCTAGGATTACATTGGAAACATGCATCAGGTTGTTTTCATTGTTGAGCGTGAAGTCGAAGAGGTTGCAACCCTCTGACACGCTTCGTGGATTTTGGCAGAACCAAAGTTGACGGTTTGCCTTTGGCCTTGATGATGAAGGCAAAGTGTTAGTTACCCCGGTAACTCCCAGGGAGTCTCCCTTGCTTCTCCAATTTCAGTTTCTTTGATAAATGAACGTAGCAGAGGGACAGCAGGGCTTCCCCAACTCCCGGCAGCTTTGGCAGAACGGGGCTGAGCGCTGTTGGTTCTATCTTAAATGAGAGAGGAGCCTGAACCTTAGGGGTCCCCAGTATGAGGGTAGTAAGGCCGCTTCTAGGATGAAAGGGAAACAGAAATAGTTGAGGCACCAAACTGGTTCTTCCCGAGGACAGTAAACTTGACGGGTCGTAGTGTGGTGCCCCCTTGCCAAACCTTTACCTATTTGATGGCATGGAGCCAGCTGCTAGACCCCGTGACGCCGTGATCAAGTATGAAACATCCCTCTTTCCACCTTAATCACCGAAACTGACTTGCTGGGGGTTGTGGCAGTTTGGTGGCTTTCTTGGTTTGGGCTAGGACAGTCATGATGACACCGGGGAGACCTTTGATGGCTTTTCTTCAGGGAAGGCTCTCTCAGCTCAGTTGGGAGACCCCAGTGCACTCTGCAGAGGTACATTAACCAGCCTGCTTGTGCCACAAGATCTGCAGGGCTGGAAAGAGTGATGTGAGAGTCTTTCTAATGGCCAGGGATGCACGCAGTCTCCTGGCAGATTCAGGTCCTTGTAACTTAATTTATTATGGACCTTCAACCTGGGTAATTACCACTCTCCCAGCCTCTTGCCCCTGAAATTTAGTTGTCCTTTTGGACGAGATGTGGGAGAAGAAAAGTGTGGGGGGAAATAGAGCTTAGAGTTAGAAAATCAGGGCTCTCCCCACCTGCTTGGTGTAGAGGGAGCTGAGCATGTGACAGGTGACACTGGGAGCTCGGGAGTGGAAAAGGGGAGCTGTCACACAGCATCCTGGAATGTGTGGGTCAGAGGATATGTTATGCCCCCTCCCTGTCATTTTGGCATTTTTCCTTTCTTGGGTTGGAAAGAAGAGTCCAGTAGTTAAGATCATTTCATTGAAGTCAGGGGTAAGTGGGGATCTGGTACCGTGTTTTAGGGGGAAGGTCTCTGCTGGGCTTCTCAGAGTGTTCTATTCACGTACAGCTTTGTCTTCTCATTTTTAACAGGAAATACGGTGGGTAGTGCATTGGTGGCTATTGCTTGATCCTGTTTCGTGTATGGGAAGTATTTCATAGTTTTAAAAAAAAATTACATAATTCTAAAAAAAAAAAAAAAAAGCTACAAAGGATCCTGAGTTAATGAGGTTCTAAGCCAAGGCCGCTTTTATGTTTTCAGCACATTGGAAACCACATTTGACACCAACGTCACCACGGAGATAAGTGGGCGCAGTATCCTCAGCCTGACAGGCAGACCCACTCCTCTGTCCTGGAGACTCGGCCAGTCCAGCCCCCGGCTCCAAGCGGGAGATGCCCCCTCTATGGGCAACGGGTACCCGCCTCGAGCCAACGCCAGCCGGTTCATCAACACCGAGTCGGGCCGCTACGTGTACTCTGCCCCTCTGAGGAGGCAGCTGGCCTCCAGGGGAAGCAGCGTCTGCCACGTGGACGTCTCAGACAAGGCAGGAGACGAGATGGACCTGGAAGGCATCAGCATGGACGCCCCCGGCTACATGAGTGACGGGGACGTTCTGAGCAAGAACATCCGGACTGATGACATCACAAGCGGGTGAGTCCCTGGGGCTTCTCTCTCTCCACAGAGCAGGAGAAGGCTTGGCAGCTGGTTTCTCTCTCGTGGGGCCTTGTGTAAGTTCTCTGAGATCAGACTGTCTACTGCACTCTGCTGTCCCTGTCAATGGTGGTGTGGTGTGAGGGGGAACTTTCTGGGCTGACAGTCACCAGACCTGAGGCCCCAGTCCAGACTTAGCCAGTAACTTGCTAGGGGAGGTCTAGCAAGGTTCCACCAGGAGTGGAAGCTTCCACCAGGAACAAGGAGTGACACTTGGCAACAGACTGATCGTGTTGGTCCTTTAAACCAAGACTCGCGCCTAAGATGGAATCCAGACTCCTTAGTTCGGCCGTCGCCTTCTTAGAGGTCCTCCTTCTCCATCCGTCTTGCTTCCTCTGCTTCCTGGCTTCCTTCTCTTCCTCATTCTCATCAAGCTTCTTCCTGCCTCATGGGCTGTGGGCTCTCCACCTGGATTCGGTTCCTGTGATCCTTGGCCAGCAGCTCTTTGGAGGAACCCTCCTCGACTACTCAGCTTGAAGTAGTTATGTGGCCTGCCCCGTGCCCTGATCATCTCCATCGCCGTCTTATGTCCCCCCGAAAGCTTGTCCCTATTGGAAATTATCCTGATGACATGTTTATATTTTCTTGTCCCCCTGCCCCCTCCTGCTTGCCACAATAAAGCACCATGAAGGAGGGACATCGTCTGGCCTATTCGCCGCCTTATCCCCCATGCATGGTACACACAGAAGCTTGTATCATAAATATGGCTGACTTCATGAATGTGTGGATCGAGAGATGAAGGAAAAAACCCAGCCTCCCTGTTTCTCCATTTGTTCACATGGGAAGTTAAAGTGAGCAGTGGGATGATGTCTAAGTTGCCCTGTGGCCACGTATGGCACGAGGCAAGGCTTCCTGATATTAACTTCACTCCCAGATCACTGTGAGAACTGAAGGAGCCCCTGTTTATTTCACTTGCCTGAGACTTCTTCATTTGAGAACTTGTGCACAAACTCTCCAAGATCTTTTCCTCCTCTCCCAAAATTAGCAGTCAGAATTGCAGCTAATAGAAATCAGGCATGGGGCACCTGGATGGCTCAGTCGGTTAAGCATCCGACTTTGGCTCAGGTCATGATCTTGCACCCCGTGGGTTCGAGTCCTGCCTCAGGCTCTGTGCTGACAGCTCGGAGCCTGGAGCCTGCTTCAGATTCTGTGTCTCCCTCTCTTTCTCTCTGCCCCTCCCCTGTTCTCACCCTGTCTCTCTCTCTCTCTCTGTCTCTTGCTCGCTTTCTCATTAAAACAAACAAACAAACAAACAAACATACAGTCATAATAATCATCCTGCTCATTTCCATGAACAGAGTGATCAAGATCCCCATGGGTGAGTCAGTATTTAAATAATTTTAATAATAGCTAATGTTCCCACTACGTGCCAAGCACTGTGCTTCATATACGTTATCTTGTTCTGTGTCACAACAAGTAGGTGATATCATAATCCCCATTTTTATGAATGAGTAGGAAGGGTAAAGAACTTGCCTAAGGTCTCAAAGTGATGAGGAGACAGAGCCCAGGGTTCGTGGCTTCAGAACCTGAGCCTGTTATTAAACCATCTTCTCCAACATTTTATCACTACACTAAAATAGCACAACTACTGGAGTTTATTTCAAAATTAATTTACTTTTGCTCAGTTTTACTTGTCTTAGTAGAAATGTTCTTTCATTTCATGAAAACCTCAGCTATAGACATGCTTTGGCTTTCTGCCCGTCCCTTTTAGAACCATCTTGGTGAGCAAAATCTTGGAAGACAGGAGCCACCAAACCCTTACAGTGGGACAAATTTCTGCTTTCCAGAATGGCTGGGAACATTAATGGACTAGTAAAATCTGGTTAACCGAGAGCATAATCATATGTTGCTAGTTTTCCATAAGCACGAAAAACAATCACATATACCTATTACTAAAATTGCCTGTAATTTAACCTTTTTATTATTATTTAGAAGACTTTTGGTGTCCAGTGTGGCCTCAAGATTATCATTACCAATTCCCACTGGAATATGCTACGAAAATATTTTTTAGTGATTCTGAGATTTTTTGTGCGTGTGTCCTCTAATAGTTAATTTTATTGTCAGGCTAGTCTTGATCCTCAGTAGACGGTCAGTGTCTGATTTTGAGGTAGTGTTTACAGTTTCCACAAGGTGGCGTCATTGGAACACTCTCCACTGAACCTGAGTGCTGTCCCAGTGAGATGGTCCTAGATTTTTAGCTCTTCAACCATAACCTTTATCCCTGCTAAGTAGCACAAATGTTTACATTTCAGTTCCTGCTTCGGGAAAGCTTACATTTTTAGCAAGTGAGATATGCTCAGAGCAAATGCAGATAAAAGTGCGGAAATGTAAGCAAACCACCCAATTATTGACACTGGAGAACTCTGGTCTGGTTTCCTTCCCCATTTCTTTTAATGCACAACTTTACCTTCAAAACGAGGAGAGGGAAGCCCGGATGGCATCTAATGCTCCGGAACACGAGTTAAGTAAGACTCCGCTCTATGGAAACGCGTGTTGAGTTTTCTGTTTTGAGGCCAAGTTACCTGTTTGCCTTCATATGCTGAGTTCAAGGCAGGTTTAAGGTTCTTGGTACTCTTTTCTTTTTCCCCTTATACACATGACTATGTGTAGGTGTTGAAGGACTGAGCTATTGTTCCGTGCTTTGGAATCTGCTAAATAAGTCCTTGCTGAAGCAGTGGATGTAGTGGAAAGAAAACAGACCGAGTCGTGAGCCTGAGCTGGAACCCTGCTCGGCCCCCTTGCAAGCTCTGTGACGTTAGTACAACATTTAACGCCCCTAAGCCTTGCAGCACTACAATTAATATGGTCTTTACCCCTCTACAATTAGATAGTTCTCTTTGAGGTTGTATCTGGTTAATGGCAAATATCTGATGAAGACACAGGGTTTCAGACAGGATCTAGATGTCTTATCAACCTCAAACATCCAGACACTTGAAAACAGTGAGATGATTAAAGTGTTCATCCAGATGTTTGTTTGGCTTAATGGGAGCGGCCTTGATGTGTGAGTAATATATAAATCTGTGTGGAGGCTCTTAAAGTTTTTGTAAAAGTTTACACCAAGTTTATTTAGAATGCCTGATGTGGAACTAAGCTTGGTTTCTGAAAACCCATGACCTTGGGGTTTAAAATGACACACTGTACCCCCCAGCTTGGTCTAGCAGCTGTTTTTTGCTGTCTCTAGTTCATTGTCTCCACTGGATATGTATGCACATGCACCTGTGTGTATCATTCAATTCTCCCTAAGGTGGGGCTGAAATTACTCTGTTTCCGTTGAGTTTGGCTAAGAACCTAATAGCAAATGCCTTTTGTCTTTATGAGTGTGTATTTATTAAACTCTTCTATCGCACTTAGTATGCACCAGGCGTGACAAAGAACTTTATAGTTGTCACCTGACCTCACCACTTCCTTTTATTAGATTGATAAATTGGGCTTTGGCTGTACTTCATGGAAGAGAAATGAAAATAACAGACGAAGATGTTTCTTACTAAGTTTTGATCTGTGAAGTCAATCCATTTACTGATCTTCTAAAAATTCAAAGTGCCATATGGTATAGAATAAAATTAAAGGGACCGGCTTAGCGTCCATATGTTTGGAAAGATGATTTTTTTTTTTTCCTTTCAGAGGAGGCACTCAGTTGTATCATGTTCCTTTTGCAAGAACCTTTGATGACTTCCCATTTCTTGTAGGAACAGATCTCACCTGAGTGTGGGAAGCTCTTTATGGTCTTTTCGTCAGCTGCCCTCCCTTCCTTAGCCCTGGCCACAGCCCACCTCACATGCCCCACGGTCCCCACTGCTCTGGGTTACCTGCTATTCATTACCAAAGACTATGTGTCCTGTATGTGTAAAGCTTGGTGCCTCACGACATGGCTGTTTCTCCATGGCGTTCCTTTCCCTCAGGCCCATCTGACTGATTCGAAAAAATAAACATCCTCCGCCAAAGGTGGAGCTCCTGGAAGGCAGGCAGTACTCAGTATTTTTCTAAACTCAGAGACTACAAGTGGGTATTTAATGAATATCTGTGCATGACCTGTTCTCCATGCGTACCCTCCCAGGACCTTGAGCTTCTATAACTTGCCACCATCAGCTATAAAACCCAATGATGCTATCTACAGACCTGGGAGAAAATCAACTTCAGCTGCTTTGTCTTTTTGGTGCGATGCATAGCTCCGTCTAGTGGCCAGTATGGGATGTGATGCTATGGTTTTGATTGCTTTTAATTCTGCCTTCTGTTGCTTTGGGACTCAGGGCTCAGGAAGTGGTAAGTCTAGTAGCTGGTTTGTCTTTCACATGTGGCCTGACCAGGAGTGTGGTGTGGGAGGGAAAGCAGGGTTGGGAGCAAGCTGGTCTTCCGGGCTGGCCCTGCGATAGCTGCAGTCTTCCCCGTTAGGTGTCAGGGATTTCTCCATCAACAGATAGTACATGTGTGCTGGTCCCTGCTGGGGGACTCTGATCTTCAGAAGTAGAGCAGCCCATGCCCCCTGAATTTCCTATAGCTCCGTAAATATGTCGGGGCGTGTCTTAGCTCAGGCGGCTCTAGCAAAATACCTTGAACTGGGGGCCTTAAATAACAGACACTTACTTCTACAGTTCTGGAGGCTGAAATCCAACATCAGAGTGCCAGCATGGTCAGGTTCTGGTGAGTGCCCCCTTCCTGCCTTGCTGTGTCCTCACATGGCAGAGAGAAGTGTTGTGCTATGTCTCCCTTTTCTTAGGAGGGCACTAATCCCATCATGGGGGCCCCACCCTCTTCATGACCTCATTGAACCCAGTTACCTCCCACAGCTAATTCAACATGTGAACAACATACAAACATACGAATCGGTGGGGGTGACGGAGACAAGCATTTAATCTATAACACAGGGTGTTTGATGCTTCTGTGTATCATTTGCATGTGCACCACCTGTGCCTAGATTGCTTTTTCCATCATTGCTGCCAGGTCACCTCCTCGCAGAAGCCTTCCGTGATTCTTTCCGAGTGGAGGTGGGGACTCTGGGCACCCGTGGTATTTGACTTGCCCATAATAGTAGCACTACATCAGAATTATTATAAAAATGTGTATGGGGGTGCCTGGGTGGCTCAGTCAGTTGAGTGTCCTACTTGGGCTCAAGTTACGATCTCACAGTCCGTGAGTTTGAGCCCTGCATTGGGCTCTCTGCTGTGAGCACAGAGCCCTCTTCGGATCCTCCCTTTCTCTCTCTCTCTCTGCCCTTCTCGTGCTCTCTCTCAAAAATAAGCAAACATTTAAAATAAATAAATATGTGTGTGTATAAAATCAAACAAGGGACCCCCACAAAATAATTTTTAGACTATTTCAGTGTGTTAATTCTGAAGAAGGTACAAAGCCCACACCTGTTGCAGCCTCTTAAAGGTGAAAGTCACATCTGTCTTGGACGTTCCCGTGTCTTCATTGGTTGGCGCAGTTCCTGTTGCATAGTAAATAGCCAATAAATATTTGTTGAATGAATGCTGCTACTGACCGTGAGCGAAGCAAGACCAATCACACGCCCCTGAATGAATGTGTAGCTAAGTTAGAAGCCCCTTGAGTTTAATTCAGGCCCAGCTGCGTTGTCTGCCCTCTGCTTGGCCCTGTCTTCTGTCGGATTATTCCAGACCTTTGACCACCCCCATCACAGTAAGCTGGACACGGACAGTACAGGAAAAGGGAGACAGCCCAGAACATTAGGGCCGTGTGCCCTGGGGGTAGCGGAGATGGGGTGCCGCTGTTCTCTCCCTTCCTGCATTGACCATCATGGTCGGATGTGCGAGATATTTCTCACCAAGTCAGCATAGATCACGGCAGATAGCACCGAGAGTCGAAAAGAGGGCACCAATGGCATGAAAGGCTCTTTCTTATCTGGTGAATGTTTCTCATGGTCTTTCCAGGCCAGACCCGCAGTGACCTTGACAGGCTGTTGTTCCTGGCAGATTGGTAAGAGAGGAAGCCAACATAAATGATTTTAGGTGAGACTGTCCTGAAAGGCCCTGGGTCATGGCAGGGCACGGCAGACACCCCTGGCATTTGGGAAGGATGGGTTCTTGTTTCTCCAGGTTGGTCCCTCTGCAATGACCTTGCTTTGTTAGGGCTCTTAGGAGGCTTGGGAAGACCAAGTCGCCAGTCAGCCACTGGGCAGGTCCTGGTGGAGTTAGAAAGGTTTCGTTGTCATGGAAAGGTAAAGACTCAGCCCTGTAGGCAGACTGATGTGTAAGGCCTTGGGTAAGTCACTTGTCCCTAATGCACTGCACCCTTTTCACGTGCTCGTGTGCACGCACACACAATACACACACACACACACACACACACACACACACACACACACAAAGTATAATGTACGGGTGTCTGGGTGGCTGAGTCAGCTGAGCATCCGACTTGGGCTCACATCGTGATCTCACAGTTGGTGAGTTCCAGCCCCACGTCGGGCTCTATGCTGACAGTGCAGAGCCTGCTTTGGATCCTCTGTCCCCCTTGCTCTCTGCCCCTCCCTCACTCACTTTCTGTCTCTCAAAAATGACATTAAAAAAAAGGAAGTAAAAACTGAAAAAAATAAAAAGTACAGTGGAGCTCCAGCATGAAGCCACAGGCCTGGAGTAGCTCCACAGGCCAGTGATGGGGCTGGGCCAGGCCCCAGTGCACAGCCTGTCCGTTCCTCTCTGCTTCCCTCAGTGTTTCCTCACTGACAGGTCTTAATGGTGTATGAATTCACAGAAACCATAAATGCTTTTCCCTGTCTAATATTTTCCTCAATGTTAAGTATCCCAGGCAAGTACAGTGACCCCTGTTTTCCTAAAAAGCTCGCTTTAGAGCGAGCAAGCACAGGGTGTCGTGCGGGGGTTATGATTCATTTCCCCAAGCGTTGCAGAACCAGGGACCGCTTTCCCCGTGTGGTTGTGGTGTCATGGGACGTGGGTGGTTTGGCTGATCGATGACTCTGGCTACCAGTGTCCATGGTCCCTGATGCCCGCAGAGGTAAGGGTTGCACACTTCTTCAACCCGCAGTCGACCCCCTTGATTTACTGAGTGTGGGAAATCTATCAGCCCTTATCGGCAGCTGGGTAGGCAGTTTCATCAGAGAAGAAAGAACAATCGAGCTGACAACAGGCTGAAAGTAGAGAAATTCCCCAGCATTCCCGAGCTGACTCCAGCCACCGTGGGTGACGATAGATTGAGTGGGCAGAGACCAGGATTAAAGAAAGATTTACTGGGAACAGCTCCATGAAATGACGTGTGGTCCGCTTTCGGCATGGGCAGACTAGACTGCCGCTCATAACTAATAGCAAATGTTGGCCTAGTAATTTATGGGGAAGAGAGAAAAAAGGGGGTGTCTTGTCTTCTCAGGAAACCAGACCCTGACTTCTTGAGAATTTCCTAGCTTGCTTTGGGATTTGAATCCCTTCCTACCTCCCTCTTTCCCCCAGCATCCTGCAGGAAAGGAGAGAGAAAGGGAACAAAAGTGGGTGCTTTGAGAAGAGAAAGCCATACCTCAGGCTGCCTTGAATGGTCCTTAAAGGGGCCTGACTGCCTGCTCTCCACCCTTACCAGTACAGGTTCCAGAGCTTCCCAAAGCATGGGCTCTCATGGATTTGGAATCTGGAAAACCTCTTTGGCCTGCCTTCTGGGGAGGCTCCAGGTAAAAGGCAGTAAAATTCCATATATATTTTTTTCAAATGTTTTATTTTTTGGGGGTGGGGGGGAATGTGTGAGCCGGGGAGGGGCAGAGAGAGAGGGGGACAGAGGATTCAAAGCGGGCTCTGTGCTGACAGGAAAGAGCCCGATGCAAGGCTCGAACTCACGAGCCACAAGATCACGACCTGAGCCAAAGTCAAGAGTCGGATGCTTAACCAACTGAGCCCCCCTGGCGCCCCGGTAAAATTCCATTGAGACATGTTTATTGAGTTAGAGACTATGCTAAAGGCACTGAGGTCAAGAGAAATGAACAAGACCAGTCCTCTACATCCTGCTGTCACGGAGAGAAGCTTATGCCACAGGCAAGTGCATAAGTCAATATGGATGGTGTGCCTGGGAGACCAGTGGAGATGCAGTGAGCTCTGTGGGCACCACTGATGGGGAACACAGAGTGGACTGCAAGGTAGGGGCAGCAGGCAGAGTATGGGCTGTGGAGTCCCTCCCCGATTCCAGAGCTGGCTCCCCAACCCTTAGATGTGTGTCCTTGAGCAAGTTTCTCCATCCCTTCCCACGGCGTTCTCGTGTGGCTTCCCTGAGGTGGCACACAGGCACAGCACTCAGAGGATGCTCACTGCCACAGCATCCAGCAGCTGCAGCACCTTCAGGGCCTATGAGCTGGGCCTTGAAGGATAAACAAGCAGCCACACCAAGGTCAAGAGCAAGGGCACGAAGACATACGGGCACAGGCATGTTTTTATGGTGGGTTGGAGACTGAAGACTGGAGGGGGATGGGCACAGAAGCTGTGAGAGCCAGACAGCAGTGATCAGGCTCTGGGAAGGCCAAGGCTGTGGGAACACACGCGCACAAGGGTCAGAGAGACGTCACATTGAACACAGCCTGACGTGGGGGCCAGATGGACGAAGGGCATGAAGGCTCCAGGATGGCTCCTGGGTTTTGGCCTGTGCTGTAAGTGGCTGGGAAATAGTTGGCAGTTGTCCTCAGCACCCTCCGTCCTTTTCCAGATTTCCCTCTTGCGCGTGGGCACCCCCCTAGGGCCCACAGGTTGCGTCAGCCTCCAAGGAATCTCCAGACCAGGGCTGGCTGAATGTTTAAGCAGAGTACGCGGCAGCCTACAGAATGTCCCTCTGGGGGCTTGAGGGAAACTCCAGTCCCAGAACTTCCAGTCCTTGCCCTGAAATAGCTCCGGGCCCAGTGGCAAAGAGTGCCTTGTTGGTCAGCATTTAATTCTAACACAGGGCAGGTGGTGATCAATGCTAGCATTGAGAAGCAAAATGTGTGAGCTCCAAGTTGGGTCTGAGAATAGAGTGGGCCCTGGGAGGGGGGTGGGGGTGATCTTTTATACTTTGTCTTTATGGGAAACCAGCTTTTCTCATCTGCAAATGAGAAAAACCATGCCTAGGGTTGCTGTGGATTGGATGAGATCACGCATGCAGAGTGCCGGTACGGTGCCTGGGCATTGTGGATCCTTCCAGAGCATACCTTTTTAAAAAAAATTTTTTTTAATGTTTATTTAATTTTAAGAGAGAGAGAGAGCATGAGCAGGGGGAGGGGCAGAGAGGGAGGGAGACACAGACTCCGCGGCAGGTGCCAGGCTCCGCGCTGTCTGCACAGAGCCCAATGCGAGGCTTGAACTCAGCCGTGAGATGAGATGACCTGAGCCGAAGTTGGACACTTAAGCAGCCGAGCCCCCCAGGCGCCCCCGGATCATCCTCTTAATCGTGATGGCGTTGCCCAGGCTCAGTGGGATGTGATGTCTGTACGTTACCTAGTTCAGTGCCTGGTGAGGGGTGAAGGTGCTCACTGTGTTTCCTTCTCTTCCACCCTTACACGTCCTCAGACCCCAGTGAGACATCTCGTGAGGCATGGGGTTTGAGGTGAGGCCATAACTGATACTCACGTGGGAAGCGTGAATACCCCTTCCCATCATCTGGACTGTCCTCTGTCCTGTTGGAACAGACTCCCTGCCACTCACGGGGCTCTTGGTCGGTAAGCGGCGCCCACAAAGCACAGGGCAGCCTTTGGGCATCACTCAGATTGGCCCCAGGTGTTCAGCCAGGGGAGCTTCCATCTTGAGTCCATTCATCAGCGCTACAGGGAGACTGTATTCAAGTTCTCTCAAGTTGACAAACGTTTTTTACACTTCTTTTAAGTTTATGTACTTATTTAGAGGGAGAGTGCAGGTGCACAGGCAGGGGAGGGTCAGGGAGAGAAAGGAAGAGAATCCCACGCAGGGTCCACGCTGTCAGTGCAGAGTCCGACACGGGGCTCCATCACATGAACCACGAGATCGTGACCCAAACTGAGGTCAAGAGTCAGACACTTAATAGACTGAGCTACCCAGGTGCCCCGTCAAGGTGACAAATACTTAACAAGTATCTCCTCCTTCCCGGGCTGTGCTCTGGGGTATGACTGACAGAATTTATTCTCGGGGCTGGACCATTTGGTACTCTTTATTCTGGGGACTCACTTTTGATCATTGCAGGTCCTTCTCAGGGCAAACCTGGGACCCATGAGCTCACATGAACCAAGAGGTACTTACACATACAGGAAAAACATATTCCAACCCTGTAGCTCTCATGAGATGACAGGGAACAGGGGCTAACGTCGCACCCCTTCTGAGGGCTGAGTATCTTACACAGCCCCCAAACTCGGGCCTTATATGGTATTTCCATTTTCTCATTAAGGAAAACGAAGACCCAAGAGGATAATGTTTTCAACCAATAGAAGAGATGTTTTTTCCCTTTGTGGGCTGGAATTTCAGTGTGACTGTGGTGCCTTTGCTGCTTTGCTATAGTCAGATAATCGTGTATCCTTCACAGCCCCCTTCCTTGCTGAAGTGCTCCTGATGTCTGCAGGCTCCTAATGTACCTCAAATGGAGAGAACTGAGGTGTCCCTGATAGACCCCAAGGCCCCCTAGCGTGGCTATTAAGTTTTGGTGTAGCTCTCGTCTAGAAAACCCAGTCCAGATTTATTTTTATCTTAAGCATATAGATCACTGAAAATACCCTTCTCTTTAGTTCTCAAGGGGTCAGCAGCTACAGAATGGCTCAAGAGATTTATGATGGTGAGGCTGCAGAATACTAAGTTCGAGTTGAGGTGAATATGAAAAGAAACATTTGGATGAGGTTAGGAGTATTTTGGCCCTGAGACAGTCAGTCCATGTTGAAAGACTCAAGAAAGAGAGAAAGAGAGAAGGAGAGGGGGAGAGGGAGGGAGGAAGGAAGAAAAATAGGCTGTATGTGCCTTTACTCAGATCAAGATAAGAAACTGTAGTTTTCATGGGAACTCATGACCCTCTCATTCGGCTGCTCTGGAGGCATGGTACAATGGCAGAAACTTCGGACTCTGCCCTCAGAGGACCTGACTTCATATTCGCTTGCCAGCTGTGTGACCTCAGGGAGGTTGCTTCCTTTTCTGAGCCTCTTCCCATCTGTTAGATGGTAGCCTACTTAGGTGTGTGGTGGGAAACAGCGTTTGCTGTTTGTTGGCCTCAGAACGGTTTGTAAAGCGTTTGACACACAGAATGGTAGTTCCCTTTTGCCTTCTCAGACGAGTTGCGTTTATTTGCCTTCCTTGTTTTCTGTCCGTTTAGAATATGCGCTGAGATGATCTCCTGCCATTTCTTACTCTTGAGTGCAGTGTTCACATTTCTACTGGCTGCATCAGAGTGGATCTGTGTATTAGTGGCCTCCAGAAGAAAAGTGGATGTGTCAGTTCAAGTCCAAAGGCAACCTGGAGGCAGAAATTCCCTGCTCCTTGGGGAGCGGCAGCCTTTTTTCTCTTCTTTTTTCAACTGCTTAGATGAGGCACACTGCCATTTTGGAAGGTAATCTGCTTTACTCGAAGTCTACTGGCTTCCAGCAACGGCTAGTCTAATGTTTGCCCCAATATCTGGTATCACAGCCTAGTCAGGTTGACGCACAAATTAACCATCACAGTCTGCAAGCAGGCCTTACATGCGATCAGTGGGAATGAGTCATCTGGGGGCAGGAGGCAGCTACCTGTGGCCCAGAGACAAAGAGCGACGCGTCAGCTTGTGGAAACATCTGTGAGGATCCGGCTCGTGCGTCCTGCCTGGGGTACGATCACAAATCAAGGGTCTGTGCATGCCTTGGAAGAATCAGCGCATCCCTTCCAGAATCCCCAGGGTCCTGATAAGAAATCTCCCTGAGAAATGGAGGTTTTGACCTCTTAATCCTGAAATAAATGTGGAATGAGACAGCTACCCTGGCACGGACACTTCTGGAGGGCTCATGATTTTTGAGACCCCAAAGTAAAATAAGATTCCAAGTCTAAAGAGAAGCTCAAGTCCGTCTCTAAGCATCTTCCAGCTGTAAATCAAGCCCGCGTTCAACTCCTTGATCTTGCGACAAGTGGGAGAAAGGCGTCTGTGGTTCTCTGCTGCGTCGCGGAGTCCAGGTCCCAGTTCCCAGAGCTTTGAGCTTGTAATCGCTCAGTCATCTGTTTTGAAATGAGAAATCTCACATACTTGAGCAGTGAAGTTTAAAGGGTAAAGTCAACTGAAGTTGCCAGAAACATGGGACAGAATAAATGTAGTGTTGGCTCTTGCAGGGGAGGGGTAGGCTGGGGAAGTCGCCTCGCAGTGCCTGCCGGCACGGGTCTTTTCACCCATCCTGTGGCAGCGGTACAGGAATTCATGAGGCCACACTGTTTTTGCGGCTCTTTCCTATGCTGGGCACTGTATCGAGCTCTTTCTGCACATTGCCAATTCTTTACATCAGCTCTTTGAGGGAGAGAGGCTGTTTTTCGTCCCCCTTTTAGAGTGGGGGAGACCAGGCTCAGAGAGGATACGTTTCTTGAACAGATCACGTGGGTGGTAACTACTGGAACCAAGTATTTGATCGGGCTGAATTCAAAGTGTTCCAAGAACTTTGCAGCATGGCTCCCTCTGTTGTCAGATCCCGTGCTCTGAGTAGATGGAGAAAGCAAGACCAAAAAAGAAGAGTGGATACCCTCTGGGGCATTGGAAGCCCTGTGCCATTTTGGGAAGGAGAGAGAGAGACGGAAGGTGGTGTTCAAAAGGGTCAGGCTCAGAGGGCTGAGTTGAGTTGCATGGGAACTTGCAAATACTTGGTGACTGCTTGAGCAAGAACCTTGGGGCCAGCTGGAGCAGGGATGAAGGCAGATACCTTTGCCTCCAGAGCATTCTTATGGGTTTCATTTCTATTAAATGTCACAGGCCTCTACTGAAGCATTGGAATCGCTTGTGGCGCCATCCCCTAGGCGCCTGTGTAGAAAGTGGATGGGGGCAACAGTGGAAAGGAGAACCGAGGAGGTGCTTGGGGGCAGGAAGGTTCAGATCTAGAGTCGTCTTACACAGTGATTTACCGGAGCGCCTCGCCACTGCATGGCTTCCTGCTGTTAGATCTCATGCAAGTAGGCATTTCAGCGACCTACAGTTTCCAGTCTTCTTCAGTGTGATACATGAACTCATCCAAGGGAATTCTCCTCCCTCCTGTAGCCCCCACCAGCTGTGAACCCAAACAAAACACACAATTACCAACTCCACGCCACCCCCAAGGCCTCAGAACGGCACAGAACAAGGCGGAGCTTTATTAATCGAGGGACTTTTGCCTTACTCTGTGGGAGTTGTTAATTAAAACCACTCAACCATTGAGTTGGGAGAGAGGGAGGGAGGCAAGGATGTGGGACAGCTCACACACTGGCTTTCCTCCTTTGCAGCCTGCGTACCTAGTTAAGAAGTTGACACGGACTTTACGGTTGAATGAACCATTCACCAGAGATGTGTATGCGATTCATTGGGAACAACTTTCATGTGCTGCCCTGCAGCCGGGCTCTGGGGACAAAAAGCCTGCCTCGCCTCTGACCAAGTATGCCTATGAGTTAATAATAATGATCGTGGCTGTAACAATAGCAGCTACCACTTACGGAGCGTTTCTGAATGCCAGGCGCTGTGTGCCCCACTTTGTATGCATTATCTCATTTCACCCTCGCTTGAATCCACATGCTCTTTTTCCCATCCCCGATGAGGATCATCAGTAATACACCCAAGGTCACAGAGCTGGTGAGTTAGGGAGCCCGGACTCAGAGCTGGAGCTCAGCCGTGGTGGTTCAGGCTTTTTTCACTGGAGCCAGGTAAACATGATGGAAATATAACTCCTCTTCTTCCCCCGCCCCCCACCCCCGCCAGCCCTGTTTCTCCTCCTGTGTTTCCATATCCATTTCCCTGCCACAGCCAGAACCTGGAAAGACTCTCAGACTCTTCAGTTCATTGTTCTTGGAACACCAGTCGCTAAGTGTGATGGGGTCGCTCTTTAGTATCTCACGCTGTGGTTCTCTCTGGCCTCGCCGCTCTTGTCTCTCCCTAGGCATCCCTCCGTCGCTTTCCTTACCTCTGATCTCAAGGCCCATCCAACAAGTCCACGCGACACTTCAGCTAGAAAAATCTGTCCAGAGCACATATTTGACTACATTGTCACCTGCTTACAATGGCTCCCTGTTGCCTGCTGAGGAGACCCTGTGTGTTGGTTCCTGTTGCTGTATGACCGATGCCTTCAAAGTCTAGCTGCTTGAAACCACCACTGTATCGTGCTTCCGGGGTCTCTGTGTCAGGAGCTGGGGCGAGGTGCAACGGGGATGGTTTGTCTCTGCTCCACCATGTCTGGAGCCAGCTGGACAGCGGGGATCCACACCATTCCAAAGCTGTTCACTCACGTGTCTGACGCTTGGGCTGAGGTGACTTCAGGGTTAGGATGAACGTGGCTTTTCCATGTGGCTTAGCTACCTCACAGCGTGAGGCCCCAGGATTGGCAGACTTTTTACCTGGATGCTTAGGGCTCCGAGGGCAAGTGTTACCGTGAAGCAAAGCAGAGCTGTGTCGCCTTTTATGAGCTACCCTTGGGAGTCACAGAGTGTCACTCATACCATACTGGATTGGTCAAAGCAGTCAGCCCTCCAGATTAAGAGGAGGGAAGGGAACACAGATGTCATCTCTCAGGGGGAAGGTGGCAAGGTCACCTTGAAGAAGAGCCTGTGGGATGGGAGATATTGCTATGGTCGTCTCTGGAAGATGCAGTCTGCCACGTCGTACACCCTATTTTGCCCAGCACGGCATAAAAGGCCCTGCATGGCCCCCATGCTGAAGAGTCAGCTTTGTGGAGCCCTAGACCTTGTCTGTCTTACTAGCTAGCTGTTATGCCTAGCACAGAGCATGGTCCACAGGAGGCACTCTTTACATTTGGGCAGCTAATGAGTGTTCTGCTTGCCCAGCCTCATTTCTTACCATCTCCTCCTCCTCCTCACTGCCCGTCTCGCATGCCGATTCTGCCACTCTGGACCACTGACGTTGTCCTTGATGTAGGTCCCACACCTTGTACCTCTGTGCCTTTGCCTGTGTCCGTTCTCTCTACGGATTCCTCCCCCCTCCATTCCCAGCTGCCTGCCATAGTCCTCTAAGAATCTGCTGAAGCTAGGTAGCCTTCCCTGGCCACCCTAGCCCCTGGTGACACCTTCCTCTCACTTCCTCTGGTTTGTCTGTGTGACTGTCCATCTCCTGGACCAGGATATCCTTGAGCCAGAGGGATTATGTCTTTTTACTCCTGCATCTCTTAACAACTTCTGCCAGACCTTCCGTATATGCTTAGCGATGTGCATGGAGTAAAGGGAGAAAGGAAGAAGGTGGTGACAGCAGCACTGTCACCTCTGCTACCATTAATAGTAATAATGGCAGCCAGTGTTTGTGGGGTGCTTTCACATAGTGCGGGCACTTTCCAGGTATTATCTCTTTGAATTCTTAGAGAAATCCTAGAAGGCCTATATAACATGTTATTATCCCCGTTTCATGGATGTGCAAACAGAGAAGTCAGTGGGAGTATGGCCTTTGGCAAGGCTGGTTTTCCCAGTGGAAATGAGTGAAGTCACCTGTCCGGGCCATAAAGTTTGGGGGAAGCTTGAGGACTCACTCTGCTGTTGAGATTCTAGCCTCTTCCCTTTTGGTGCTGCCACCTGCTGGGCCTTAGGCTCTGAGACCCAAAGGTTTCTGTAGGTTTAACCTTCAACTGGATGAACAGAACAATGATGTGGGAGGCAACAGATAATCTGTTAGTTAGACAATGCCTGCTTTGTTCTCAGTGTCATGTTTTAAGGAGTTCAGAATCAGGCAGAGGTTTGTTTAGGGAAGGGGAACCAGGAAGGCCAAGGGTTCAAAACCCAAAGCATAATAGAAATGTTTGTAGAAACTAGATATTCTTGGCATGGAAAATACTTAGGGAAGCAGTAGTTTCCAGAGGACCAAACTTGAACTGTAGATGGAAGTTACACTTACAGTTTTCATTTCCTACACCCCAAGGTGACCGTTAATCAGTGTTAGGAAAAAAACATGCTGAAGATTAGATCTGCAAAAGAGTGGGTGGGTCCTCTTGCAAAGGCATGAGCCTCCTGTTCCTGAGAGTAATCAAGCAGAATGTGGGAAACTGGCTCCACATGTTGCAGAAGGGATTCCTGCATGAGGTGAGAAGCTGAGAGAGAAGACCTTTAAAAATTCTCCCAGGTATAAGGTCAAGGTGCCCAGGTTCCCATAGGAATCACCAAGGTTCTGTTACAGAGGGAGCAGAGCTGGGTGTTCCGGAGGAAGATGTCTCTTTGACCAGCCAGGTTTACATATTCCAGCCTGGGGATAACAGTACTCAAGTCGTTTCTTCTGAAAATCTTCTCCCCTGTTTTCTCCCCTAATAAACACAAAAAGTGTGTTGCCTCCTTCCCTGGCCCCCAGCTCTGATCCGGATGATGTAGGGGTTTGGAGGCGGAGTGGACTGTGGCTGTTGAGAATCACTGTGAGCTCAGGGTCTGCACAGCAGGCGAGACGTTAGTGAACGTTGCCGTCTATAGTTTGTGTAATGAAAATGATAGGTTTTAAAAGCGTACACGTTATAATATCGGATATGCTCACTCTAACTAGACAGGCTCTAGGGAATTTGCCCCTGCGCCACTTGAGTAACTACTCGAGCTGGTCTGTCTCCCATCCTTGTGAAAGTGGAAGCCCTGGGACAAATTGGAGAGCGAGAAGAAGTCAGGGGCCCTGTTCTTTCGTCTTTGTGACACCAGACAGCTGTCCTCCTGCACCGATGGAAGGTAATTTGAGCATCCTGTGGGCAACAACTCCTGCTTGATTCCTGCTCTGGAGGTCACTGGCCTGTATTTCGGCTCCCTCTTAGCCTGCCCTTCCTGCTAGAGTGCTCCAGCTGCCGCGGAGGTGCCCCCACCACCCCCAGTTCATACCGCCCTGGGCTGCTCTTTGTCCGCAGGCTGGCCCGTTTGCCTGCGTGCTTGGCCGCTGGGCTGCCCGTGTCTCGTGCCTGAGCTCCCCCCGGGAGCCCTGGCAGCCGCCTTGCTACACAGAGAGACGTGCTTGTCAGCGGCGTGTGCTACACCTGTCCCTCCTCTGAACACGCCTGTGGCACCATCCAGGCCCACACATGTCAGAATTCTAGGGGGAAACTGTTTTTGCCTTTCAGACTGAACTCCCTGCTCTACTGGTTTTGCTTTTTACTTCTTTTTTAAAAATCACGGACAGTGGGGAATTTAGCCGTGGGCAAGGAGACGGCAGTCAGCTCAGATCTGGGATGCCGCCCGGTACAGCACTGACAGTGTTCACTAGGCTGTGGACTCTGCTCAAGCCATGCTGTCCCTTGAATGGGACCCGTGACTCCTCCCTCCTCCATCTGTAGCCTCCTCTACCCGGAAGGCCCCTTCTTCCTCGGAGTCTTCCTTGGAGTCTTTAGGGTTACATAGCCGACTATTAGTAGGGTCTGGCTTATCTAAACAGATGCAAGGATGTCTTATTTTTCTTCCTATTCCCCAAATGCTTTACATACATTAGACATAAAAGCAATTAAATCCGTGGTTGTTATTTATTCTTGCATTCAGTACACCAAAAATGTTTTTAGGTACCTATCTCAAGAGTTCCTATTCCCCAAATGCTTTACATACATTAGACATAAAAGCAATTAAATCTGTGGTTGTTATTTATTCTTGCATTCAGTACACCAAAAATGTTTTTAGGTACCTATCTCAAGAGTTCTAGGGGCAGGGGATAGTGAAGCAAAAACACAGGTCCTAAAATAATAATAGTGACAACAGTCCTGCCTTTACTGAATTTGGTGGGTCAGAAGCTGGAGCACAAGAAGATAGATAAGCGGTTATCCCAAAATGTAGAATAAAGGAGCCAAGCTTCTATTTTATTATAAAAGACAGATTTGTTGGGGCATCTAAGTGGCTCAGTCAGTTAAGCGTCCGACTTCGGCTCCATGGTCTCATGGTTCATGAGTTTGAGCCTCGCTATGGGCTCTGTGCTGTTGGCTCAGAGCCTGGAGCCTGCTTCGGATTCTGTGTCTCCCTCTCTTCTCTCTCAGCCCCTCCCCACTCGCACTCTGTCTCTCCCTCTCTCTCAAAAATTAATAAATGTTAAACGTTAAAAAACACAGTGAATTTATTGAACACAACAACGTGTTAAAATGAAACCATATCAATGCCTGCTCTCTAGTTATGTGTCCCTGAGCACATCACTTAAACTCCGTGACTCTCAATTCTGCATCAGAAAACTCATTAGATCAAGTCATTAATCCTTGAGAACCACCTGCCCTTCCCCCAGATCTGATATTCTGTAGTTCTGTGAAACTGCGTATTATTGGTGTTTTACATAATGTTCAGTTGCATTTAAGGTGAAGTTTGAGAGGTAGGACCTCATCCTAAGTGGGAGATGGGGGCGTGGTCTGCAAAGACCTTCTGTAGTTCAGCTCTGAGGAGCTGGATGAGGCAGAGTGTGTGGACTGAGACCACCCCACGTCAGGGGAGAGGAGCACCGTGTTTAGTCACTAAGAAGCACATCATCTTGGGGTTTGTACCGTGTCAGTCCCCACAGGCACTTCTTGGAGTAGGACACGCTTTTACCGGCTGTGGTAGAAAAGGGCATTTTTCTCTGGTTCACCTGAGGATTCAGACGTTACACCAGATGTGCCCAGCTGGAGGCTGGGCTCAGTTTTCGCTTTTCACTTTAGGATTTTGTTGTAGTTTTAAGATTTTTGGAATTTCAGTGGGGGTGCCTGGATGGCTCAGTCAGTTAAGCCTCTAACTCTTTTTTTTTTTTTTTTTTTTTTTTTTTATTTTGAGAGAGAGAGACAGCCCAGCTAGGGAAGGGCAGAGAGAAGGAGAAATAGAATCTCAAGCAGGCCCCACACCATGAGCAGCAGCACGGCCCAATATGGGGCTCGAACTCACAAACCGTGAGATCATGACCTGAGCCAAGATCAAGAGTCGGAAGCTTAACCAACTGCGCCACCCAGGCGCCCCAGCATCCGGCTCTTGATTTCTGCTCAGATCTCATGGTTTGTGAGTTGGAGCCTCATGCTGGGCTCTTCATTGACAGCACAGAACCTACTTGAGATTCTCTCTTTCCCTCTCTCTCTCTGCCCCTCCCCTGCTTGTGTGCTCGTGCTCTCTCTCTCAAAATAAATAAATAAATATTAACAAAAAAGATTTTCAAAATTTTGACCATGGCTTATCTTACCAGGATTATGCAGTGCAGCTTTTTTTGGGGGGGGGGGGGGGGGGGGGGGGGGGTGTTGGGACCCCAAAGAGGCAGCTGTGAGATCAGCCGGAGCTGGCTGAGGCCTGAGTGAGCCTTTCTGCACTCACAGCCACAGCCTTCTCATGTCCACGGGAATGGAGCCTCTGCCCGTTTGTGGACAACGGACATAATTTTTGGACAGTGTCTTAATATGGAGGCCTGCTGCTTCAGTAGTTCAGAATCTGACCTCTTGAAGGAAAAATGGCTGGCTCTCATGCTCACACATGTTAACTCACTGTTTTTCCAACTTTTTTGTTTTCATCCCTTCCTGATGAGCATAACGAGATCACACTCTGATTTTTGGAGAGCAGGCTGTGGCAAGGGCAAGAATAGGCGTGACTTTGGAGAACCATTGTGTCTTCAACAGTTCCACACCAACCAAGATTGTGTCAAACTTTTATGTACAGAGTAGATTACAAAAAACATTGGGTGTTTTTATTTGTTTGCTGAAAATGGTAAATCTGTGGGGGGGCACCTGGGTGGCTCAGTCGGTTCGGTGTCTGACTTCGGCTCAGGTTGTGATCTCACAGTTCGTGAGTTCGAGCCCCACATCGGGCTCTGTTCTGACAGTCCGCAGCTTGGAGCCTGCTTCATATTCTGTGTCTCCCTCCCTCTCTGTCCCTCCGCCACTCGCACTCTGTCTCATTGTTCCTCTCAAAACTAAATAAACGTTAAAAAAAACAATTAAAAGTAACAAAAAAAATAAAATGGTGAATCTGGTATGTTCAGAGTCCTGCCCCACCCCCAGGTAGGTCCGCTTCCACCCACGACCAGTGTGCCTGGCTGCCTGGGTGCTTTTTCTGAAGGTGACCCAGTGCACTTGGACGCATGGAAAAATGAATGGGGTCAGGCATCTGTGTGTCAGCTGTTGTGTCTACGGGTCTTGCTGGGTTTAGTGGCAGGTAATTTGAGCATCCTGCAGTCACCCAGTTTGGGCTTAATCCCTACCCTTGAAGGCCAGAGGCCCTGCGTATCTGTTTCTTTGAATTGGAATACATTTACTGAATCCCATTTAGAATGAGCGCTCAGAATGATGATTTTTTTTTTTTTTTTAATGAAAATGCTACCTGGTGGAACGTTAGCATCTAAGGCCACACAGTGAATTCATTGTACATCTTTAGGTCCTTTGGATTTGCACATCTGTATCTCTGTGAAGTACCTAATTTTCCTGCCCCTCCCCAAGGCTGCCTGGCAAATACCTTCTCACCCTTCAGGATGCTGCTTGCATGTTTTTTTGCTGTAAGAAGGCTTTTCAGCCCCTCTCTGTGGTCTGGCCTTTGCTGAATCCCATGCAAACATCTGCATGTCTACCTTAAGCCCCTCAGGGCCTAGGACTAAGTCTGATTCTCCTCTGCCCAGCACCCAGGCCAGTGCCTGCCTTATAGTAGGGGCTGCGCAAATGTGTCTTGCAAATGACAGCACCTCAAAATGGGGGCCACCTCTAGAGCAACAGCCTAGACTCTAGTGCCCTGCTTCCTGCAACCCTTAGGTGCTTCCAGAAACCAGGTTGTTTGTGGGCGTTGGATGATGTTCCCCAGGCCTGCTTTCCTGCTTCGATCTACAGAAGGGGTCTTTCTTGCACTGAAAAGTTAGTTACAGTCTGTCTCTGTCTATCCTCAGTGCATACTGACATTGCTTTCAGCTGCAGTCTAGAGAAGACAGGGCGAAACTTGCATGAACCTGAACCAGAGCACCATCTGGACTCTCCCCAGTCCGGTAGTGACTGTGGTTATTACCTGGGGGTGTCTCTGTGAGATCCGAAGAGAAAGAGACACTGGAAGTCTGATTCCACCCTGAGGTTCTAGTCATCTCCGGAAGAGATCTCACAGTCCTGAATGCCAACATAAAAGTCCTCTGACCTCCTGTGAAATGTATCAGAAGTCACAAGAATGAGGGGCGCCTGGGTAGCTCAGTCGGGTCAGTGTCCGACTCTTGATTTCAGATCAGGTCACGATCTCACAGTTTCGTGGGTTTGAGCCACGCGTCGGGCTCTGTGCTGACAGCGCAGAGCCTGCTTGAGATTCTCTCTCCTTCCCTCTCTCTCTGCCCCTCCCTTACTCATGCGTGCTCTCTCTCTCTCTCTAAATATACTTAAAAAACTAAAAAAAATTCACAAGAATTATCAGATGTAGCGGCATCCAGGGGATTGGCAGGCATGCCTCCGTGTAGAAGTGCCTGGGAGGAAGGATTGTTCAGGCAAAGCGGAAGGCTTTTCCAGGGTAGGGGGGCATCAACTTATGGCACCCTCACTGAACCACCCACATGTTGCCCATGATCCTCGCTATTCAGCACGCCTGGTGTTGCCTCCTCACATTCCCTCTTGGCCTGGGCTTCCACACTGACATGGTTCTGAGGTCTGCAGGTCTGTAAGTCCAAGGTTATGAATTAATTGGTATTTTAGTAAAGCCTTGGAGTTCTAACAACTCTTACTGACCTTTGATCTGAGATGGAGCGGCCATCAGGGATCAGGTACTCATAATATCGAGGTCCAAGACTAGTTACTATGAGGATTTGAGATTTAAATTACCATTATACTGTAGTCACATTGTGGCGAATATTTACCTCTTAGGGAAACTGAGGCCAGTCTAGCTCCCAGTTCCTCCATCCAAGCCTCAAGATTTAAGGCAGCATTTCTCAGAGTCTGGCCCTGACCGCTTGCAGGAAAATCACTTACGTATCTGTTAAAAATGTGGGTTTGGGGGGAAGAGATGAATAGGAGGGAACACAGGGCATTTGGGGGGGGGCAGTAAAACTACTCTGTATGACACTATAATGGAGGATACATGACATTATGCATTTGTCAAAACCTGTGCCACACAAAAACAGCTGGACCACACAGAGTGGACCCTAAGGTGAACTATGGAGTTTGGTTAATGCAACTCTGTCAGCATTGGTTGCATCAGAGTGCAGCACACTGATACCAAGTATTAACAATAGGGAAGCTGGTGGAAGGGGAGAGGGGCTACGTGGGAAGTCTGCTTTCTGTGCAAATTCTCTGTAAACCTCAAACCGTTCTTTTAAAAAAATTTGTTGTTGTTGTGGTTTTAATGCACAGTTTGGGCCCCACCAGTGATGTTCTGCATCTGCAAAGCCGGGGCCACGGAATCTGCATTTTCTTCGGTTCTCCCACTGACTCAGGTGTATTTTAAGGTTTGAGGATTCCTGGAGATAAGTCAGTCAGCTCTCACCATCTGTTTCATTCCAAGGAAGAGCTTAAAGGGGCTTTGTCTAGAGAATTGTCTCCTGCGTGTGAGAGTGTGTTTCATCTTTCAGTAGGTGGACAGAAAGCTTCCTGCCAGGGCTAGAAATACTATAACATCACACTGACAGTTGAACCACAGTAGAGAGAATTCAGGCCAGACCAGATTCCAGACACGGGGACTGTCAGAGCTCCAAAGTGTGCAGCCCTTCTTCAGAAAGATGCCCCACCAGCCCCCATTTTAAACAAGCAGAGTTGTGGAGTATCATGAAAATTTTACATACGTGTATTTATTTAAATAGGGGGGACAAATCCACTGTCATTATAATCCCTGGCTGGCTGTGTGATTGAACGTATTCTGGAGTTTTTTGCATTCAGATGCTCGTTCGAGTTTCTGTTTGCCTAGATCCTAGGTACTAAGCTAAACCAGAACACTCTGGATAGTCCTGCCAAGTGGAATTTGGTTGAACCTGTGAATATTCACATTGCATGTTGCAAATACACAAGGACCTTCGCAGCAAGAATTTTCCCGCTTGATCAAGTCACTCCAGCTAGGAGTTTGAGGAAAAAGCAAAAGCAAGCCCAAGGCCGTGGTGAGATCGAGTCTGTGTGCTAAAACTCAGGGTGATGTGTGAGTTACAGCCATGCCATGTGCCACTGCTGAGTCAGTTTATAGCAAACAGACGCAAAAATCCTGTGCGGAAATTTGCAGAATATGCCGAAGGGACCCACTCAGCCGGGATCCACTTCTGCCCAAACTCAGAGGCCCTGGCAGGGGCGTTTGGGCTGACTCCAACTGGGTGCACATTTTACACATATGTGAGATGGGGTCCATAACTTAAGAAAATTTAGCAATTTCTGCTTTAGATAATGGTCTCTGAACGTTTTGATTGTGTTAAAAAAAATCTGTTGCTGCTTTAGACACTGTGTTTTCAAATACAGTATATGTACCACGTTACGCAAATATGGCGCACAGTAGAAAACCTGCACAAAACTTAGGAAGGAAGTGGGGGGTGTTAAGAAACACATGCAAATAGAAATACTTTAGTTTTCTAAAGTATTAGAAAATATGGGTCGTCTCATCTTCCTCATCGCAGAGACCGCTGCCTGAAACCCGTGCTTCCCACTCTTTAATGTGTATTAGAACCGCATGGGGGGTCTTCCTGCACCGGAGTCTGATTCGGGAGGTCTGCAATATTGCCAGTGACACTAGAGCTGCTAGTGCGTGGCCCCCGTTATGAGCGGCAGGTGGGGTGAGGCACATACGTGTTGAGTTCTGTTGCAGGAACCTCTACGGTGTGCCTTCAGTTCACTTCAAGCAGCTTTGCAGCACCTAGTTTTAGGAAATGAAGTCTGTGGCACCAGTTTGCCCCATTGAGGCTTAAAGGGGGCCCCTGGGACCCTTTGACTCCTCCTCTATCCAGGCCTGCCTTTTCCTGCCACACCCTCTGTCCCTGTGGCCTCCTGAAGCTGAGCTCTTGTCTGACTAGCTTAGCAACGTCTTTGTAGTGCTCCCCAGAGAGGCATGCTCTGGTGACGAGGCTCGCCAGAGCAGCCTCCAGGCCTCCTGCTCCCTGCTCACTTCTGTAGAGGCTTTACCTCCTGCCACAAGCAGGATCAGAGAACTGGGCCAGGTTTGCCTGGTCATCCGGCCTACCTTGCAGCCAGGACTCGGTGAGATGGAAGGGAAATGCGGACAAGCCAGGGAAGGGGCCAGTGCCCGTTGAGCGGTGGGTATTCCCACTTGGTGGCTCATGGTCGTGTTCTGTGCTCTGAGCCGAGGTGGCTCATCGCGTGGCCTCAGGTGGCTGCTCCAGACTTGAATGAAAGAAGAAGGGAAGATTTTGCTGGAGATGAGAAGTGAACTCCCACATCCTCCTAAAAAGAGCCGTATACCATCCTAGTGATGTCCTGAAGAGCTAGCAGTTACACAGCACAGTGGGAAACAGGGCTCAAAGGTACCCCAGCTCTGCCTCAAGGAGGAAGGTAGGAAACTGCTTGGATCTCTGGGTCCATGTCTCCCCTCTGCCTTTGCCAGCAGAGTCTTTGGAAGGGCCCCCCAAAGACACGGAAACCAAAGAAATGCTTCTTGATGACTTGCGTCTTCTAGTCCAGGTTAGAGTCCTGTTGTCACAAGGAAACCTACTGAGAAGGACGTTCAGACCTGAGACTTTCCCCAAAGGCAGCTGCTGATTCTGTGTCATTGGTGTCCGTTTGAGATGACCCGTAATAGGGAAGCAGCAGCACCAGGGTGTTCGATTAGAGCTCAAAGTTCGAGCCCCAGGTTGGGTGTAGAGATGACCTAAAAATTAAAAACTCATTTTGAAGAGCCTGGGTGGCTTAGTTGAACATCCAACTCTTTATTTCAGCTCGGGTCATGATCCCACAGTTGTGGGATTGAGCCCCGTGGTGGGCTTTGCCCTGAACAATGGAGCCTGCTTAATATTCTCTCTGTCCCCTGCTCACAGTCTTTCTCTGTAAAACAAAAATAAATAAATAATTTTAAAAAATTAAAAATCTTAAAAACAAACAAAAACCATTAAAGATATGCCACGACGAGGGTATTAGAGTCACTCAGTGACGTATCTGTGTAGTTGTCATTTGGGGTGAAGGATGGGAGTGGGTTGGCCTTGGATAAAAGAAACTTGCTGCATTTGCCTCAGCTTTGGTGCCAAAAAACTTTGAGAACAAAGTGGTTTCCAAATGCCTCCTTAGTAGAAACTTAAGTCTTTGCTTAAATTTTAGTACTACATACAGTTTTAAAATTAGCACGGAAAAATTAAACCCCCTTTTTCCCCCCGACCCTATTTTTGCATTGCCAGTGCCTTCTCCTCTCCCCTTAATTAAGTCAAGGGGAACAACTTCCTTTCTGTCCTAGAGATCAGCTCTCTTCAAAAGGGTGTAGGCAGTTTTGTTGGACTGGCTTGTCCGATTGTCCTTCTGTGACCCGGAGTGAAGTTTCTTCGTCTGACTTCTAAGAGGCCCGAAACTAAAGGCATCCTTTTCCAGGTTTGTCCAGAAACTCCGTTAACATCCTCATAAACCTAGAGCGTACATGCGTCCTGCCACATTGTGGGAGAGCAGCGGGCACTATGAAAGCACATATTGTTTAGGGTCTTGGACGCTGGTGAAATGCTCCACTGCAGGGACTTTTCATCAGCCCACATCGTTTTCTTTAACGGTAGACGACAAAGTATGTGTTGACATACATGCTTATATAGTTATATTGATATTGGCAAGGAATTGTGTATGTGTGTGTGTATTTATTTCTTTTATTCCATTTTCTTTGCTATCTTCACATTTAAATCAAAAGTGCATCCAGAACATATAGACAGGTTGACACGTCTTTGAAGAAAAAATAATCACCTCGGCCTGATTTTTTTTTCCCCTTCTGTTTTGTACTACTTTAATTTCTTGCCTCTGAGTATTTTTGTTGTTCTTTTGTTTTGTCTTTTAATGTCATGCTCCATTAGAAACGCACTGAGCCAGATCAGGTCAGTACAGATTTCTTCCCCTTCCTGTCCACCCCTCCTCCCCCAGCCCTTGACAGAAGGTGATTTCTTCTGCACCCAGTGGAAGTCAGTTTGTGTTACTTACACAGGTCACATTGAACTGTGAACTTTGGGAATGGGGAGCCACCTTCCCCCTCCTTCCGAAGGCGAGTCACAAAGCCAGTTTCATTTATTCCACATTGTTGTCTCATGTTTAAAGAAGGAATCTCTTAACTAAGCACTGAATTCAAAATCTGGTGTATCTGCTCTAACAGGTCCTATTAGATTCCATAAGTATTTTGTAACCGGTGTCAGTTACATAGGATGCACTCTTCTTGTCTAGAATGTTCCTCTTAAGAGGCATTTGGCCCTCACATGTCTCTCCTGGCCTGAGCAATGGTGAGGCCACCCTACAAGTCTGGTCATCCTGCAGAGGTCTGAGACAACTCAGATGGGATTCAGACAATGTGTATTCTGAAAAGTCTGTAGAAGGAATTATTGATGAGAAGATGCTCCCCCAAACTGGAGTATTGAATGATGGAAGTTTTGACAAGTCAGTGCTCTCTTTGGCACGAAAGCCAGAGCCTGCTAGTCATTTGCTTTGTACCTTCATAGCTCTCCTGGCTCACAGCCAGTGGTCTCAAACCACCTGGCTCCCACACCCTCCCTGACTGAGCCCCGGTCCCCACGCTGCCCGGCTCCTATCTATTCCTGATGCTCCAGCAACAGTGAACTACTTGCCGTTCTCCTAACTTACCCTCTTCTCTGTTTCTCTCTGCTTTTGTATGTGATACCAATGTGCCTAGATGGATCCTCCTCCTTTGGCTGGCAAACTCCTATGCACCCTTCAAGGGCCAGCTTAAATAGCTCCTCTTTGACTCCTCCCCATGTGCTCTGAGCCTGTCCTGCACCCATCTGTAATACTGCTCTTCATCTGTTCAATGTCTGGGTCCCCTGTAGCTTTTGAGCTTTACCAGGACAGGAAGTAGGTTTTTCCTCCTCTGTAACCCCAGCCTGGTACCTAACAATTGTGGTATTGAAAAATGAGAAGAGGGTACACAGTTACTACCCTGTGGTATGGGCAGTCGCTGCCGTTGATAATCACAGCAGCTAATAAATTTGAAGTGCCCCCAACACACCAGGCCCTGGGCTTTGCATGCGCTGGCGTATTTAACCCACTGCAGCCTTGTGAGATTAATCTGTAGTTCTACCCATCTGGTAGCTGAGGAAATGAAACTCCTAAGAATTACACCAAAAAGCATGACAAAGCTGGGATTTGAACTCCTTACTTGCACTGTGATCCTGACCACAATTTCATTTTCCTCGTCTGAAAAACAGATAATGTACTTGACGAGAGTCTTGAAGGTACAGTGTCATGGCTTATGGGAAGCACTTAGCACAGTACCCAAGCAGCCTCCATATCCATGAGTTGTTTTGTTTTGTTTTGTTTTGTTGTTTTTATTTTTGAGACAGAGAGAGACAGAGCATGAACGGGGGAGGGTCAGAGAGAGAGGGAGACACAGAATCGGAAGCAGGCTCCAGGCTCCGAGCCATCAGCCCAGAGCCCGACACGGGGCTCGAACTCATGGACCGCGAGATAGTGACCTGAGCTGAAGTCGGCCGCTTAACCGACTGAGCCACCCAGGCGCCCCCATATCCATGAGTTTTTATCAGTAATGATGCATACAACATCTCCCAGCTGGCAAGGGACAGAGGAGACATTTGAACCCAGATCTTTCTGACAACAGAGACTTGTTCCTAACTCTTATACTCATGGGCCAGTCCAGGGTGCCCCAGCCTTGAATAGAAGATACCTCCCACACACCTTGGGTCTTTAGCAGGGGCTCCATTCGGGGGCCTCTGGGGAAGCTGTGGAAGGTGGAGGCAGAGCCCCTGCACCCATCACTGCAGAACTTGAGAGGATAATGAGTAAATTGTTGAGTTGCTTGGTGACCTAGGACCTCACCAAGCAAACATTAGGATGTTACCAGCACATCATTAGGCTCCAGCACTAATTATTTATTTCCCCAAAGAGAAGGAACGTTACAGTGTTGGTGCTGGGAGATTCAGTCCCTAGATCAACTGCTTCCTTTCCTTGTGACCTCAGGCAAGCCCTTTCATCTGTACCCAGGGTGAGCCTTGCTAAGGCTTCCAAAGACGGGGCATGGCTATCACTTCCTGCCCCCCCACCCCTCAGCCTTCAAGCCTTCCTGAACAAGGGCTGCTGATTCAGATGGGTACAGCAGCGATTGCTTCACCTGCAAACTATGCTTTCTTAAGGGATTAACCTGATGAAGGCAGTTTATATTAATACGTTCAGTAGCCAATTCCTACACAAATTTGGGTCAAGCCAAAATTATATTTTTCATTGAGAGTAGAAGAGTTATTTAAATATCTATATGGAGCTCTTTGTAAATGAAACTATTGGAATCAGCGTGTAATATTTTAGAAATAAATGTTTTATTATATATTTTTTTAATGTTTATTTTTGAGAGGGAGCATGAGCTGGGGAGGGGCAGGGAGAGAGGGAGACAGAAGGGCAGAGGATCCAAAGGGGACTGCACTGTCAGCACAGAGCCCGACGCGGGGCTCGAACTCGTGAACCACAAGATCATGACCTGAGCTGAAGTCGGACACTCAACCGACAGAGCCACCCAAGTGCCCCAAGAAATATTTTAAGTTAGATTCTTGAGTGTGAGCCTCGTTGTAGTGACATGCTATGCTGTCTCCTAGTGAGAGGACATATAACAGAATTAATTTTTAAGAATATCTTAAAAGATACATGGTTGAATACATGTTTTCACAAACGCCTGGGAAAAGAGGTGAACTCCCCAGTTCCTCATTTCCACCACCCAACTTCCGCACGCAGTGAATGAGATAGATTCACAGCAAAGCTGGATCATGGTCAGATTACTTGCATTCAAAGCACTCTAGTTCCCTATGCATTGGAGAAGGCAGAGAATCCGATGGATCCTTGCCTTTCCCCTCCTCTCTGCCTAAACAAAATCAGAATTCCCCGCAGCAGTGGACAGGCCAAGGTCGCCATCTCTCCAGGGTCCTTCCACCTTTCTAGGTTGTCATTTTCAACAAAACCACGCTGCTCTGCTGGGGTGTTGCTGGGTTGAGGGCCATGGCACGTCTCAGCATGGTCTCTGGAATGCTCTCTGGGCCCTGCTCTGCGCCTCCACGGAAAGCCAGGGGTGTGTACGTGTGGGCCTCGTCTGCACGCCTGGGTGCGTGTCATTGCCCATCCGTATGTGTTGTTTCACCAGGGATGAAAATCCAGCAGGGAAATGAACGCTAAAATTAGTTTGTTTGTCCTTTGATAAGATCCCTGCAGTTAAAAAGTTTTCATTTCCATGGCTGAGTGGGCTTTGCTAAAATCAGAATTAACTGCCTTGCTTTATGGTGCAACAGATTGTGTTCTGAAGAGCTTCCCCTGAATTCTCCTTGAAAGGACATTTGATCTGGGAAGTCTAGCTTCTGGCAAAGTCGCTGCATTTTGACGTAGGTGGGTTTTTTCTCGTTGTGCTAGTGTAGAATGTGTGCAGAGAGCCTACCACTGGACCCTGGGTCACATTGAATGGGTGGGTGGATGGATGGACGGATGGATGGGTACACAGACAGGTAAATGGTTTAATTTGCATTTCTATGTGTCTTAGATGTCATGTTCCCTGACATTTAAGAGGAAGGTAAACCTGGGCTTCATCGGCAGAACATGCGACTCTTGATCTCGGGGTTATGAGTTTGAGACCCGTGTTGGGGGTAGAGATTACTAAAAAAAGTAAACTTTCCAAAGGAAAAAAAAATTATTTAAAAAAAAGGAAGGGCTGCTGGTTGGCTCAGTTGGAAGGGCATGTGACTCTTGATGTCGGGGTTTGAGCCCCACGTTGGGTGTACGGACTACTTAAAAAATAAAATCTTAAGAAATAAATAAAATAAAAAGAGGAAAGAAAACCTGTAATTGGTGTCCTCCCAAAAAGTTTTTGCTAGACCCCATTCTGGTCTTCATTCAACAAAACCCGTTTGTCTTAAGCACTTAACACGTGTTAGGTACGTGGGATACAGATTTGAACAACATTATAACAGTCCCTGTCTTCAGGGAGCTCACTGTGTAGTGTAGGAGATAAGCGTGAAAGGTGATTACACAAATAATTGTTTAACTATAGCTGTCGTCACTATGTTTTTTGTTTTTGTTTTGTTGAGATACAATTCATAAAATTCACCCTTTAAAGGCATATAATTTAGTGGTCTTTGGTGTATTTACAAAATGTTTTTTTGCTTTTAAAACGATACAGTTGAGGGGCTCCCGGGTGGCTCAGTCAGTTAAATGTCCAACTTCAGCTCAGGTCATGATCTCACGGTTCATGGGTTCGAGCCCCACGTCAGGCTCTGTGCTGACAGCTTGGAGCCTGGCGCCTCCTTCAGATTCTGTGTCTCCCTCTCTCTCTGCCTGCCTCAACTCATGCTCTGTCTCTGTCTCTCAAAAATAAATAAATGTTAAAAAAAAATTAAAATGATACAATTGAGTGAAAAATGGATTCTAATCTGTTGTTGTTTTGTTGGCACAACCACAAATAATTGGTTTGACTGCTCCGACAGACTTTACATTATGTGGGCATTGCATTGTCTGTGATCTTTAACGTCATAAAGGAGGGGTGGGAGGGGACATGGGAGAAGTTCAAGTTAGACATGGTGTCCTCGGAGCTGCTCTAAGGAAGAATTCTTTTGACATACGTGGAAGCTGCTTCTTACCCCAGATGCTCCAGTGAGAACTTTCTTCTCTGCCCCCAACTTGAACTTAACTGGTTCTGGGCCGCCTCCCATAGTATCCTCTAATTCCATTTTTCTGAGAGTATATCCCAAGAAGGTCCCAAACGAGAAGTAGAAGAAAGTCAGGAATTGACAGCCCTCAGGATCTACCCCATATATTCTAAAGTTCAAATTCCAAAGGCAGTACAACTTTCCGTGATGCAGCTCAGCTGACTGTTTCAGGAAAATCGCCACTCGTTGGTCTTCTTCGTACATGTCATTTTACTTGAAACGTAAGGCATCTGCATTTTCAGACACCTTGCAGGTTTACCTGCTGGGGGCCGTGTGGGAATTAGAGGGATCTGAGTTTGGTTTCTTGCTCTTTGGTTTGTCTTCCTGTTCTCTGAAGATGCAAGCAGTCTCCCTTATGGGGTATTGTGAAGGAGACAGTGTAGGAGCGCTAAAGCTGCTTTGTACCTGAACTACCTCCTACTGGTGGCTAAGCTCTCGGGAACTGGTCTGGTTGGCAGACAGCCATCTGTGCAGAAGTTCCAGGGGCTACGCTTTCCCCCTGATAACACTGACTTCCTCGGAAGATAGCTTTGTGGCCTCACCAAGCGATCTGGAAAGGGGTAAGTTAGGGTGAGTGTTATTCAGAGAGTTTTGTGACAGCCCTCTTAAGACATTGGTATCAAAGGTGAAATTCACCATTGTAGGTAGATACTTCAAGATGATGACAACCATAATAATGTCTCCCACGTGTATGGTCTTATACACATTGCAGAGCACTCTCATATGCCTTATCTGGCTAATTCTCATGTCTGCCTTGGGAAGCAGGAAAGCTGTGGTATTCCCATGGTTTAGATGAAAGGCTCAGAGCCCAGAGAAGTAACTTGCCCACGATGACAAAGGTGGCTCATCTGTCTTCGGTCTTTTCTTTCCACTCTTAAAAGCTTGCCTACTTTCTCCACTGCGCTGTTCTGTAATTTTTCCCCCCTATGATTCGCTAATGATTGTCAGTCCCATTCGCATTACTTAGGTAAAACACCTGCTTGTATAAATGCTGACATTAAAAAGAATGTCACGAATACATCTGACAGTTAATTTTATTCACTAGTTCCCTTCTGCTCTATAGATTCCTGTTGAGTTTGGGTTAATTAAGCTGTGTTCTATTTTTGCTATCAAGTGGGTGATCTTTTGTGTTGAATCAACAGCTGACTTATCCCTGGGCTGTGATTAGTGACAGAGCCTCGGGAAAGCCTCCGTTCCTTCCCCCCTTAGAGCACAGGGTGGCCATGGAGAGCTTCTGGATGTGAACAACGGGACTGTACACACATTGCTTTTGACCATACATTTGCATCATTCTGTGCTCCTATTAAAGGTACATGACCGATGGTGGACTTGGCCTCTATACTCGTCGCCTGAACCGGCTCCCTGATGGGATGGCTGTGGTGCGGGAGACCCTACAGAGAAATACCTCCCTGGGCCTCGGAGATGCCGACAGGTAAGTTTGTCGGCACCCGGGACTGACCGGGTGCAGAGATCCTTCCAGAGTGGGCTGAGGAACGAGGGTGTGATATTGAGAGCGAGCCGATGGGCACTGCTTTAATCCACGTGGGGGGTTGGGAGGCCTTGAAGCCGTGCCTGGGGTCAGGAGCTGGCACAGCAGGTAGGAGGCGGCTGCTGAAAGGGGTTCTTGAGTCCTGCTTCTGGCTAGGGTAGTGCTCCTGATAGCAATAATAGAGGGAGTTCAGGCTCGGGTACTTTTTGTTTTGTTTAGACCGTTGCTACTGCATCTTTAATTCAGCAGGCCCCAGGGATCTGCTTTACTTCTTCTATTAGCAAGCTTTCTAGGTATTATGTCTTGGAACAGAGTCCCCAATGATACACAGAAGGTCTGTGTGCAGAAGGGAGTGCTCTTGGCCGTGGCTGATCAGGCTTCACTGTAGGTCTGCTGTGGCCTGGCGACAGGAAGCAAGGCCTAAGGATGTAGTTTATGGTGAGTAGCTGACATTATAGGGCTTGGCCAGTCTTCACTGCAGCCACCATCCGAGATGAAAAGAGCTTCAGAGACCATTACAATATAGAGGACTATTTGGTAATCCTTAGTCTGACACAGATGCATTCTATGGCCTTGAGCAATCTATTAAAGTAGGGGTTTGGACCTTATGATTTCCAAAATCCCTTGCAGCTCTGATGTGCTGTATTTGATTTCAATACCTTTTGGTGATCTGACTGTTGAACGATTTTACTGGCTTGCTTGACATCTTTCATGTGGGGTGAGGAGACAGAATATGGAATTTAGATGTGTGGGCTTGGAGTCACCTTACACTTTTGGGCGTGAATCCTCATGTGCCAGAAAGCCACATATTCGTAGCACAGACCTGGTTTCTTGCTGTTCTCTTTGCCGGACATACTTTTTACAAAGAGCTAAGTGACGTCTGTGATTCTCTGGCTTCAGAGAAATAGGGCAGCACAGTAAGGAAACAGAGGCTGAAGTTACTCCCAGGAATGGCATTTGCACAAGAGGAATCTTCATCTTCTCTCCGGGAAGGCTCAGAAGCCTGGGCTGCGGTAGAGAACACTGAATTCGTTGTCAGGAACTTGGGATCTGGCCCAGGCTCTGCCACTAATTTGAATATGTCCTTCTCAGAGTCCTCCCCAGTGTCCAGGCTGGTGATTTATACCCACATGACAAAGGCTTTTCACCACAGTGCCAGTTCAGGTCAGCTTTGTTCCTGTAATTAATTCATTTAAAAGTATTGGTTTGAAAATTCCATAGAAAGGTGGACCTTTTGAGAACTGCTCTTTCTAAGGCTAAAATGCTCTGTAACTAAAATCTTTGGAGGAAATACTATCAGGGAGAAAATCAGCTGCTGTAACACCCCCACTGGAGATTTCACAATTTACCCAGTTATTTTGGTGATTGGTCTTTTCCTGTAAACATGTATCTGGTTAGTAAATCTATGAGAGTGAAATTCAGGCTTTACAAGGTACATTTTCCCTTGTAGCAGAAGAAGAATCTGTGCCTAGGCAGTTTAATTTAATGCTTCATTGCGGGGTTAATGGAATTATTATAGATCACAGCTGAGCTCTTTTCTGCTCTTGGAGGTGTAGAGGATTGCAGTGGGGGCTAGAAAGCTGGATGGTGTTTGTCATGTTGTTCTAGTTTAGCCTGTGTGATGGGACCAGTTGGACCACAGTGTCTTCTGGTTCTCCCCAGACTGGACTGCTCAGATGTGATCATTTAAGACCAAATGGGTAACTGACCAACTTTTAAAGAAAGATTTCAGGGGCGCCTGGGTGGCTCAGTCGGTTAAGTGTCCGACTTTGGCTCTGGTCATCATCTCACAGTTTGTGAGTTCGAGCCCCACGCCAGGCTCTCTGCTGTCGGTGCAGAGCCCACTGTAGATCCTCTGTCTGTCCTCCTCTCTCTCTCCCCCTTCCCTGCTCGTGTGCGCTCTCTCTCTCTTTTTCTCTCTCAAAAATAAACGTTAAAAAAAGAAAGAAAGAATGAATTCAGATGGATTTTTTTTAAAGTAGGATTTAAAAGGGGCGCCTGGGTGGCTCAGTCGGTTAAGCGTCCAACTTCGGCTCAGGTCATGATCTCACGGTCCGTGAGTTTGAGCCCCGTGTCGGGCTCTGTGCTGACAGCTCAGAGCCTGGAGCCCGTTTCAGATTCTGTGTCTCCCTCTCTCTCTGACCCTCCCCCATTCATGCTCTGTCTCTCTCTGTCTCAAAAGTAAATAAACGTTAAAAAAAAAAAAACTCAAAAAAAAAAAAGTAGGATTTAATAATGCTTCTAAATTTCCTATTTCATGTAAGTTTGGACCTGGAGGCAGTGAGATACTTTAGGTTGTTCTCAAATATGTCAAATTTCTTTGATTCTGAAGTTGACCACGTAAATGCTTCAGTTTGGCTAAGTTGAAATAATAGTAGATTTGTTGCTCTAAAGTTCTTCATGTACGTCTCTTCCAAAAACTATATCCTACCTGAGTGTTTCCCAAAGTGGGAGGCTAACATTAGTGTTATAGGAAATAATTTTAGATAGTAGACAGGGAGATATTTATTTTCAACAATTACACTTTAATTGTAATGTTTAAAAAAATTATAACTAGTGCATCAAACCCAAGATTTTACAAATCTTGTTTAGGGTAAAGAATAGTGTAGGTGTGAGACAACTGAATGTGAAATATCAAGGAAGATATCACAGATGGTGTGCAGATTTTTTTTAAAGTAGTATGCAAATGACTGCAGACTAGGTAGTCCTTTAAATAAGAAATATGTTCTTTACATTATTTAAATTAGACAAGTGAAAAAATGTAGACAAAAAAGGCAACACCTTTCCAGAATTCTTCCCTTTTAACCTGAAAAAAGAAGTTCCCAGAGCAGAGGTATTCCCAGGAAGTTCTTTTTAAAAGAGACAGCTCAGGGGCACCTGGGTGGCTCAGTCAGTTAAGCATCCAACTCTTGATCTCAGCTCAGGTCTTGATCTCAGGGTTGTGGGTTCAAGCCCCACTTTGGGCTCCACGCTGGGCATGAAGCCTACTAAAAAAAAAAAAAAAAAAGAAGGAAAAAGAAGCCCACTTCTTAAGGATTCATGCATAGGTAGCAGAGTACACGAGTTCCACAAAGGAAATAGGAAAGTACTGAGCGATCAGAACTCAGCCAAGGGAAGAAGTGCCCAAGACGGACAGATCCCCTCACCGCACCAGTAGGAAAATCATTAACCACAGCAGCTCGGCTTGTGGAGAACAAGATTTGTAAGGCCCCAAAAGATGCTGACCTACCAGACAGACCGTGGCTGTTTGCAACAGGATGTGGCTTGGGTATCTTCAGGGCTATTAAAAGTAACCGATAGGAATGTGTACCTTCGGAGCCTGGGAGATAGGGGCCATGTCGGTCTGTGAGTCTTGTATGTCAGCAGCCGGCTTCTGAGTAATAATAAATGATGATAATAAATCCACAGTACCACGTCTGCCCTTGATCTCCTGTCACTCTTTGGGGTTACCACCCCTGGGCTCCAGCTTTTACCTGATAGTCATCAGTAGCTACTTCCAGCAAAACTAGAGCCAGCCGGCTGAGGGAGCAGGATCAAAAGGGACAAATGGAGGCAGCTTGTTACAAGTCACGGGCCCCAGATAGCAGACAAATAAAGAAAAGCTGGGCATGGAGGCCCCTGGGTTGGCAGCCTGGGAGGAAGAAGAAATACAACACGGAGAGCCCAGAGACCAGTCTCGCAGACAGTCAGATGGTTTGTTGAACTCCCCGCCGGTTCCTGCATGCTGTCCCCTCAGAACCCATCAAAAGTTCTTACACTCCCGCAAGTTGAGTGCTTTCATAGCTTAAAGCTCAGCTCTGGAAAGTTTCCATCCCCAAGAACATTTCTTCGTCCCTCTGAAACATTGCTGTGCTCGTGGCCTTTTCTGTCATCACTGTCATGCCGTTGTGTGCAGTGGGCTGATGCAGTTAGAGGCTTCTAAATGGCATCCCCCAGTCATACAAGTGTCACTGAGGGCTTAAGGACAGAAATCAGGCTCTTTGTGCACATTTAGATCAGGGATGGGGGGCTACGGAATTACTTGGTAACTTTCTTCTAAACCGTTAGAATGTTTATTGAACTCCACTGGTTTTTATTAACGAGTAATAAAAATAGCAAAACACGAATGCTTGCGTGGTAACATGTCCGCCTGAGACTTGCACAAAATGACAATTGCCCTCTCATGTCACGCCAAGAAACCGAGCAGGAAGAAAAAGCCATTTTTATTCCTCCTTTACAAGGTTTTCATTCCCCTCCAAATTCTGAATGTTTTTGCTCTTGAGATTGCACTTTCCGTTAGGAGTCACAGTCATCGTACAGACTTGACCGTCTGCATTTAGGGCCCTGACCTTGGTGCTCAGAGCTGTCCCAGTTTCAGCTTGAATTGAGAGTCCCACAGTGTGAGGATGTAACTATGCAACCTGGTATTTGACCAGCCTGCCAAGCCGAGCCTTCCTTCTCACCGGTTATGTCACAAGATCTCCAAGAGCCCTAGGGCACCGCTGAGCTTTGTGATTTGTGTAGAACAGGGCGGCCTCCTGGCACCAAATCATGTATTCACAGATTCAGGCCTGACCTGCAGAGAGGAGTATAACCCAGGCCAAAGGTCCCCAGCCAGCTGATGGAATCGGTGGGACCCCTTATCAGGTGGTAGGTCCCCAACTCAGGTATTTCTTGGTTACAGCCCCTGCTGGGGTATGCAGATGAGAGGAAGCCCAGTGGGAACCACTCCCTTGCCCTCCCTTCCAAGCCCACGTAGACCGGGTAGTGGTCCCATGGTGTCCACAGCCTAGTCCCCAGAACCTGTGGATATGTTACACCGCACGGCCAGGAGGAGTTACAGTTGTTTATCAGCAGATGTTTAGATAGAGGGATTACTCTGAATTATCCTAGCAGGCCCAGCGTGATCACAGGTCCTTAAAAGTGGAAGAGGTGGGCGGAGAGGAGGCAGAGCAGGGAGATGTAAGAGGGACCCCACTTGTCCTTGGTGGCTCTGAAGACCACCGAAGGGGCCACAGCCAAGGAGTGCCCGTGGAGTCTCTAAAGGGGCAAAGGCAAGGAACAGATATTCTCTCAGAGCCTCTCAAGTGAGTGCAGCCCTACCAACACCCATTGCTTTCGGTCCACAGGACTCCACTTGGACTCCTGCCTTACAAAATTGTAAGATAGTACGTTTTTGTTGTGTGGTTTTTTAAAATTGTTTTTAAAGTTTATTTATTTTGAGAGAGATAGAGACAGCACGAGCAGGGGAGGGGCAGGGAAAGAGGGAGAGAGAAAGAGACTCTCAAGCAGGGTCTGCACGGCTTGAACCCATGAAAGCATGAGGTCATGACCTGCGCTGAAACCGAGAGTCAGATGCTTAACCAACTGAGCCACTCAGGTGCCCCCATTTTTGTTGTTTTTGACACCATGTTTATAATAATTTTTTACGGCAGCAATACAAAACTAATACAGTCCCTGACCGGGTGACAATAAAAACAGTAATAGTCGCCATTTCCCGATGGATCCCTGTATGAAGCACCTGACATGCATGATGTCCTTTCCTCCTAACTCTGAGCCTTTGAGGGGCGTTATGATCCCGGTTTCATAGACATAGCAGTGGTGCTCTGAGAGCGTCAGTAAACGTGCTGAAGGTCATATACACCCCTAACAGGTGTCCAGGCTGGGTGGAAAGCCAGGCCCTCCAGACCCTCCCAGGTGCTCTAACCACTTAACATTACTGCCTCTTCAGGGAGCCCTTGGTGCAGAGATTCTTGGATTCCCTTGTTCCGGGCCCTTATCCTGGTGTCTTCTCTTTATTTATTTACTTATTTTTCACGTTTGTTTATGTTGAAAGGGAGGAGGGAGGGGCAGAGAGAGAGGGAGAGAGAGAGAGAATCCCAAGCAGGCTCTGCACTGTCAGCACAGAGCCCAGCATGGAGCTCGAACTCATGAAACAAGATCATGACCTGAGCGGAAACCAAGAGTCTTGACAGTTAACCGGCTGAGCCACCCAGGCGCCCCCTGGTATCATATCTTTTTTTTTTTTTTAACGTTTATTTATTTTTGAGACAGAGAGAGACAGAGCATGAACGGGGGAGGGTCAGAGAGAGAGAGAGACAGAATCTGAAGCAGGTTCCAGTCTCTGAGCCATCAGCCCAGAGCCTGACTCGGGGCTTGAACTCACGGACCATGAGATCGTGACCTGAGCTGAAGTCGGATGCTTAACCGACCGCGCCACCCAGGTGCTCCTGGTATCATATCTTTAAATGAGCCCCTAGTCACTGAAAATGCAAGCACCTGGACCTCCTCGAGGAAGGGTGCAAAACAATTTGCCTTAAGAGGGACAGGGGGATATTTTATGACTCCTCTCCCTTCCCCCCATCCCAGACTATTGGCACCTGGACACTGCAGGTGGGCTTGCCCTCACCCTCTTTTCCATCACTGCTCTCAGACCTCAAGGAAAAGGCCCTTTCTTACACAGAATGACCCCGTTACTCTGTGGCCTCCTGTGGGTTTAGACTAGTGGTGCTCATTTTTTAAATCTGACCTCTTGCAGACTTGTACCTCCCCAAGTACAAGACTTGAACCTCCCCAAGTGAGGGCCGGTGCTTCCCTTTCGTGATCCAGGACATCCAGCGCCCCCCCCCCCCCCCCCCGCCAGAGTCTATAGAGAGCCTGCAGTCATCTGAAAAATTCTCTTTCCCGGTCCCGACTAACCACTCAGTGGTCCCTGAACCACTGCTGGAGTCTCTCTGCCCAGAGTGTAGAGGGCAGTGGGCCTCCATGGCCGGGCCATGATTTAAGGAGCTCCCCCACCCCTTCCTCCCTCCTCACTCACTGCCCCCTTCTGGGTCTGCCCTGCGCTGCGAGTTCCTCGCCAACACCAGGAAAGGCACAGGGGAGTTTTCCTTCTCTTACTGTTAATCCCACCTCATGCCATCTCTAGGTGTCAGTAGTTGAACCCCGTTTCCCTTACAGTCATGTGGTGGGAGTGAGAGAATATAGATCGGCACTGCCCAGTAGAAGAGCCACTAATGAAATGTGGCCATCAGAACGTAAAATTAACAGAAATTGAAAGGTGGGTTTCTTAGTCGCACTAGCCACGCATTCCAGGTGCTCGCAAGTCCCATGTGGTTCCTGGCTTCCCTACTGGACAATGTAGATGGAACATTTCCATCACTGTAGAAGGTGTTTTTGGACAGCACTCAGATAAACCACCTAGTCATATTTCAGAAGGCAGCCATGGGGGCGTCTGGGTGGCTCGGTTGGTTGAGCGTCCGACTCTTGATTTTGGCTCAGGTCACGGTCTCATGGTTTGTGGGTTCAAGCCCCATGTCGGACTTCTCACTGACAGCGTGGAGCCTGCTTGGGATTCTCCCTCTCCCTCTCTCTCTTCCCCTGCCCACTCATGTGTGCACACATACTCTCTCTGTCAAATAAATAAACATTTTTTTAAGAAGGCAGCTGTGGAGGGGCGCCTGGGTGGCTCAGTCGGTTAGGCGCCCGACTTCGGCTCAGGTCGTGATCTCATGGTCCGTGAGCTCGAGCCCCGCGTCGGGCTCTGTGCTGACAGCTCAGAACCTGGAGCCTGCTTCTGATTCTGTGTCTCCCTCTCTCTCTGACCCTCCCCCCATTCATGCTCTGTCTCTCTCTGCCTCAAAAATAAATAAACGTTAAAAAAAAAAAAAAAGTCTTAAGAAGGCAGCTGTGGAGTGAAGGGAAGAGGCAGGGTTGGCTATAAGGAGACCCAGGTTCCAGTCTTCACTTTCAGGCAAGTTCCTTAACTCTCTGTCTTTTGGGGGTTTGTCTCTAACATGAGGACAGCGCTCATACATGTCTCCCAGGACCGTTGTCCTGAGTACACGAGATGGAGGTGGTAAAAGCGTTTTGTAAAGTACTGAGCAAAGATAAATACTCGGATACTCCTCAGTCCTACAAGCCGTTCGGAGCACTCTGGGCTCTGCCTCTTTGTGATTCTCTTTTCTTTATATTAATTAACATAATTAAGCCCTCTTCTTTCCACAACAGCTTAGAATAACTACATGAAATAGAAGGGTTGTAAATTAAGGCAGTGAAGCATGAGGACCGTGGGCTGGGGATGTAAGTTAGAGTAGGGCATGTAGAAGAGGGAGAGAATTGAGAATACAGATAAACTCACCAGAAGATCCTACGTGGTAGCACATTTTAGCGGTACCTCAGCACTGAGCCTCCTACCAGCTTAAGTGAAGTGAACTTCGACTTGCTTTCTCCTCTCTTGTGACTTTGCCCATCCTAGTCTGCGTTCATCTCTCCTTGCTTGGGTCCATCAGCTGATCTCTCCCTCTCTCCCTCTCTCTCTTTCTCTCTTTCTCTCTTTCTCCCTCTCCCCTTCTCCATCTCCCACCCCCTTTCTTCCCTCTCTCATTCTCCTTGCTTTCCCCTTTTGACTGCCTGTTAACACCTACTAGTGCCCCTGGGCATTTTCTTAGTTCTGCATTCAAGGCTTATGCTCCTATTTTGGGGACAAGAAGATGCCTCTAGCACAGCACCCAGCATCCATGATCCTTTCAGTCCCTCTCCCCCTTCTCTCCTGCTTGTGGACAGCAAGGGAGACAAAGTGGGAGAGAGTGAGAGTCGCATTCATCTTCAAGCTCATAAAAGGAGCCTTAAAGGCAAATCGCTATTTCCGTGGTAACAGGGTAGTAATTACTGCATTGGCTTTTCCCAAGGGCCTCTTTGCTGCTGGTACCACTGGCTTCCTTTTCAAGGAAGCGCTGCTTCTTGTGGAATGGGTGGGCAGGGGCCACCTGTGCTGAACAGGAGGGTGGTGCTGACAGGAAGCAAACCATCTGCACTTTAAGCCACAAAGGAATTCTCCCAGAGGGGTTGTGCAGAGAAGAGAATGAATAGTCTGTGGAGTATCATTGCATGTGCTTGCCGTGTTTTCACTTAACAAAAAAAAAAAAAGAAAAGAATAAGGCAGCATCGTGGCCCCAGGAGAATCTTTCAGTCGTCACTGCTGCCCGACTTCGTAACTGTGTCCCAGGTCACACGCGAGCAGAAGCACAGCTGAGTGTGTGTGCGCGTGGGGGTGGGGCGCGCAACCACTCCTCCAAAGTACGTTTCCCAAAGCTAGTGCCTTTTCAGTAGTTGTGTACGGGTAGTTTTTAGACTTGATGGTGGTTCAGAGTTTGAGAAGACATCTAGCAATATGAAAGCAGGCACGCGAGGTCAAAGAGAGAAGCCAAAATGGGGCACCTTTTTCTGTGCTTACTCCCTTAGCAACCCAAAGCTTAGCCCCCAACCCCAAGTCCAAAATCTGACTACATCTGTGCCCTGCAGCAGAAAATGGCATCGTGTGTTTTAATGCAGGTACCTGGGCAAGTCTTTGCATCAGTCAGGATGGGATCGTCTGTGCTGTGTGACAAACGACTCCAAAACACCCAGTTCACTGCAGCTCAGTAAGAGGCTGTGTTGTACATCATTTTCACTCAGGACGCAGGGTGCCAGAGTCCTGACCATTTAAAGCACTGGCAAACCATGGCCAGGAGGAGGAGAGTGTGGTGAGCCATGTGCCGTCTCTTAAACTTCTGCCCAGACATGGCCCATATGACTTCCACTGGTTGGTTGTTGGCTGAAGGAAGTCACGTGGCTACAGTTCAAACGTGAATGCGAGTACAATTCTACCACATGCCTGTGAGAATGGAAAATATATCATGAACCGTACTAGTGACTGTCACTGTTTTATTACCTACAAGTGACTGCCCTGGCTTCCTACCACCCCCTCCCCATTATTTAACCAATTCTGTATCATGCAGTCCGTCACCTATTTATTTGGTACCTCTGCATCGTCAGGCACTGTGCCACCAGTCTGACTGATGGTCTTTGGTAGCTCCTCTGGGCTGGGAAGAGGGAGGAAATGGCTGAGGAGTACGATAACTGAGTTAGAAAAGGCATCGTAACCAATGCTATGGGTCAGCTGCGTTTCAACAAAGTATTTGGACCGTGTTTTGATATGTGACAGCTTATGGGAAATGCTTATGGGGTTATTTAATATTTACTGAGTACCTACTATGTACTAGGCCCTGGGGATCCAGGGATGAGTAGGACATAGTCCCTGCTCCCTGCTGTCAGGAAGCTTGCAGTCCGGGGCGCCTGGGTGGCTCAGTCTGTTGGGTGTCCAACTTCGGCTCAGGTCATGGTCTTCTGCCTCATGAGTTCGAGCCCCGCATTGGGCTCTGTGCTGACAGCTCAGCCTGGAGCCTGTTTCGGATTTTGTGTCTCCCTCTGTCTCTGCCCCTCCCCTGCTCATGCTCTGTCTCTCTCTCTCGAAAATAAATAAACATTTTTTTTTTAAAAAAAGCTTGCAATCAAATAGAGGGGTTAGAAGCCAAATAAGCCATCATAATGCACTTTGCCCAGGGCCATAGAGACTTCCACCATGTGGCACGGGAGCAGAAAGGACCAGGAGTATCCCTGGGGGTTAAATGTCGTTCTAAACTTGTTATCATAGTAAAACGTAGGGGAAGGTTCTTTTCCTGCCGGTGATGATTTGAAAGATCCTGCAGAAACATTACCCAAGTGTCAAAATAGGCCTGCTTATCTCATCTGTTTGAGATTTTCTTTTTATTTCCTTTAATGTCCTTGGTCATTTTTTAAGAGCAGCCTAGCCTTGACTTCTGTTACTGAAATGGAAGAGCTGATTGAAATAAGCCCTGTGGATAAGGCAGCCCTTACACCGGCCTGTGAAATGTCCCTGGTTACAGTGTAACCTTTAGACTTGTGTCACGCTGGACAGCTGTGCCAGCCCAGGGTTTTTATTCAAGGTTACCTTGCACGTAAATGTGTTTTCCCCAGACTGCCTCTCCCAGGCCAGTCCGTATGGAATAGAAGGTTACAGAGCAAAGCTGTTGGGGAAGGAGACCTTTGGAGTCACCAGTTGCAGCCCTCTCCCTTTGCCAAGGGAAACTGAGGCCCAGGGAGACTGTTAGTGGCCCAGTGACCAGTCTGTCTTCCAGGCTTTAGCAAATAGGGTGACATCTCACTGTGAATTTGGAAAGGATGAACTCAAGAGTAACTCTTGGGGCGCCCGGGTGGCTCAGTCAGCTGTGTCCGACTTCGGCTCAGGTCATGATCTCGCCATTCATGAGTTCAAGCCCTGTGTCGGGCCCGTGCTAACAGCTGGCAGCCTAGAGCCTGCTTCAGATTCTGTGTCTCCCTCTCTTTCTCTTCCCTCCCCTGCTCACTTGCTTGCTCTCTCTCTCTCAGAAATAAATATTAAAAATTGAGAGAACGCACAGGAGGGGCAGAGAGAGGGAGAGAGAGGGGATCCCAGTCCCACATTGTGACCGTGCAGAGCCCAATGCGGGTCTCAAATTCACAAACGGTGAGATCATGATCTAAGCCAAAATCAAAGAGTCGGTTGGTTAACCGACTGAGCCACCCAGGCGCCTTGTGTCCTCCAGTTTTTCATGTGCACTCAGGCTGATTCCAAGGTCCCCAAGCTCCTGAGTCATTGTTCGTGTTTGTCACTTAAGGGCCGAGTTCGCAGAATGACTCATGAGTGTAGCTCATCCGCACAGGGCGGGGACCCCAGGGCCTTTTCATCTCCGATAGTCATGATGACAGGTGTCATTGTGTGATGGTGTGTCAGTTCAGAGTGTGGTTCTTTCCCAAGGCCTCTGGTGTATGCAGATCCAGTGTACTGAGCACCGCCCTCTTCTGCTAGCAGACCCCTTCCAGAAGAGAGAAAGCCTCTGTCCTCACTGCTCTTCAAAGCCAAGCCTGTTCTAAGCTACTGCTGATGGTGAATGCAGGGGAAGGCCCCCAGATAGAAGGCCCAGGATGAAATCGTGCAAAGGGGAATGGTGGGATGGACAGAGCTGTGGATGAGTCATGGCACCGTGGACCTTCCTGATGCTTTGGAGGGATTCTGCAGTCATACATTGCAGTGGATTTTGCTCTAACTTGGAGCTTCACCAAAATTACATTAGGAGTTGCAGCTCATGGGACTATAGTCTTATTTTCATCGAGATAAAATTCCAAGTGACGGATAAGCAGCGAATTGTATTTATTTGCGTGGGTGTTTTGACTCAGGATTTAGTTAGACTTGGATGTACATTGCTCCCTAAATCAGCACAAAGAGTGGGAGCTGCCTATGCAGAGAGGGGACAGCCCGCCTTGGGAACAGGCGTTGTCAGGAATTTGGAAGGACTTCCCTACGCTGTGACTTTTCATCCAGTTGTCAGGCTTTGCAAGATACACCGGAGTCCTGAAGGGCAGAACAGCACGTGGAGTGGGTTCACACAAGAAGACCGTGGGTTTTCTGTATGAGCAATCAGGCTCCGAAAGGTGACATTCCTTCGCCAAAGCCACAGTGCTGTGCAGGGCCAAGTCAGGATTCGAACTCAGGACTCTCTGGGCACAAAACCATTGTGTTTACCTCTTCCTTTGTTCAACAGCTCAGCTTCCAGCCCTCCTGAAGGTGAAATTTACGTGGGGCTGCATGGGTACTTGCTGGGCGTCTTCCTGGTGCCTAGCACCAATTTAGAGACTCGCAAGGGGGACAGCCTCTGGACTGCTGACCTTTAAGACGGTCCTTTCCCCAGGTCTCGTTGTGCCCATCTGGAGGCTCCGTGAAAGGAGAGCCCAGGGGGTAGCTCAGCGTCATGCCAGCCTCTGCTCTTGCTGAGGGAACTCTGTCCCTTACTTGGGAGGATTTTAGGGATGCCTGAAGCCGTGAGCGTATCGTTTTCCTCTGAAGAACATTGAACGACTTCGGTGTCTGAACCTCCAGCCGTCTTCAGAGTTGCCTTTGTCATAGTGGACCCCTGGACCTTTGGGTCTGCCGTCCACCGCCTTCTCCCAGGCACAGACCCCCGGGTCTCAGTGCTACAGGGAGAGGGGGCCGGCTGTGTCTGCTCCCCCGCGGCCCTGTTGTTTCCCCTTGTCCACGGTGCACTTTGATTTATCTCCCTCATTAATCTGTGATGCTTGGCCCTGTCACATTGCCTGAAATGAGAGCTGAAGAGAGACTCTGACATGTTGAGGGATGTCGCGGGAGTGTGTGGAGGAGATTAAACGGGGACTGAGGGAAATGAGGTGGTTTCATGGCTCGGTGGGCTCAAAGCCACACCTCTCCCTCAGCTTAACCCTGATATTTGGGGACAGGGACTCACAACACTACCAGGGGCAACATGAGGCTTGAAAAAAACTTGCTGGCCACTGCTTTGGGCTGTCGTGACGTGCATTGGGGGTAACCCACGAGCACGTAGTAGATGCAGATGTGCAGCAGACCCACAGGGCATGGGATGAATCTGCCGTGTCACCTTTTGCAGGGTGCTCAGGTAGACTGGAGGCGAGAACAGGAGCCACTTGGGGTGTCCTCCAGTCAGCCAGAGCTTGCTTTGCTGGCTGAGTATCGTGTGGACAGAGGAGGGTGGGCTCTGGGACCTTTTGCCTCGGACCACAGGAGTTCCTGTGGGGAGAAGGGATCCATTTCTCCACTGTCAGGGTGGAAGCAACTCACGAGGTTCTGGGAGCGCTAGGGACAGAGGTTCCTTGGGAGGCTGCCTAAATGCACGCACAGGGCTCAGCAGTTTGCAGTCTGTGCTCTGAGTCTCGTTAGCAGCAACAGCTCTCACTTCTTGAGCACCCAGAGTGTTCCAGGTATACTCTCAGATGGTGTGCATATTTGCTTGAATGTGCCAAAGGACCCCACAGGACAGGCGTCATCCCCGTTTCACAGATGAGGAGTCCTGGGTCAGTGAGTCGAAGTGACTGGCCCAGGGGCACACAGCCAGTGAGTGGCCCCCGTCTGTCTGACTTCAAAGCTAATATTCTCTTCAGGACATCATGATGCCTGTCTCTGAAAGGGTGGGTGGGTGTGGGGTGTGCCAATGACAGTTGGTCCATGTGTCCAGCTCTCTCTTTGAATAATCAAGAATAACCTCCCGGCTTCCTACCAAGTAACCTTCCGCTCATGCTTCAGGACTGGCTCCAGCCTTCCTTGGGAAGCCTCCCTGCCCTCTCCGCTTCTCCCATAAACCCAGACAGGGTCCTCTAGGCATCTCTCATCCACCCAGGGTCTCCCTGTCACCTATGCTTTGCTCTCTGGTAGTAACATGCATTTGGAACATGGTCTCCTTTGGGGTGCCTGGCTGGCTCAGTCAGTACAGCATGCGACTCTACATCCTGGGGTCATGAGTTCGAGCCCCATGTTGGGCATAGAACCTACTTAAAAATACTTATATGGTATGTGGATTGTGGTGCCTCCTGCTAAACTAAGAGAGAGGAACCAGAAGACTATGTTAGTCTCCCTGGCATTCCCAGGCTTTGCAGAGCCTCCATATATCGTAGCAGGTGTTTGCTGTATATTTAGTTAACTAATATTATCCTAAGAATGATTAGTAAGACTTAACTGAAAATTTAGATTCCCTCTCCTTTTCCATCCCATCCATTGGCAAGTGTTGGGCACACCCCTCCAAATGATCTCTCAAATTTCTCTACTCCCTTCTCTCTCTTTCGTTCTCTCTTTTTCTCTCTCTCTCCCCCCTCCCCATATCTGCCATCACATGGATCCAGGCTGTCCTCATCTCTCACCAGCTCCTACTGTGGCCTCCTGCCTGGGCTCATTGTGTTCTCTAAAAGCTTCATGTACATTGTCTAGCCACTGTGATCTTCTGAACACATCAGATCCGCTCTGCCCCCTGCCTAGAACTTTACCTTAGTGGCTTCCCACTACACATAGAATAAAACCCAGACTCCTTACTATGGCCTCCAAGGACATGTTCTAGCCCCTGCCCATCTCTCTGGCCTCACCTCATCCCCCTTTCCCCTCCGTGACTCATGTCTTCATCCAGTCCCTTGAGCTTTCTCTTCCCTCTGCCTGGCATGTGCTTCCTACCCCTCTCCCGTTCCATTTACAAGGCCGACTCACCCTGTCCCTCAGGTCTCAACTCACACATCAACGTCCTCTCAGAGACACTGCCCCTGACCATTCGATCTAACAAAGGTCTCAGCTGTTAGTGTCTTTTAGAGGATCCAGTCTATATCACATCCTTGATTTTTTTATTTGTATGTTATGTCTCTCCATTTAACTGTAAGCATCAGTAAAACAGTAACTAGGTCACTTCTGTTTGCAGCTTATTCTCCTTCCTAGCACAGTGCCTGGCTTAGAGGGGTGTTCATTACCTGGACCATGAATGGACGAATGACTGTGCAGCTCTGTGATACAGGGCTAATGTGCAAAATATTTAAAACCATGTGATATAGGCACCACCCAACCAGATCAAGGCACTGGCCAATCAGAACATGACACTGACCAAACAGAACAAGGCACTGGCCAATCAGGCATTAGCAGCTGTAAACAACTCATGGCCTCATAAAATTAATCTGATGCTCAGGCTTATAGTGAACCAACCAACCAACCCACTAAGTCCTCATCCAGTCTTTGCAATAAGTTAACCATGGCCCCAACCTGCCTTCAAAAAAATGGGTTTGTTGGTGTCCAGGAGCTTCTCCTATGGAAGACTGAATGGTTTGAGTCAGTCTACTATCTTATTTGGAAAAATGATTTCAAACCTTTGACCCTCCGACGTGTTCAGACCCCGACTGTGCCACTTTTCAGCTATGTGATTTCTCAGCTATATAAGAGGTCAGTTAATTTAACCATCCTGAGCTCCCGTGTCCTCATCTGAAAAATAAAATTAATGAGCCCACTTCATAGAGCTGCTGAAGGACGAGTGAGGGTCGTGCCGGGATGGTGTCAGCACAGTGGCTGAGCCCAGCCCACACCCTCAGCACCTGGCAGCAGGTTTCACGTAGCAAAGGACTGGCATGCCAATGGCATAGGTGAGGAAAGGGAGGCACAGAAAAGTTCTAGTAGCTAAACTGGGGAACCAGGAACGAGACATGGGTCCTTTCAGCCTCAGGTCCAACACTGTGGCCACCTGCCGGCAGCCCCTCCATCCCTCAATATACCCTTCTCTTTGATTCTGCTCACCCAGCCCTGGTCCCCCTGCTTCTCCTGGCCTTGGGGCACTCTGTCGGGAGAAAGGCAGATGACGCCATTGAAGGCCTGAGACCCCAGTGGGTAACTGGCAAAAGCCAAAGCATTACACACTCCACGTCCCGGCAGGAGGTCCTGCTCTTTGGAACCAGCAGACTAACCACCATGTAACAACATCAGAGGTGCAAACCTGCGAAAATCCCTAGCAAAGGTCTTAAAACAGAACTTGAAAGGGTTTATGACCCTGTGGATTTGAACGTCTCTCTGCGCCAAGCTATAATTCCCGCTCGCTTTTGGAAGTAGAGATCAGAGCCATAATTTGAAGAGGGCCTTGGATCGTGCTCTGATTATGTTTCAAGACACACGCTGTGGGACGGGGTGAAGCTGCCGTGGGAGGGTCTGGGGTGCTGAACGGGCAGGGGGTATGGCGGGGAGGGGAGAGGAGAGTCAAGCAGGGTGTCTAGCTGAGGCAATTAAATGTCCTTGCTTCTCACTTTAAACAGAGGCCCGAGGTAGTCTCCCAGAGGGCTGCGCTCTTAATGATCTGGAATAAAGGGGTAGAGAGCAAAGCCAGCAAGCCTGTGTGGCTAATACAGCCCTGGCCTTGAATGGCCCTGCAGGAAGTCTGTAGGGGAGCTGCTCTGTCCACAAGCAGCACTTGTCATGTTAATGACTCAGCCACTCTGGTGCCACTGAGGTCAGCTCCCAGATTTCAGATTTGAGCTCTGCTAAAGCTGGAGCCAGAGAGCTGCCTCTCTGTCTCTGTCTCTCTGTCTCTCCTCCCCACCCCACCCCCCTTCCTGGCATGTTCTGTGGTTCCTGGCACAGTCCCTCTGCTGTATTGCCACTGTCCTCTTACTCATAACACCGTCCCCAGCACAGACACAGCGATCTGACTGTGTGCATCACTCACCTGCTTAAAATCCTTTGTGGCCCCCACATCACAGACAAGATAGAGTGCCAGCCTCCAGAGGTCCCCCAGCCTTGGCCTTTGCTGCCACACCAGCCTCACTGTCCATGTCCTAATCCACAGCACCAAACTCTTAGCTGTCTCCAGCATACTGCACGGTGTTCTGAGTCGCTGTGCCCCTGCCCATAGAATCCCCTCTCCTGAGCCTGCTTTGCCAGGCTGACACGCATGCTTCTGTCAACATTCAATTCCAGTGTCACCTTGCTGGGCATCTCAGACTTAGTAAGTTTCCCTCCTTGCACTCCCAAAGGACCCCATGCGATCCTTTAATTTCTAACAAAATCTTGTCCTTCCCCCCCACCATTTTCTCTGAAGCTTAAAAGCAGGGATTATCTTATTTATCACAGGGTTTTTAGGACCTAATAATATAGTGTCTGACACGTAGTAGGTCCACAGTCAATACTTGTTGAACTGAACTCCAATTCTAGCCAGATGAGTCCTGTCTCCCCAGGTTTTTCATTATGAACACCCTTGTTTTTCTCACTCTCAGCACCGATTCAGCCCTTAGCAGAGTGGCTGGCACAGAGTAGGTCTTCAGTGAGGATCAGATGCAAGTCTGATGGAGATGACTGGGTGTGGCCGGCCCACCCATCTGGCTCGGCACTGCCAGAAGCTTACCGTGTATGAGGTGTTGTGCAAGTCCTGTGGGGACACAGGGATCTGGAGTGGAGCCTTCTTTACAGATACCAAAGCCCAAAGCCCTCTCCCTTATCTCAAAGACCTGGTCATGGGCAACTGAGGGGAAGGGCAGTGCAGACAGGGGAATGTCACTGCTTTCCAGTTCAGAGGTCAAAATGAGAGCACTGTAGCCTCAGTAGACTGAGAAGGATTCCTGGAAGAGGGGACTTTTAGGTGGGTCTTTGTAAGACTGGGCTTTGTAAGTGGTGAGGAGGAAAAAGAGCAATCCAGGTTTGGCAGGGAGGGAAATGGGACAGAAGGAAAGAGGAAAGCCTAGGGATTCCATCTCTGGGAGAGGAAGTCCCTTCTCCGAAAGCTGACTGTACTTTCCAGGCTGGTGGGTGCTTCAGTCTGGCACTTAAAGCCTCGCCTCTGGTAGCCACGTCCCACCGTGCCCTTTGGAAGTAACCTCCCCACCTCTAAGCTACTTCCCAGGTTATCCCCGTGTCCTTCAAGAGAAGCCTCCTGAAAACAGACACTTAGAGACTGAGGCAAATAGCTGACTTATTTGTAGATGTGCTGGGGCTCATGGTGTTAGAGCCGGTCACCTCCTAATGATTAAACACTATACAAACACCCGGGTGTCCCACTGTCAATGGAGTTGGTGGCGGGGGGGGGGGGGGGGGGGGGGGAAGCAGCTGTCCTCTGAGCTGGGAGGAAGTGAGGCTGGAGAAATGCTTTCTGCCCTAAGCAACAGATCCATTTATGCAACCAGGAGGGAGGTCAGAGAGGAGAGAGCTAGGGTTCTGAGGTCACTGAGAGTGGAAAATAACAACTGCCCTCCTCCTCTCCCCTGTGCTAGGTGCTCTAAACGGGCTGTGCATTAGTATGCATTACGGCCTGGCAGATTCGATATTGTAGTTGTGGAAATAGAGGTAGTAATTGATGGGCCTGCACTCAAACAAGATCTGCATTGATATCCCATTTCATCTGCATGCCCATCTATGAGGGGAAAACTATCACTACCATCCTCTAGTTAGATGATGTAACTGACTCAGAGAGACTAGGTCATTTGTCTGGAGTCACAGAGCAAGCAGGACTAGAACCCAGTTGTCTGACTCTCTAATATAAGCTTCTCCATTATCTCAAATGATTACACTTTGCCCCCAGCCATTCCCGGGGTAAAGTGACTCCAAGTACAAGATGCAGGACATTGTCTCTCCTATTCTGTCTGTACCCACTGTCACCATCTTTATGTTAACTGCACTTGAGTCCAACAGGTGAAAGAAACACACCTGCTCCTGTCTGTTGCCTCCCAAGAAGGAGGCCACCAGGCCCTACCGGTAGGAAAGGTTCATGCCCACCTACCTGCACATACTCTCTTCCTGGTGGTGTAGAAGGGCTAGACCCGGGCTGTGGATGGGAAGCCGACCCTCACTAGCATCTGAGGGCCAAGAATGAGAGCAAAGCCCTCACTTGCCACCGGCCATCTTGAATTGTAGGATCCAGGGCTCCCATTCTTCAGTGAGGAAGACAACCATTCCATTAGCTTCTGGTTTGGGCATATTGTTAATAATATTTGGTGGCCACTGGAGAGCATGGAGGGCTTGTGTGGCATTAAGGAAATTTTGAGAAAAGAACATCTAGAACTCCATCTAGTCTGAGTGAGCTGAAAAAACTTGCTTGTTGGCAAACCCCAGCAATCGTTGAGAATTGGTTCGGAAACACCCGAGCTCTTGGAACTGTGGTGGTGGAGACACCTGTAGGCCATCCAGAAGCTCACCTGGTATTCCCAGCAGCTGTTGTACCTACACTGGCCCTACATTCGCCTCCATGGCATCTGGAAAGGCTGAACTTGTTCCGTCTGTATTGCATGTCAAAGAGTGAGCCTACCCAGCTGAAATGTTCTGAAGAAGAACCTTGAGTTTTAGGATCCACGTTTCTAGTGTAATCCACGCCACCTTTGTGTTTCGGCTTCTCCTTCTGTGAAATGGGCACAGAAGTTCTGGCCTTTCCCTTCCTGTGGAGTTTGCTGCCTCCCTAGGAGCTTGGCCATATTGCAAATGGCCGGGCCCTGGCTAGAGCAGCCGGGACTCTCCCTGCTGCCACCGAGGAAATGGTGGAGCATAATGGAACATAAAGCTTTGGGCTTGAATGCTGGGCCCTTTTGATGTCCTAATCAGGTTACAGTTAATTCTTTCAGAACCGCCCTCCCTGAGAGTCTAGACCTTGCTTTTCTCACAAATTCCCTCTCCCTGCCTGTGCCTTTGTGTAACATAAGGCAGTACTGAAAGAAGATCCATCTAGATCCGCCGGGTTGCTTTTCAGATTACAAGCGCTAGCCCCCATCCTGGCCGGCACTGGCCATGGCCCTTGTTCCAGAAACCACCAAATGGGCTTTTGGGGAGTCAGAGTTTCTCGTCCGCCTTTCTTTTCCTTTTCATGCTGCTTTTGATGCAAGACCTTGAACCTGAGGCAATATAATGCAGTGGTTAAGAACAGAGGCCCTGGAATAGCCTCTTACCTAAATAATTTGGTGGGGATAACAAAATCTCAGCTCAGCCACTTACAAACCAAATGACTGAAGAGTCAGTTAATGCAGATAATAAAGGCCCTTCTTGGTGGAGTTGGTGTTGAGGCCCGCCTGTGATAAGCCCAATAAATGGTAGCTATTATTCCGAAGGAAGATTCAGCTCCAGGGCAGGGCAGGAACAGAAATGTCTACTGATTTATTCTCACTAGACTCTCTGAGCTCTCTGACAATAGAGACCCTCTCTGTCTGTCCTGGCATAACCTTAAGAGCCAGGACCTGGGAAGTCCTCATCACCTACCAGAAATTGAATAAATGTTTGTGGATGATTTCAATCCCAAGTGGTTCTGCCTATTTTTAAGTCATTCTCGAACAACAGAACAAGGGGAAATGGTTCCCATCTGGAACAAGAGAGGTTTTCTGACATTTTTGAGCTCTTCCTGTGTGCCTGGCAGTGGGCGAGATGCTCCAAGGATTTGACCTCATTTCATCCTGTAAGACTTCCTCCTGCAAAGTCAGTGTGACCTTTACTGTTCAGGTCAGGAAACTACAGTGAGGCTCAGGGAGGTGAGCTTGCCTGAGGTCAGACAGCTGGGGAAACTGAGGAACAGCAACAACAGAAGCAGTGGTCCTAGCAGTAGTAACAGCAGCTGACATGTATGGAGTACTTAGGACAAGCCAGGCACTTCACGGAAATCTGCTCACTTGGCCCTCTTGATAACCAATGAGGTACTCTCATTTTACAGATGAGAGGACCGAGGTACAAAGAGGTTTGATAATTTGGAGGTGCGGCTGAGGCTGGAGGCTTGGTCTCCGAAGATCATTTTCTTCTCGTCTCCCAGAAAGCATCAGTAAGGACTCTGTAGCGATGAGCTTTCTGAAACAGAAGAATTAGGTTCCTACGTAAAAGGGTGGCACTTCCTTTCCTACAAGTCTTTAAAATGAGGCTCACCGCCCTGTCCGTGTACCCAGGGTGTGTGGCAGGAATTGTTCCTGGAGGTGTAGGGCCAAGAAGAGAGAATCCGGGAGTTCCCCTGGGGTCTGGCTTCGTCTCCCCCCATTGCTTGGGGTGGCAGTATTATTGTCACGAGAGAAACATGATCTGGGAAGGGCACATTGATCTGCCCTTGTCTGGAGTGAAATGAGAGGTTCGAAAATGCTCACATCATCTAAATTTAGCCGGCAGTGTATCCGTGGTCATCGGGAGAAAGATAGGTTTGACAGGTTGGCTAGAGGACAAAAGCCAGCCCTTGAAGAAATCAGTTCTCCTTTGAAAGGTAGGGCAGAGTCCGTATTTCCGTTGAGCCTGGAGTGGGAGCCCAACGTACAGCAGCTGCAACAGGAGCACGGAGTGGTGGGCACCAGGAGGCGGAACTGTCACTAGCGGGCACTTGTGCTGGGGCCGTCTCCCCAGATCAGCCGGCATCAGCTGTAACCGGCCACTACACCCAGCCCCGCACCTTGGATCGTTTGTTTCACGGTGCTGTTTAGAATTTGTCAAAATACTTTATGTCCTCAAAATGGGAGAAGAACATCATTATGCTTAACACCTTGTGCACGTCTTATGAGACTGTTGAACGCAGGAGCCCTGTTTTCTGGAGGCAAGGGAGCAGAACGCAAGGGTTTCAGAATTCTCAGCTCCTGTATATTAAGCTTAAGTCAATCACTCTGCTTTTCCCCTACTAGACCTTTTTATTTAAATTTATATTGAAATGTTCTTTGGGTGAAGTTTCATTTTCAGCAAAATGTCTGTCTTCATCTGTATCTGTCTTTTCTCTCTCTCTTTCTCTCTCACCTTTCTTATCCTTTCCTCAGCTACTTCTTGAGGTCCAAAAACTTACAGAGCTTTCTCTGCTGCTTCCCCCCCCCCCCCCCCCCCCCCCCCCCCCCCCCTGCCGACAGCCAACAGATATTTCAGGGACACAAGCAAAGCATGCTTGCAATCAGCACCTTCAGCTTGACCCTTTGGACTCGGCTCAGGCAAAGATAGAGAGAGGCTCAGTTGAAGTTCATTCACACCGTGGCCATGGCCATGCAACAGCCAACAGACCTGGAAAAGAAATTATCCAGTGTGGCAGATGACTAAATTTAGTATTTCTTTTTCTGTTGCTTGTCTTTGATCCACTTGGCCTTTGAAAATTGAAGTTCCTCAGATGTGTTCTTCCCCCTGGTTATTTTGCTAGATAAACCATTTGCACAGAATAACGTGTATGCCTGCACATGCTTAATTTCCCTGGCATCTGATAAATGTTTTGAAATAGGGTAATGCTGGAAGCACTTTTCATTACCTTAAAGCGCTTGGTGTAAATGGAATTGATTCTTTTCCTCAACTGCTGTGATGTTACTGCTTTTTTTCTAGTGGATAAGATCGCTCTAACTAGCTTCCCTTCTTATCATTTCCATCCTGTTCAACCATCTTTCCCGTTCCTTCCCGGGTGTTTCCTGGCAAATGAGACTTCATGTGCCCGCATGGCTGCACAGGTGTGTGAGAGACCTCTCTGACTTTGGGATGGGAATTTGGTGTCCCCGGTCTCAGTGGAGAGAGATGGGGGGGCAGGAGGTAGAACAAAATCATGAGTCAGGGGTTGGAGATGTGAGGTCTAACTTTGAATCTACCACTAAAACCCAAGACGTCATGCAAAGTACTTGCTCTCCTCCTCAACTCAGCCTTGAAATGAGGGAACGGAGGCAAGTGGCTCCTCAGCTTTCTTTTCAGATCTGCGCGTCTGGGGTGACCTCAGTTTACCAGATAGCCAACACTGCTTAAGATGTGGGGGTTGATGATTGAAAGCAAATTACATGGAGGTAGGTGCTTGTTGAGATCGGTAGTGTCTGCACGGAGACTGTGGGACCTGCCACAGATGGGCTCTGAGATAGTGGTGTGGTTCAGAGGTTTCCATGGGGTAGACCTCATAATTTGAAAAATGCTGAGGTTGTCAAAGGAATGAGGTAAAATGAACACAGTAGAGGGAGATTTCTGAACTGGGAAACAAACCTGGGGTAATTTTCCTTTGGTAGGTCTGCATCCATGCTTCCCGAGGCTTTTCCAGAAGCAGTGAATGCATCAGAGCTCCCCAGTCTCCCTCGGGGGGGAGTTCAAACTCTGTTACTAGGCTTTACTGAGATCTGGCCCCATTATTTCTTGGCCCTTCTCCCCCTCTCTCCAACCACACTGAACTATTTGCCATTCCCCGAAAAGTACCTTTTGTCTCATTTCATAGCCTTTGCAAAGGCCGTTCTCTCTAAGTGCAGTGTTTTCTCCACCTTTACCCCATCGCACCCACAGCTTGGCTCTTACTCTTCAGAGCTCACATTACATGTTACCTCCTCCGGGAAGCCTTCCCTAACCACCCCAATCCCCAAGACCAGATTGGGTGACCCTCCTGTTTGCTTACGTAGTCTCCCGAACTTTTCCTTACCGTAGCACCAAACACATCATATTTTAAATGTCTGTTGCTCTCCTGCCACTTCATCTATACGCCAAGCATCTTGAGGGCAAGGACCTGGCTTATCACCATTGTATTGTCAGTACTCGGGCCAAATGAGGAGCCTGCTCAGACAGGTGGGTGAGCTCCAGTTCACATAGCTCAGCTTGTTCACGGAGCCAGAATTCACCCCTCAGAATTCACATGTTTCCAAGCCCCACCCCTTTTCTACTCTGTAAAACTTCTCACCTTCACCTGACCTTCTTCTAATTGTGATGGAGTCTTCTCTCTCTCTTGCTACCTCCTATGATCTGGTAAGAAATGGTGAGGGAAAATGGAATTTCTCTGGGACACGGGATTCAGAGCCTCATCGACAATGCTGTCTGCTCCACAGATGTAAGACTGAGGCCTTACATCTACTGGCTTAAGAGGGAGTGCCTTGCTGATGGGGGCTCAGTAAGCGAATCTCTCTTTATTTTCTTCCTAGCGTTTGTCACAACATTCCCATGCCAGACGCATTTGTGAGATAAGTGTATTGGCCCCTTTTTCAAAAAAAAAAAAAAAAAAAATTGTGAATTTTGAAATCTGAACACGCTTTCCGCCTCTTGGATTCCAGCAGCCTTAAATGTCCTTGGATTTTGTAAGAAGGGACCCAAGTCTATAATATGTGTACAGCCGTGGCTCTTATCAGAATGCAGACATGCCTCTCATTACCGTTAATTGCAGCTCTACCCCTGGGTGATCTGGGCTCAAACCTCCTCGTTCTGTGACGGGTAACCTGTTTTATAGCTTGGCTACATAGGATCCATTACAGTATCTTCGAGACAGCTGCTCTTTAGGTAAATTAATACCTGGGGGTCTTTTTCCTTCTCTAGGAAACTTTAAGTACTGTAACAGGCTTTCATTTAAGGCTGTGCAAGGCTTATTTCACCAGATTGCTATTTGGAAGTTCTAACAAAACACCTTTATGAATAGCGGCCGTAATACCCTTAATCCACTAAACTTCCTGACATTTTTAACTAAGTGGATTGCTACAAATGAAATCAGGCTTTCCCAGCTCTCTGCTCTCTTCCTCTCCACAGTCCTGCCTATGCATATTTAGAGCCAAGGTGCTAGGGTGCAAATTCTTTCTTGCTCTTAGGGCACCAAACTAGAAAGGACCGGGAAACACCACTCCAGGATTTGTATTACCTGGCCTGACCCACAGTTTTTTTAAAACACGAGTTTTGGTCAGGTTTCTGTTTCTCATTAAAAGTTTAGGATTTAAAAAAAAAAAAGTGGTCTTCTTTCGTATTAAAGAAAAAAAAAGCTTATGTTTTATTATGGAAAAATAGAGAATACAGATAAGCAAACGGGAAACGGTAAAAGGTCTTAAGATCATATGATGCAGTGATATGCTGTGACCACTGGTAGCACCTTGGTGCCTTGCAGACAATTTTCTATTCATGTAAGCACTTACACATTTTATTTTCTAAAGGATCAAAATTCCTTGAGTACTTGCTGTGAGCCAGGCACCGTTCTAAGCTCTTGACATATACTGATTCCACTTTTTCAGTAACTCTAAGAACCCACTGTATGGAGGATGAAACAGTTGGACACTGCTTAAGCCACATGTCCAAAGTCAGGCAGCCAGAAGTCGCAGACCCAGGGAGCCTGACTCCCCAGTCCTTGATTGTAACTGCTACACTCTACAGGCTCTAAAAGATAAGACGTGTTTTATAGTCTACTTTTGTAATTCGATACTGCAGCGTGGGCATCGTTTTGTATCCAGACTTATCAGCATCATTTTTAATGGCCACACAGTATTCTGTTCCATAGAGGAGCTACAGTTTGCTTAACTCTTTCCCTACTGATGGATGCTCCCGACGTTCCACTCCTTTTGTTCTCAAGAGACAACAGCGCAAAGCCCATTCTTGGAGCTGAATGTAGGCACACTAGCTTGGGCTGTGAATAAAGGCCGTATTCTATATTTTCCTAATAATTCTGACATTTGTGTGGCCAGATGATGCTCTTGAGGCCCCGTGGAAGAACATAGTCTCAAGTATGTTGTGGCCATGGTGATGGGGCTGCCGTGAACCATTCACACCCTTTGTGTATCCATACTCCATTGTTCCCGCTGCCTCCGCAGCGTATGGGAGAAGGTTGGCCAAAGAATGGCGTTTCTGTGGAAGTCCAGCTAGCTGCCTGCAGCTGAACCTACAAATGCAACATTAGATTACACTATGCTGTGAATTGAATGAGAGTTTTTCTCTTTCTCGCTGAACTTAAATGAAAGCACAGAACTAGGAATAACTGCGTTGTTAACCTAGCCGTGGGGTCACCTGCTCCTGTCGGGATGGAAAGAGGAAGGGAAGGAGAAAAAGGGCCACATGGTATAAAAGTTGTCAATGCATTCTTAATGTGCCACCAGTGTAGTGGCTTTGGTGACACCATGAAAATTGTCCCCCCATGTACCAGATACTTGGCTCAAGGCAAAATTCAGAGATAATTAAGGTGATCTCAATCATGGACTCTGCCTAGTGGGTTCTTATCAGTGATGTTGGCCTTGGGCAAGTTATTTAGCTCACTGCTTCTTAATATCTTCATGTTGCTGGGGATGATAATACCTACTCCATAGGGAATGGCAGAAGGATTAAATAAAACCAGAGAATTTAGTGTAGTAACCTCCATGATGAGACCTCAGTGAAAATGAAAGCTTAAAAAAAAAAAAAATCCAAGGATACTGATTTATGAATCAGGCAGACGTGTGCTTTAGCCTTTATTAACTGTGTGACCTTGAACAATTTACCTAACCTCTCAGAGTAGATTATCTGTGAGTTGGAGATAATAAAATCTATCTTACTCTAGGGTATTGTGAGTTTTAATAGCAACACTGTACCTCCCTGGCACACATGTGGTTTTCAATACCCATAGCAAAATTTGTAAGCAGTTACTATGTGTTACTGTGTTTTATTTCCCTTCCCTCATTCAGAGCAGTTTTTCTCTTAGAGAATAGTGGTTAAATAGAAGGAGTGTAGTTCTTCTAGGGCGCCAGGGTGGCCCGGTTGGGTGTCTGACTTCGGCTCAGGTTGTGATCTCGCGGTTCTCGGGGTTTGAGCCCTGTGTCGGGCTCTGTGCTGACCGCTCAGAGCCTGGAGCCTGCTTCGGATTCTGTGTCTCCCTCTCTCTCTGTCCCCCTCCCCCGCTTGTGCCCTGTCTCTCTCTATCTCTCAAGAATAAATAAACGTTAAAAAAATTTTTTTTGGAAAAAAAGAAAAAGGAGTTTAATTCTCAGCCAGTCTGTGACTTTTCAGCTAGCCTCACGACTAGGCAAATACCTAGAATGAGTTGGGCTCTTTGCCAACCTAACTTTTTTCTTTTGACTGAGACAAGATTGTGGTTTAGAGATTGTGGAAGGTTTTGTGAACCTATTTTATAGCCCCTATAAACTCACAAAGGAAACAATGAAATACCAAAGCTAAAGTACAGAACAGGTTTTCTTACAAGAGACTGCTATCTCATCGTGTTGCCAGAAGGGTTCTGTGGGATGAGATATTTGCCTCATTTGATACAACACCTGACACCTAGAAGGTCTGCAGTAAGTTTAGGACTGTCGTCCCCAGCAGGGGACAGATGGAACATCAGTCAGATTCACAAGGCAAATCAGTTTTCTCTCGAAAAGGGATTTCGGGGGGAGATGGAGGCGTCTTCAAGAACCTCGGGGTGGGCTCGGGGAGGCCGTCGGCGCCTTGAACAGGCGAGCGATCTGAGAGCTCCAGCCAGGACACGATCTGGCCAAACTCAGCTCCCGTTCGGTGGTTTCTCCACTGCTCTGCAGTGGCCTCCACAGTGTGAGAGCTGCTGGCTTACATCACAGTCGGCTCCAGGCGGACCCTGACTAGTACTTTCCAGGTGTCCTTCCCAGTTCGGCCCTCCCCCTCCCTCGTTATCTCACCCTGCTGTGGGGCACGCTTAAAGATGTCCTTGTAGGGGCGCCTGGGTGGCTCAGTCGGTTGGGCGTCTGACTTCGGCTCGGGTCATGATCTCGCGGTCCGTGAGTTCGAGCCCCGCGTCGGGCTCTGTGCTGACAGCTCAGAGCCTGGACCCTGTTTCAGATTCTGTGTCTCCCTCTCTCTCTGACCTTCCCCCATTCATGCTCTGTCTCTCTCTGTCTCAAAAATGAATAAACGTTAAGAAAAAAAAAATTTTTTTTTAAAATGTCCTTGTAGCTGGAGCCACGTTAGAAAAAGCCAAAGGGTCGCTTTGAAATATCTTATTCATGACCCATCCATTTTAATAGAGATCATCTTGAAGCTGCAAAAATAAGCATTTGAACTCTTAGGACTTGCCCTGGGCACCTGTACCACCATGATATAAATACAATTCCTTATAGTCAGTGGTATGATTTTAAATTTCCTTTAATTTTTCTGTTTATTAAAAACAGATTGCTGCATGGATTTGCCACTTTGGGGCTTTTTTTTTTTTTCATATTTACTTCTAAATAATCACATTTATTACCAAAGATGCAGGAAGAACTTAGCTTTAAATTGTTTCATAAATACCAGAGGAACTTTTTTTTTTTAATTTTTTTAATGTTTATTCATTTTTGAGGGAGAGAGAGAGACAGAGTACAAGCAGGGGAGGGGCAGAGAGAGAGAGGGAGACACAGAATCCGAAGCAGGCTCCAGGCTCTGAGCACAGAGCCCCACATGAGGCTCGAACCCACGAACCATGAGATCATGACCTGCGCTGAAGTCGGCCGATTAACCGACTGAGCCACCCAGGCGCTGCCCCCCTTTCTAAATGCTTATTTTTGAGAGAGAGACAGAGCCTGAGCAGGGGAAGGGCAGGGAGAGAGGGAGACACAGAATCCGAAGCAGGCTCCAGGCTCTGAGCTGTCAGCACAGAGCCCAACATGGAGCTTGAACCCACAAACCACTAGATCATGACCTGAGCCAAAGTTGGCCACTTAACCGACTGAGCCACCCAGGCGCCCCCAGATGAACTGAGTTGTGATGTGCTCTTACTGCTGTTGGCCTTGGACACAATGACACCAGAATCTTTGTGGCTGCCATTGTTAGCCAAGGGTGTTTGGATGGGATTTTATGGGATAAGCTAGGCCCAAATTTGGACATTTTCACCAAATTGCCAACTTTCAGCATTACACAGCATTCTTAGGCAGCCTAGCAACACATTTTTCTGATGTTTATGGACAGTGATCTTCTCTTTTCCCCTATGATATGCTCTCACAGCTTGCTGTTCTTTCATGGCACGTTTAATGGTTTGCAATGAAATGTATGTTTTTTACTCCCATACATCAGACTATAAGCTTCCTGAGGATAAAGCCTTTTGCATACCACTGGTGCCCCAGCACAATGTCTGGCACGTAAAAGTCAACATCCAGCCAGTACCTTAAAGAGAACAGTCAACTGGGAGTATAGCAGCAGCCGTGATATCATGGAATTTGTAAAAGAGTAGACCTAGACTGGACCAAGCCCAAAAGTGTGAGAAGCAGCTAAAGGACTTGGGGATAACCTGTTAATGTCCCACTAAATGTGTTCGTGGCATCTGTGGGCATACGTTGGAGGTGTTCACTGCTCTGTTCAGTGTGGTGGCAGAAACCAAACGGGATTTATAGCATTTGACGGTGTGGTCTTCAGTCTGTCTCTTAGCAGTTGTAGGACGATGAGTAAATTTTCTGAGTTCAAGTTTGTTTTTCTCTAATAATGCATGTTAGCATAGTTGTGGCAATTAGATGAGATTTATAGGCGGTGAAGTCTGTAAATCTGAATTCTTTTTGTCATTGAAAAGAACTCGGGCCTCACGCGTCCTTTGGTGGAAAAGAGGCTGTTTAGGAATGGATTTGTAGTTGACCAGCACCCTGTTAAAAAAAGGCATCTCTGATGTTGGATTAAGGATGGAATGTCTGCATTTTGATTTGATTGAGGCAGAAGATGCTGGCACTCAATGGTCGCTTTTCCAGGCTTCTCCGTCCAATGTTTCTTAAGGAGCATCAAGTTTCAGATTCAGAATGGGAAGGGAGTAAACATGGGTCACAGATCGAAGATCCTCTTCCTGACGAAGAAAGCCTTTTGTTTAGAGACAGAGGAGGAATATGTTTGCTTTTAGGTCTGAAGACCCACAAGTGTGGGCTCAGACGATCCTGACACAACCAGTTGAAGGGAACAGAAACCTGCAAGTCCACAAGATAAGAGATTTGAAGCCGAAATGCAGCCTGTCGTCTTTGTAATAAAATTGGAGGACAGGACCTCTCCCCCTCACTGGAGAAGTAGGGCAGGATCCACAATGTGTGTAAATGCAAAGAATAAGCTGGGCCAGGACAGGTGCAAGCAGAGATTCTGCACAAGCACCTCAACAGGAAAGGGGGATTTCTCATTTATGCTACAGATCCTGTGGCCCCGAAAAGAATTGAGGAAATGGAGAAAGAAGGCTGGAGGGGCAGCCTTCTCCGGGTATCTCCGGAGTTCCTTATTGACGCCTCACTGGGATCACTTGTTACTAATGGGCTTGGAGTTCTCCAGGGGACGAACTTCCTTTTCCATTAACACCTCCCCACCCATGCTCTAAATACAGTAGCCACCCTTGGGTTTCTCAAACACACGGCTCTTGCCTCTCTTTGGCCTTTGCACTTGACATCCCCTCCTCCTGGAACACCTGACTTCCCTCCTTTGGATGGCCGTTTAACTCCGCCTCACCTTTCACATCTAGCTTCAATACCACTTCCTGAGATGCCCTTCCCGACCACTTTATTTCAAAAGGTGCCTCCTGTGACTCTGTCTCCCGGCACCCTGTTTGTTTCCTTCATCGCTTTTGCGGTAACACGCAGAATGATTTTCCTTTCCTTCTTTGTCTCTTTCAAGTAAGTAGTCCCATCAGAGCTGGGGCATTTTCTCTTACTCGCCCTCTGTTTCCCAGTGTCTGGTCTGGCACAGGTTAGACACTCTGTGGCTATTTGTTGAATGTTCATTTTCTAGGCCTAATCTACCTAGTTTCTTATGATTTCTGTTACAATCACAAAGTCCCTAGTGTTGACTCCTGTACTTTGAAAGCTTTGCTAAAGCCCTCTGGAGTATTTCTCTGCGTTCCACCATCTAGTGCAGATCACATTCAGTAAAATTCCACAGCAGAAGAGCAATGCTTCTTGTTTGCACAGATCTTTGAACCTCTTCCCATTCTTTTTTGTCCATCCAGGAGAGCCTGCCTTCCTTTTTGTGTGTGTGTGTGTGTGTGTGTGTGTGTGTTATTAGCAAGTCCGACGAAAGCAAATGAATCTAAGACTGGCTTGTGAATGAAGGAAACAATCATAGTATAAAAGTGGGACTGGACCTTGTATGAAGTCAGTGCCATAAAACTCAGAAGCAACTGCCCTTAACCTGGGGTTGATGGACAGGCTTCAGGCGGTCAGCTAATCCCTGAAATTGTGTGCAAAATGTTGTCTGTATGCATTTTCTTATGGGCAGGCAGACCTGAGCTTCCATCAGATTCTTTTTTTTTTTTTTTAACTTTTATTTATTTTTGAGAGACAGAGCATGAGCAGGGGAGGAGCAGAGAGAGGGAGGCACAGAATCTGAAGCAGGCTCCAGGCTCTGAGTTGTCAGCACAGAGCCCGACATAGGGCTCAAACCCACGGACCGCGAGATCATGACCTGAGCCGAAGTCGGAGGCTTAACCGACTGAGCTGACCGACTGAGGCATCCCTCCATCAGATTCTTAAATGGGTCTTTGACCAAATATACGATTAAAAACCATTGAGCTAAAGTCCTTGGAAGTACCAAGAGTCCCAGAGACTACATGGAATGTTCAGTTCCCTGTTTTGTATTCCTGTGCCCATTTGGTTCAGGACCACATCAGTGGTACCATTGGCACTGGGAGGAGATCACTCAGAACAAGAGAAGGTATCACACCTATCCTCAAGGGGCTTACTTATTTTTTGGAAAATACAAACACCCCTCCCCAACAAAAAGGGGTAATGTGCTGACTGGCAAGTGCCAGGAAGTATCATGGGGTAGAAAGTAACTGGGCCAGGGGCGCCTGGGTGGCGCAGTCGGTTAAGCGTCCGACTTCAGCCAGGTCACGATCTCGCGGTCTGTGAGTCCGAGCCCCACGTTGGGCTCTGGGCTGATGGCTCGGAGCCTGGAGCCTGTTTCCGATTCTGTGTCTCCCTCTCTCTCTGCCCCTCCCCCGTTCATGCTCTGTCTCTCTCTGTCCCAAAAATAAAAATAAAAAACGTTGAAAAAAAAAAATTAAAAAAAAAAAAAAAAAAAAAAAAAAAAAAAGAAAGTAACTGGGCCAGAGTCTAGGGAGCTATCCCTGAGGAGGTGACATCCCAACCAAGACCTGAACCATGAGAAGGAAGGCAGCCACAGTCAGAGGTGGGGACGGGCATTCCAGGAGGAACCCTAGCAAAGGGCCTATGAAATGGGGAGAGGCTGGTACATTGGAGGGCCCAGGCCCTGTAGTTGAACATAATGAAGGAGAGGGGCAGAGTGGCAGAGAGAGTGGGCAGGAGCCAGATGATATAGAACCTTCTAGGCAAATTTGGATTTTATTCCAAGTCCCTGGTAAGCTCTTAGAGAGTTTGGGGCAGAAGGTAACTCAACCTGATGTACATTTGAAAACAAGAACTGTCATTGCCGTGTGGAGGCTGGAGCCCCGCAGGGCAAGAGGGAAGCTGAATGATCAGGGAGGTGGCTGTTGAAGGAGAGATGGTGGTGGCTTAGACCAAGGCTGTCTTACCGTAGACACTGAGTAATGACCAGTTCACAGTATACTGGGGAGATGTAGCCAAAAGGACTTGTTAACGGATCATATAGGAGGCAGTAAGGGAAGACAGAACCAAGGGTGGATAAGGACGGTCGTACATTCGCTGAGACGGAAGACTGGGAGAGGAGAGTGAAGAGAAGCTGGAGGTTGGAAGCAAGAGTTTCGTATAAGGTGCAATAGGTTTGAGATGCATCAAGCACCCAAATAGGATTGTCTGTCTGTGTCTCATGTTTGAAGCCCTGGGTAAGAACCCCAAGGAAAAGACGAGGTAGAGAAGATAGGGGATGAGGTCTGGAACCCTCGAGGTCTAGAGAGGAGGGGAGGAGGGCCAGCTAAAGAGACTTAGGCACAGGCAGTGAGGGAGGAAGAAACCAGGCATGGAAGCTAGACAGGAGACCCAGTCAAGAAGGAAGGCCGCTCTCATCATGCTACAAGCTTCTAAAAACCCAGGTAGGATAAAGGCCATTGGCTGTAGCAGAAACTAAGCTATGGATGCGCTTAGGAGAAACAAAGCATTTTTTCCTTGAAGTGGTGGGGACTCAAGTTGGAATGAAGAGAGAACAGGTCAGAGGAGTTGGAATGCTGTCAGCTCCTTCAAGGTGTTTTTGGGTTTTTTTGTTTTTTATTTTTTTTTATTTTTGGGAGAGAAAGCATGAGTGGGGGAGGGACAGAGAGCATGAGAAGGACAGATGATCCTGAAGTGGGCTTTATGCTGACAACAGTGAGCCTGATGCGGGGCTAGAACTCACAAAACCTGAGATCATGACCTGAGCCCAAGTCAGACACTTAACCGACTGATCCGCCAGGTGCCCCTCAAGGTGTTTTGCTGTAACATGGAACAAAGACTGGTGTGGTTGCAGAGGAGAATACAGACATGGGGGTTAAAGAAAATTGGTTTTATTTTGGTGGAATGGCCAGTGGGAAAGAGTCCGTAAAAAGGGAGAAACTAACGACGTTGGAGGAAGCAGCAAAGTATCTTTATTACTATTGTTTTAATAAAGCACTCATTAGATATCACTTCAGTGGTTTTTTGTTTTCTCTAATTACATACTGTAGCCCAAGAATAATGTTTCTTTCCTGCTACTCTTTGGTACCTGGGCAGAGTTTATTGGCTCCTTTTTGGTTTACAAAATGGCTCTGTGAATTCACCTGGGAGCCTTAACATGATTGATAACACTGTTTCTATGGAGAAGAATGCTCTGAGTTCTAGAAGGTCTTTGAAATTTGGCCTGTTTAGAAGTCAGGTTCAGAAATGACAGGGGAAGATTGGCTCTTTGAAAAGAGCCAAAGGTCATCAGTTCTGATAGAGTTGGTTGACCTACCTTGCTTCCCCTCCCCACCCCCCCACCCCCGGTTAGATCTCTTAGCCACATTGATGGTTATCTTTCATAGCATGAAAACGCCCTGCCTAAATTTGAACCTCTAGCTACAAATTCAGTATTTCATGTTAAAGATGTGATTCTTTTTTTTTTAATGTTTATTTATTTTGGGGGGCGGTGAGAGGCAGAGGTGGGGGGGACAGAGGAACCACAGTGGGCTCTGTGCTGACAGCTGACAGCCTGATGCAGGGCTCAAACTCACGAACCATGACACTACGACCTGAGCCGAAGTCAGGTGCTTAACTGACTGAGCCACCCAGGTGCCCCTAAGGATGTGATTGTTTTAACCACAGAAAAAGGACTGAGACACCCCCTTCACGCACATTGTCTTGTGCAATAAATTTGCCCTTGTAAAATTTTTGAATAATTAAAACATATTTAGTGTTGTAGGAGATTTAAACAAACTTTTATTCAAGGAGAAATTCCATTGATTCACCTTCCCGTGCACCCTCTGTGAGAGGAAAAGCCAAGATACAGCAGTTTGCCAGGCTCTCCTTAAGTATTTTCCCTCCTCCCTTTCTCCCTTGCCCCTTGGACCTGACCTACTCCTGGGTTTCCCTTGCTTCACTGTTTTCTCTGCTCTAGCCACAGTGGTTCTTGGAATGAATGTGTAAGTTGTATCCTGCCGCAGGACCTTTGCACTGACCATTTCCTCTCTTGGAAGGCTCTTTACCCCCAGATATTCACATAACCAAATTCTACAATTCATTCAGGTCTACAGTAACAATCATCCCCTCAGCAGGCCTTCCCTAACCACCTTATGAAAAAATTTCAGACACCACGCTCCCCCAAAAATCACAACCTCTTCCCTGTGTTACTTTTCTTCCTTAACATTTATCACTGATATACTATATAATTTACATTTTATGTCATTTATTTTATAGTTCCACCTTTAAAAGGTAGGTTCCATTAGTATAGGGAATTTTCGGTCTATTTTGTGTCCTCAGCAGTTAGAACAATGTGATTTGGCATATACCAAGTGCTCAATAAATAGCAGTTAGTTGAATGAATGACTAAATGCATGGATAGACAGCCCTTAATTTCTGTTGGCAGTTAATCTGGATTTTTACACATTTGCCTAAAACAAGGAACAGTATAGCAAACAGTGGAAATTTTTTGCATGTGTATGTGCGTGTGTATACATATGTCTGTATGTGTTCATGCATTTATAGTCACTGCCTCATTCTACCCAAATTAACACAGAAGTCAACCAGATTATCAAGTCTTGTTATAAAGATGAATTCAGTTCCCAGGACAGTGTAGAAAGTACACAGAATGGTTTACAGCCTCTTTGTCAGCCAGAGCTTGGATCCATCCTGACTTTTTGTCTCAAATCTGAGCCACACGTCTCCCCAAATCCACCCCTCTCCCACCCCTTGGCCTCTGTCTTCCCCCCACCCCACCCCCCTGCTACAGATGATGGCGGCATTTTTTTTTCTAGTGGGGGAGGGCCCGAGGGATGAGATGCGAATGATTAACCTCGGTTGGGACTCCTTCAAGATTACAATCTCTGCTCCTGGACACGTTTGCCTTTTGCATTCACCTGGGAAGCCCTACTAGACCCTGTTTCCCTTTTGAGCTGACCTTTTATTCCCTGCCTCTTGGTTGGGGGAGGAATGGCTCTTCATTCGCCTTTGAAAGGCTTCTGTTTGCTGAGCAAAGGCTGACCACACAAGACCCTGTACTTCTCCCTGACCCCACCCCACCCCCAACACACACACACACACACACACACACACACACACACACACATACACTCACACACACACAACCCCCTACTCCCCCATCCTTCTAGAGAGGCGGCCAACCAAGGGGGGGGGGGGGGGTAGGGAGGGGGCAGCGGGTAGCTTTTCTCAGAGAAAGTCTTTGAAAGCTGCCAGGAGCCAACTGTTAGGATTTTTTGGAGAGCGAGTTGGGAGTTTTGGAGAGCATCTTAATCCTTCTTCGTTTTAAAATAAAAGCTTGTGGCTATAACATAATTTTGCTTTTGAATTTTCAATAGTAAAACAGTTGTTCATTGTTCACAGCATCTGTTTACATAGTTCCTTCTGAATTCCTTGATTACAGGTTTTAATAGGGATTAGCCGGTGCAACCCCTTCCCATCCCAGAACTGGGACTCTCTCCCATCCCACCTCCCCTCCCAGCCTTTGTACCGTAATGTTTAAAGTAGCCATGCATAAACTGAGCCTCCTTTAAAAAAAAAAAAAATAGCATCAGGAATTAATGCCTATTTTTGTTGGCACCGCATCAAAACTGACATCACCGGAAATTATGTACATCATTGTTCACTATACAAATAGGTATCTTCCCCTTTAGGTTCAGAAGTTACTTGTGTAGGCTAATCATTTCAATCAAATACTTTGTTTTCAGTGGTCTATGGAATGAGCTGAGAAATGTTATCACGAGTGGTTTTTTTGTGTCGTTGTTAATAGTAGCACTTTTGGCTGAAAGGACTTTTCCCAACATTTTGGCACAGTCCAGGGGGACTAAAAATATTTTTTCACGTTTAGGTTTTATTCAACTTGACCTACTGTTGCAGATTCCCCCGGGACCATAGCGAGGGCCCTCCCACTAGGTGCTTTACGGTAATGGTTTCAGAGTTTGGTGTTAGCTTTTGCCTGGCTGAAACTTTTCACAGCTGACTTGATGCTAGCACTCAGGCCTGACCTCTCGCTCCTTCAGCACTTAAGGGGTTAATTTTGTTGGTGGATCAGATTTCTTTTCTGGGCTGGGGCATAGTGATCCCCGTCTGACTGGTCCTTCAGTAGGAGAGTTGCTGGGTGCCCGGGATTCCCTGGCCCAACGTGGGCCAGCTCGGCTGGCTGGCTGGCTGGCTGGCTGGCTGAGTTGCCATCGTGAGACTCATTCGGCTTCTTTGTCCGCTTTCTCTAAGGACCACAATGTAGTGAAATGCTCTGGCCCGGGAACCTTACCAGGTAGGATGATTTCCTCAAATTTCTGGGGCCTGGGGCGGGGTGTGCCGCGTGTCCTGCCTTGTCGTTCCTTGGGTGATATTGGAAAGCCCTGCAGAGCAGCCAGTGGTACAGCTGCCAAAATCCCCGTGGGCTCTGCGATGGGGGGAAGCGGCTGGTCCGGAATTCAGCATCCTTTTCCCTGCCACCCCCAACTCCTTTCGTGCCAGCCTTGATAATCGTGGAGGAAGCCGGAGCCTTCCCCAAATGTCCTTGGTCCACCTGGACATTTGAGGAATGTCAGGCTTTTACAGACCAACTTAGCAAAGGAGGCTCTTAAAACTGAAAAACTGGGTGTTGACCTCCCAACTGTCTTAGATCCTTATTCCAGGGGTTTTTTGTTTTTTGTTTTTTGGTTTTTTTTGAGGGGGGGACCTTCCAATCTGGGGGGAGGAGAGAGCTCGAGAGAGGCCATGTGGGCCCCAGCAAGGGTTGCTAGTGGTTTGGAGGGCCCTGATGAAAATGACTTGCAGTTGGAGGTTTTGTTTGGAATCTAAGAAGCCGGGTGAGTTTGCGGTTATGTTTACTAATACTGCAAATTACTGGGTGGCTTTTTTTTTTTTTTTTTTTTTTTCTGGAAACTGGGCTCCAAGAGAGATAGCATGGGAGATTTAAATATGAGTACTTTTCTTATTCGCTGGGGCTGCTATAACGCTGCCCGAAGAGAAGCGTTTCTATTTTAAGCCAGACAAGGGGGAAGAGAAAAAAAGATGTTCATTATCACCTACTGCTCTCCAAGCATCTAACAGACACAGTCTCATGTAATTTTCTTTGCAGAGCCAGCAATATTATCCTCAATTTCGAGGTGCGGCAATGGGAACCAAGAGAGGTTAAGGAATTGCTCAAGGTCACACAGCTAGTAAGAGGCCAAGCTGGCATGGGAACCTGGGTCTAGACACCGCTCTGCCTTCCTTGTTGGGCTTGGCAGATGGCTCGGGATGGTTTTAGCTACAGGTTTAAATGTGGATTCAGCTGGACGAAGGGCACTTTTTGTTGCAGAGGACTCACCAAAGCGCACATGAGACGGGCAAGCGTGGCCTGCCTGGGCTTCTCAGATTCTGTTTATTTCAGAGATGGCGGGGGTGGGATATTAAAAAGCAACTCTGCTTTGCAGCAGGACCTGCCTGGGAGTTCTCTCATCCCTTTGAGGCTTCTGGGCCGGTGACTGGGTTTGTGCTTGTACCAGGTTCAGCGGGGCAGGAGCCCAAGTGGAAGTCAAATCTGGGACAGCCAGTGGCCTTGGAGCTGGCCTTGGGCTCCTGGGACTGTGCCCTGGAACTCTGGGGCTGCCTCCTAGGAAGCTGGATTTATTGAGTCCTGGAAGGAGAGGTTGTACGCCCGGCATGTTAATGCTGACCCAAGGTTGGCACTAGCTGCTCACATGTGTGCTAGGCTTGGCTAATTAGCTAGAGCTGAAGTGTTTTGGGGCTGCAGAGCTGATTTTGAGCGGTTGTTTCTGGACCTGAGTTCTCTTTCCTTCCCTGTTGCCCCAGAAGGGATAACTTGTAAGGTCAGGCCCCCGACAAGACAACACTGCAAAACGAGGCCGGGGAGATTGGTTTGGGGGGACACTCCCCTCTCTCAGCTTCCCTGAGGCAGTTGTGGTTCTGTTTTGTGCATTCAGGTTGGGAATTAGAGGTCCCAGACCTCTAAAGAGGTATTGGGAATTGAAAGTGAGTGAGTGCGTGGGTGTGGCAGGGTAGGTGATAGAAATGTTGGGACTCCGCATCCCCCTTCACCTACTCTAGACCTAAGGCAGCCAGCCAAGGCTCTGTGTGGGATTTGCCCGTCCCCCCTTTCATTTACCTCCTTGGAGATGTTTTAAGAACAACTTCATTGCATGAAAAAGTGTCCTGGGCTTTTTGGATAACATGTGGGAGTTGTAAGTTCTTATATGACTGGGATCTAGTTAAAAGAATCCTTCCTTCTGCTCTTAAGTTGAATGAATGTGGTTAAGAGCTTGGGTTTAGCATCGGCAGATCTAGGTTCCAGTTCAGCTCCGTTTATTAGGTCTGGCGTCTTGGGCAGATGGCCTGGGCTCTGGAAGCCTCAGTTTCCACATTTATATAAAGGAAACGTTAATAGTCTGTGTCTCATAGGGTAATAGAAAGGAGTGTGTGGAATAATGTGTGTAAAGTACGCACCAGCGGGCCTAGATCCCACCTTTAAAGTTTGTCACCTCGTTGTAGGCGTTTGCTATTATTTGCCTTAGCTGTGTATAACGTGCTGAATCCCGTTGATGTTTAGGGTACACGTATCTTCTGGTAAACAGAACACCAGGATGAGTTTGTTGAGATCTTTGGCAAAAGCTGACCGGCAGCGGACCAAGTGTCAGCAGCCCTCTCTGGAGGAGCCTTGGACGGGAGACGGCTTTGTGTAGCTGAGGTCAGCAGACACGCTGGTGCCTATTGTAACAATGAGGCCAGAAGGCATCCCTCTGGGGTTTCTAGCCCCGCCAAGGCCCTGGAGCCAAAGGGAGGAATTTCACGCTTACTCAGGGGACCACCTACTTGTTAAAGGAATGAGTTACCAAAATGGGACAAAGGTGCTGTGGGGTGAAACTCAACCCCTGGCATTCTGAATGCTGCTAAATCCCCTTGGAGCCCTCTTTATGGGGCTCTTGTTTCTCTCCACCCCGAGTGATTGGCCTTGCACCTGGCACCGTCTGTAGAGGCTGCTTCTCCCCTGGGACACCACCGAAGCCGCGAGAAGCAAGTTCCTGCCCTGGTACTTTATCATCTCTTTTGTAGCGTGGGCCTGCATTTCCTTCCTGCGGTCCTTTCAGGCTCCCCGGATTCTGTACTGCAGCTGACGTGAGCTGGTTATCTCCTGAGCGCCTGCAGGTCTGATCTGGTCCCCACAAGAGGCTCATGGGGCCTGGTGTTAGCACCGTATCACACAAAGGGAAGCCTGGGTCTCCTGCGCAGGGGTAGGGGTCTAGCAGGGAGTGGGAGGAGGTGCCTCTGACAAAGTAAATGGTGGAGCCAGGCTTCAAATAAATCTATTTTACTTTTCTCTCTGGGGCTGTGTGCTGCCTCCATCTGGAGCCTCCAGGGCTTAGTGGTCCCCTGGCCCACTGCTAGAGGAGACTAAATTCACTGGGGTTCGTGTCTGCCCTTACTTTCATTCGAGCTCAAGTTCTAGGACATTTTGCAAACCATGTAGGCTGATCTCAGAAGGTGAACTCTAGAGACAGGAGGCTTGCTTATGGCTTTTTTTCGAGTAACTGTCTCTTTTTTTGGTGTGGAAAATTTTGAAGTCCTTGTTGTTTACATGATAGGCATGGAATAAAGGATGCCAAATGAATAAATAAACGGGGGTGGTTGAACACTCTTGGATCTGTGTTTGAATCCCAGCTTCAGCATTTCTTAGCTGTATGACCTTTTGGCCTTTCTTTCCAAGCCTCAATTGTCTCATCTCTAAAATGGGTATAGTGTTAGTACCCAGAGAAAATGTAAGTGACAGGACCTGGCACAGAAGCAAGCCCCCAGTAAGAGTTGTTATTTGTACCATGGAGTTGTGGGGATGAAAGGAAATAATGCGTGTAATTAGCATGAGGTCTGGCACAACTTTGAACTTCATTTAAAGTTGGCTATTACACTATTATCATTCCCAGATAGACAATGAAAGGTGGGATTCTGAGGAAGTGCTCTTGCTTTCTGTGAAGGTAGGTTTTCTAAATAGACTGCCAGCAGTGGGTGGAGGAGGTGATGCCCTGGAGAATACCTCCTGGGAAGGAAATAGTTAACATACCTGTCTGGTGGGAAGTGAAGGTAGCCAAACCCTTTCCCTTCTCCAGGGGTTACTACTCAGCCTACAGTTGGGCTTGCTCACTCATCCACACCAAAAGATCTCATTCCGCCCGGGCCCTGGGGTTTCACAGGAACAATTGCCTTGAACAATAGCCAGAAAACAAGTTCCACCAGTCTGGGCTTTTGCAACTGAATACAGCTGTCTGGCGGGGGGCACAGGGCCGTGAAAATGAGCTCTGCTGTGATTCTAGGGCAGAACTGGAAAAGTAAGCAGGTAAGGCCTGGGCCCAGCCCTTGGTGTCTCTGAATCGAGCACTCAGCCACCAGGAGAGAGGCAGAAAGTGGGGCAGGGGCTGCCCCCGACTGCTCCTGAGGACGCGCTAAGGGCCTTCTGGAAGTGGACCCAGTCTTTGGGGTTTGGGGGGGTTGGGTGTGAGGAGCTGCTGCTTTGTGACGACTGCTTTCGAGAACCATAGTTAGAGTCCTTCCTCTCTGCATGGTGATTTATCAGTGAACAGACAACAAATATGTATCTGCAATCTGATTGATTTTTTTTTTTTTTTTTTTTTACAACTTGGGTTAGCATGTCTTTCCCTTGAGTAAACAACATTATCTCACAGGGAGTCCATTTGAAGAGTGTAATGACCCTCTGGACCCTTCAGTAACTCCTCAGAGTTGGAGTCTTTAGCTGAAACCCAGGATTCCTCACACATGGGTGTGTAAATCCTAGTGGAAAAATCTGTTTAATCATTCCTTTTTGCTTTTTTGCTTTATGGGAGATGAAGTTACAAATATAAAATCGCATTAATTCGGGACCATTACCAATTCCTGCTGCATTTGGAAACTCCCCGGAAGAGCTTGATATTAAAAATGTGTCCAGATTAAAGGTGGTTCTTCAGGGAAGGGGGGAGGGGGTACACTGGTGAAGGCAGGTTTCTCTCCTTGGTTGTGTGGAATGCTCACTCCCCACAACAGGGAGGAAAACAGGGAATGTGAGGAGCTAAAATAATTTATGATGCTTTCACCTGCGTTCTTCATAGCAGATAGCTTGTTTGGCTGTTAAAATTGTGCTTTAAGCCTTCTGAGTGGCATTTGAATTCCTGACACAGTGATGTCAGCATCTCTTATAAGACTGAAATAGGATCCTCCTGGCTTTATGGGTCTTTCCATTTTTGAGTGGATTTTTTGATCACTTTTGGCGAATCATTTCCCATCCGTATTTCAAGAGATAGTAGACAAACAGTTGAGGCCGTGGTTCTGGTCAAAATGCTGTGTCTTGTCCAAAATGGGGTCCCTTTTTGATACACTTGGTTGCTATCAGCTGGTGAAGGTTCTTTTGTGATTAGGCTGGTTAGCAGACAGATTTCCAAGCTGATCAGTATGTGCTTGATTTCAGACGAGCTGGAAGGGTACATGGAGTCTGGTTTGAATCCCATTCCTCTGATGAGCTCTGGGCCCTAAGCCTCTGTTTCATCCAGTGGAAAATGGGAACGGAATAATATATATAATGTGCCTAGTGGGGTACCTGACATTTAGTAAACATCTTCAATGGTACCTATAAATATTAGTTAAGATCGCATCCTGTTCCTTTGTGGATAAATAGTGTGGTCTAACGCAGACTCTATGTTGTGACTTGGGTTGTTGCCTCTCTAGGAAAGTTTGCAAACTCAAATTGCAGGGTGAGTGAAGAGGCTTAGCTAGGGGTTGTGTCAAATGGGAAAGTGCGTCTCTGTCTAAAAAGGGCAGTTACTACTCAGGGCTAGCTAATTGTCTCCTATGTACAAGATATTGGCACCTGTTCCAAGTATTTAAAAGATTGTGTGGGCTTAGGGGCGCCTGGGTGGCTCAGTCAGTTAAGCATCATACTCTTGACTTCAGGTCATGGTCTCACGGTTCATGAGTTCCAGCCCCACGTGCTGACAGTGTAACTCCTGCTTGGGGTTTTCTCTCTCCCTCTGTCTCTGCCCCTCCCCTGCTTGCTATCTCCCTCTCAAAAATCAGGTGAAAACAGAGGAAAGCAAACCATAAGAGACTCTTAAATACAGTAAACAAACTGAGGGTTGCTGGAGGAGAGGTGGGTGGGGGTGTGGGGTAAATGGGTGATGGGCATTAAGGAGGGCACATTTCAGGATGAGCACTGGGCATCATATATAAGAGGTGAATCACTGCATCCTACTCCTGAGGCCAAGATTACGTTGTATGTTAACTAACTTGAATGTAAATAAGTAAATAAAAATAAACTAAAAAAAGAAAAAAGATTGTGTGGGCTTAAAAAAAGTAAGCTGAGGGGTGAAATTAGCGATGAAGTAACAAACCCAAAGACTAGAAGGTGCAGTTACCTGTTGGGCAGTTTTCACTGAAGGAGAGGAGATGCTCTGAGATCCGTGGGGACCTTCCATGTGCCCATTTGTCTCTGTACCAACTCTTCTCTGAGTTTAAACTCCTAGGATGTCAGTTAGAAAGCAGCCTTTGAGGGGCGCCTGTGTGGCTCCGTCGGTCAAGCGGCCGACTTTGGCTCAGGTCATGATCTCTCGGTTCATGAGTTCAAGCCCCGTGTCTGAGTTCAAGCCCCGTGTCAGGCTCTGTGCTGACAGCTCAGAGCCTGGAGCCTGCTTCACATTCTGTGTCCCGCCCCCCTCTCTCCACCCACCCTTACCTGTGCTCTGTCTCTGTCTTTCAAAAATGAATAAACATTAAAAAAAATTAAAAAAAAGAAAAGAAAAGAAAGCAGCCTTTGGGATGGCTGCATTCAGCTCCCTCCTGATTTGGAAGTCTGGGGCGTAGAGAGAAAATGAGTAACAAGGAGTAGTGGAGTAGTTCTAGGGATGGCTGAGGACAGGGCCTGGCTCTCCCGGCCCCTTTGCCACTTCCATGCCTTGAAGGAGACCGCCGTATAGCAGCGGGTGTCGGTGGACCTGGGATCGGGCACGCTGCAGGCTATTCCTATTACCGTGTGCTGGTACCCGGCTGGTGGCTTGAGACATCAAACGCTGTAGAAATGTCTGGAACCAGTGCAGTTTCTACTTGGTACCCTTTGCTCATCTTCCCGATTTACATGTTCATTTGTGTCTGGGCTAAGTATTCTTGTCTGTCACATCCACTGGCCTTGCTGTCGGGGGTAAGGACAACTGGGAGTCATCACTGTGTCTCCACTGCCTTGTACGGTGTCTGGCACAGAGAGGGTGCTGACTGGACTGGGTAAGATGAACAGATGAATTCAAAGCCCTTGTATCAGGATCCAAAAGTGTTGAGTTTAGGAGCCTTAAAGAACAATAGCAAATGTTTGATGGAGTTCCTTCCACCCACCCATTGGCTCCAAATGGTGGAAGGTTGTTTTCAAATCGGATCACTGATCACTCCCAGGCGCCATTGTATGACTGCACCAATGGGGGACACTTCACTGAGTAGTGAAAAAGGTACATGCCTGTGATCTGGCTGGGAAACGATGTGTTGGCATTAATGGTTCTTGAGGAATCAGTGGAAGCATCTTCCTGCCATTTGTCTGTGTCTCTGCCAAAGAATTTATAGGGCATAAACATGATATGCTGTCTTGAAATTTTTTGAAAAAGACAGGGAAACCAGCCAAGCTCTGCGTCCCACATTCCTCTGAATTTCCTATAATACAGGCTGTGAGGCAGGAGGAGGCCCTGGGATTCAGCTCTCTTCCCAAGGATGTCAAACACAGTGTCGTTTCCACCAAGATTTGGGGAGCAGTTTTGGAATGGCTTTGGAAGTCTTGCAACGTAGAGCGAAGATGAACTGGAGCGGGAAAAAAAACTGGAGAGGAGGGGTGCTCTCTTGGGTTCATTTGTTCTTCTGGTCGTTCATATAGAAATCATTCGTTCATTCACAGAACGAAATCTGCCTTAATAGTTTGCTAATGTTTAAGGAGCGCTTTTGTGCCCAAAAAGAACGAGGGAGACAGAGGATCTGAAGCAGGCTTTGTGCTGACAGCAGAGAGTCTGATGCGGTGCTCGAACTCATGAACAGTGAGATCATGACCTGAGCCCAAGTTGGATGCCTAATCAACTGAGCCACCCAGGCGCCCCAAAAGCTTTAATTTTTAAACCTAAGTTTTCTTATAGATCTCATCTATACAACAAGTATTTTTGTATAAATTAAGCTGATTTCCATTTGTTACTTGGTTAGTACTTTATAAATTTAGACTGAACAAATTGAATTTTAATGATTAGTACTGTTTGGAAACTTGGATAATTAAGCTTCCTTAAACATTTTAGATGGCATTCATAAGTTTAACACGCATGGTTTCCTCGAGCTCTTCAAATGTCTGACAGTGGGGACTTACTGGCCTAACAAGCAAAATCTTTCTAAGCACATAACTCTTGCAAGTCAAATAAACTAAAGTTATACGTGTCATAAATTAAGTTTTCTCAAGTACTGTAACTCTTTTTACAGCCTGACTCCCAGTCCTTAAACCTTTCATCTTAAAAATCTCAAGTCAGAAATCAGTACTCATTCAAAATTGAAATCACAAGACCCTTTTTCTTTAGATTGTTTAATATGCCCCCCTGTTCTTTTAAGTGTTATACATATACAGAGATTATCCCAGTGATGACAAAGATTTCATCCTATATTTAAGCATTAATATTATGATTTACTTCATATCTCCCTTCATCTCTTGAAACCTTCATCATCTCCGGCAGGCTCCGGGGCCATTGTATGGTGTTTCACAGTCAGATTCAAGAGCAGAATGCAGGGATGGCCACATCATATTCCAGAGTGATTGTTCCAGAGCCGTTGCTGAATACACTGTAGTTCTTTCTGCTGTGTCACCCGGGTCCCTTGAGCCTCGTAGCTGAAATTTCGTCTCGCCACATAGCAAACACAGATCCTCTGTGTTTCTTTCACATTTCTGTTGTAATCAGTTTCTGTAGTCCCTTTCACCAACTCTCCCCCGACCTGGGTCAGTGGACTTTCGTACCCCTGGTGCAGGTCGTACGCAGTTTCCTCTGCCACTTGCTTGGACGCGACTCCTCTTGTTAACCGCATGAATGAATTCCAAACGCTTTTCTGCGCCTTTCCTGTCAGACTCTCAGCCACATGCCTGGAGTCCTTTTGCAAACACATCGCAGTTCCCCATTCGGTAGCGCGAGGATACCAGCTGACACAAACCTGAGCAAACTCGTTTGGAGCAAAAGAATGGATTTATCCTCACATTCGGTCTCCCAGGGGTGCTTCTGTCTCTTCGGAGCCTCAGGTATGGCTCCATACGGGCGCTCACACGACATCACTCCCCCGACTCTGCTGCCTTCTTGGGCAGGTGACGATGGAGTGGCCGCTGGCAGTTCAGGCTCTACCTTCATCTCCTCCCGAGTTGTGCTTCGTTCTTCTCAGCATCTCCTGTGTGGTCACGCAAGTTGGGGGACTGTGTTTTAGGCCAAGTGAAAGAGATCATCCCAGCACTTCACAGCTGTGAAGACGTGTACAGAGAACGTGAATGTCTAAGAGGGGCCCAGAAGAGCCAGCAGGTAGCCCACATTCCCTTGTGAGGGTGGCACTGTTATCGCAGGGCGTCTCCTGGAAGTATTTGGAGTCCGTCTTGGAACTCACCGACTCTGATCTTGGTGGCTCATGGCCACTTCCACCCTGAATTTGGGGGAAAGGGCAAGTTCCAAGTAGCCGATTTTACATCTAGCTAGCGTTGCCAGTATCCCGAAGGATCCAGAAGTGAAGGAGGCGTGACTGGTTCTCCAGGCGCAGGGACAGCTGGTTTCTGGCAGAAAGAATGCTCTTGCTCAGCCGGGGCTTCCCTCGGGGTCCCTGCCCCTTCATCCTTGTCACTGTTTCCCCACTCCCACCTACCCTGGCTTCTCCCCATCTGGGCCGGCTCAGCCAGGGTAACCCCGTGATGCTCCGGGCACCAGCGTGAGAACAATCTTGTGTACAGTCAGTGCCACACTCGCCTCCAGAATAACAGCTTGGCGTTGAAAGGCCATACGTGAGGAGCGAGTCCAAATTCAGAGCAGAATCTCTGGGGCTTGGATTTATGGGCATCTGTTCCTAACTTCCCTCCTTCCTCCTTGCCAGCCACCCTACCCTCCTCAATCCTCCTCCTTCCCTGGATTATAGGAAATCTTAGATATATTACATCGGTAACTCCAGAGAACAGGTGCAATTAAAGACTCATGTGATTTTTCACCCCCCTCCCCCCCCACACACACACTTGTGAGAGTAGATTTGGGTCCTTTTCCATCTGTTAGGTCACGCTTTCTGCCACAGAGCTTCACATAGGTAGCCAGCCTAGTGGTATCATCCACGTGTCACCCATAAGGAAACTGAGGCACAGGAGTTGTGACTTGTCTAAGAATGAGCTGGGGGAGGGGGCTGAACTCAGAGCCCCTAGCTGGTGGCAACTTTTCGTCAGAGCTTGTCCTGTCTCACTGAACATGAGTTCAGTCTAGAGGGGTTAATCATGTACCGTGTGCCCGGAGGTGGAGGGGACAGACTCACCCTGCAGGCGGAGGCAGGGAGTGAGGAGGCCTTTGCGGTGAGGCCCTCCAAGCCCAGGCTTCCTCCTGAGAAAGTGAGCCGTGCCACACTCCGACGTGCACTGAAAGTTGACGTAATGGAAAGCCATTTGGCGTCCCAGTAAAGAGGTAGCTCTGGAGTCACAAACGTCTGGATCCAGGTTCTGTTCCTCCTTTTACTGGCTAGCTGGTCGGTCTAGGGCAGCGTTGCCTTTCTTACCTTTCTTTCTTTTTTTTTTTTAACATTTTTATTTATTTTTGAGACAGAGAGAGACAGAGCATGAGCGGGGGAGGGGCAGAGAGAGAGGGAGACACAGAATCGGAAGCAGGCTCCAGGCTCTGAGCCATCAGCCCAGAGCCCGACGCGGGGCTTGAACTCATGGACCGCGAGATCGTGACCTGAGCTGAAGTCGGACGCTTAACCGACTGAGCCACCCAGGCGCCCCGCCTTTCTTACCTTTCTAAGCCTCGGTCTCTCCACCTGTGCGATAGAAAAACAGTAATAGTTACCTTGTTCCACTAGATCGAGTAGATGGGGTTTCATTTCTGTCGGAAGCTTACTTTGTGGAGCACTCGACTTTTCACTCCCATGAGTTTAAATCCACAAGTGTTTACCGAGCACCTGCTGTGTGCCTGCCACCCTGCAAGCAAACAGAGGAGAAGGTGCAGCAGGCTTGGTTGGGAGGGAGGTGGGCCTTGTAGATGCAAGGACTAGGGGAGGCCTTTCTGAGGAGGTAACACGCGAGATGAGAAGGAGGCAGGAGCCAGTGTCCAGAAAGAGGGAAAACAAATGTAGGGTCTTGAACACAAGAACCCTGTTGGCCTAGAAGGAACAGGAACCCACGAGGCCGGACTGGAGAGGGAGGCCGGATCAGAGGGTCTTGAGCAGCAGAGTAAGGAGTTGGGGCTTTCAGTGCCTGAGAAGCCCCTGCTCAAGTATTATTAGGCAGTGGAGCCATAGGATATGTTCCTGTTTCGGAAGGATCGTCCTGCCTTCTGTGAGGAAAACAGATTGTTAGGGAGAAGCGGGACTGGTGGCCTCTTTGCAGTAACCCAGGGGGTGCTGAGAGCCTCCGGAAGGGCACAGCGGCAGGAGAGGCAGAGGGCTGTGCGCACGGGGATACATTTTGCAGGGAGACGTGGCAGGACTGGGTGATGGGTTGAAAGTCTTGGTGGTGGTGGGAGACGGTGATGAGGAGGAGGAAGAACAGTTGCTTGGAGACTTGATTTGAGCAGTAGGCGTGGTCTCAATGGATTTGTGGGTTGGGAAGTGAACTCTTTTAGATATATCCTGGGATGCTTTTAGAGGTACAACTGCTAATGGAGTTGACAGGCTTCTGCCGACTGCCGTGGCTTTCCTTCCCTTGGCATCTCACTTCAGGAGTGGAGTCCAGAGAATTCGGACTGCAGCCTGTCTTCCCAGTGTCACCCCAGGGAGCATGCTGCTCTTGACTCTCCCTGTCCTGCTTCCAGCAATAGTCCCCACACCCGTCACTCTTCCTTCGCTGCCGGGTCTGGGAAGTAACCATCGGCTTCTACAGAGTTCCCGAGATAAAGTTGAGGGGGGTGGGAGGTGGGTGGGTCAGCCACCTCTGCTCCGGAGAGCGTTCTCCTTTGGCGGGAAGGTTTGTTTCAGCCATTTCACCCATCTGCCCATCCAGAAGAGCAAGGGTAAAAAAGGTGGTGCCCTTGAGATGAGCCACATCAGGGGCGCAAGAACTTTGCCTGGGGTCTTAGGACACAGGGACCCTTCAGGGATGGTATGCACTTGTCCACATTGTTGGCTTGAGCTGACGCAACGTGAGGTTTTTGTGCTCAGGATGTGTTTGTCTCAGCAGCTGGGATGACAGCAGCTCCGTCAGCAGCGGCATCAGCGACACCATAGACAACCTCAGCACCGATGACATCAACACCAGCTCCTCCATCAGTTCCTATGCCAACACACCTGCCTCCTCTCGCAAAAACCTCGATGTGCAGGTAAGGAACAGGCTCCCCCAAAGGCCCCTGCCAGCAGGGAGCCTCGCGCTTGTGGACCAAGGGGGCCATGTGGGGTGAGGAGAATCCCCAGGTCCGTGAGATGAGGCCCGGTCCGCTCAGTGCCCGTGCACTCATTTCTCCACCTGCGAGAGAAAGGGAGTCACTAATGGGGCACCAGAAACAGAAGTGGAGACGCCTCACCGTTGTCTCTGAAGGCCTTGATAAAACCATATTTCCTTCCTGAACCTTAGTTTCAGAATCGTCTTTTTGTTGTTGTTGTTGTTTTAAAGAGGACGCTGGACTCAGTTGGTCATTCTGAACCTGGAGTGTGTCCCCTCCTGGGCCCCAGGAGCCACTGCCGTCCAGGGCACATGCTGGTCTCTGTAGAGTAATGAGGTGGGAGCAGACACTGACAGTCCTGGGCTGGAAGACCAGCCTGTCCTGCCCAGAGGTTGGCAACCGTCAATCTGTAGGTCACACCCTCCTGCTGGTGGGTTTTCTTTGCTTTATGGTATCCTTCTCTTTTTAAAATTGCATCATTTCACCTGAAAAATGAGATTCTGGCTTCTCCTCAAAAATCGGAAGCTCTTGCTCTCTTGAATCTGTGTTCTCCGCATGGCAACAGTCAACAGGTGTCCAAGTGTCCCCACCCTTCAGACACATGTCCCTGTGTGCCACAGTTGCCACTGGCCAGCTGCGCCCTTCAGTGTACCTGCCAGACGCCCAGGTGGTTAGTTTTCAACCCCTCCTTGGAAACTCTGAGATTGTATTCCCCGGGTACTGTACCACCTTATATTTGCTTCCAAAGTAGCTTCATGTGGGCACGTTCACTTCCTTCACAGCGCTCCTTGGTGGTCAGGGGGACTGGTTCTAGCAAGCCTGTTTTACTAGTGGAAAACTGAGGGGCCCTCCTCATGACCAGCCTCCAAGTTGGGACTGACCAGCGCAAGGACTGGTCGACTGTGGTGGCACTGGGACTGGGAACTTTCATGGTGGGTCCCTCCCACCAGTGGGGGCCACTACCTCCAGTGAAACCACGTGAAGGTCTGATTGGGCCAGTCTCCCAGAAGGCTCTCAGGGAGGGCAAAAGTGACCCTGCCCCCCTGCCTTCACTCCCTTCCACACTCGTCTCCTTTCTCAGCTCTTTCTCTGCAAGATAGGACCTGCTTTGGAAATTTCTGTGCTTTCAAAGGTATCTTTTTTTTTTTTTTTTTTTTTTTTTTTTGAGGACAGGGCTAAATAAAGAACATGTCAGAGTGTGGGAGTACTTCTGTCCCACAGAAATGTGGACACTGACTGCCTGAGGAAATATATTAGGTGTTAGCTCTGGGATTGCCTGTGACTTTTTGAATTTGCACTTTTGCCAGAATTTCTAATTATTGTTGAGTGAGAGGTGAATTGTGGTGGTTATTAAGGGGAAAAAAACGTGGGTAGGCACAGAGATGTTAGAGGTGCTGATAATATTCTAGATCTTGATCTCAGTGGTAGTTATAGAAGTATGTTAATTTTATAAAATGCATTCAAGCCGTGTACTTAAGATTGTGCGTTTAGTATATGGATGTTATACTTCTATTTAAAAAGGTGATCTAAATCACCTGAGATTTAAATCACTGCCTAAGAAGCATCACTGATCAGTGATTAGACACAAGTTAGAAACACCCAGCCAGCCTGTGTCCCTGCCGCCTACCCCTTGCCAACTGTCACGGTATCTACCTGTTTTCCTTTCCTCATGGATGCTTTTTTTTTTTCTGAGACTCTTTCTAATTTCAGGGTAACAATAACAACCAAGCTTTTAGACTCTCCTTAGATACTGAGGTGGGGAACCAAGAGAGGAGAGAGAGGGAGAAACAGAGAGGGACGGCCGGGGGTGGAGAAAGAGAGGGAAAGGGGGGAGGGAGGGAGAGATGAGTAAATCATTAGGTTTCTCTTTTGTTTACTTTTGAGGTAGGATGAGTCTTGCTTTTAAGATGACGTTGAACCAACAAAACCCTGTGTTGGAAGAATCTCCTTGTCCTTTGTTTCCCTCCCGCAGAGCCAAAATTGGTATCTGTTTCCCACGTTGATACAGAGTAAGCCTCTGGGATCTGCAAATGATTTCCTATTTGATATACTCAGGTCTGGTTTATGCCAGGACCTCCTCCTCTTTGACCGTCTTTGGCTTTGATCCAGAAAATGTCACCTCAAAAAAGGTTCAAATATTACACAAACATGTCTTTTGATCAGGCTTAGAAAGTTAATTTCAAGGGATGCAAGGGGTTATATTTGTCGTTTTCTTTTCTTTGCTATAAAACTACCTGAGTTTAAAATATTTAAAGAAAAATTAAGCAGGTAGGTCTTGGAATAAAATAAAGGCAGACTTGCACCCATGGTTACTAGGATTCCTGCAGAGGTGGTTTCTCTGGCATCTCTTTGTTCCTGTCCAGGGAGCATCTCCAAATATTTGAATCAGCGTAAATTGCAGCCTCCCCCACTCCTCCCCTCTTACCACTCTGAGGAAAGCTAAGGGCCATTACTCCTCTCTGAGCAGCATCAGGCAACGGGAAGATGCGCGCTGCCATCATTCCCCAGGGCTCGTTCAGGTTTCTGTCACAGACTGGTTTCCCCCGATCGAACGGGGAGCACACAGTGTCCCAGGCAAGGCATGGAGAGGCGGGAAGCAGCAGCAGGTCAGTGCGTCCAGTGGGAAAGCAGGCTGAGGACAGGTTGCCCGGCTGGGTTTTCGAATTTGGAAAGCCTCTGAGGAACAGCTAAAAGGAAATACATCCAAGGATCGGGAAGGTTGTTCAGAAGCCTAAGGAGCAGCCTCGTTAGCGGAGCGGATAACAGAGGAGCCGTCCCTGGGAGATGAAAGTCCCCTTTGTCTCTGAGTGACTGTTCTCCTCGAGGATGTTGAGGGGCACGGAGGGTGCCCTCAGCGGGACGCGTATGCCCAGGTGTCCAGCACTGGGCCTCCGGTCACTGCTGCGCGGCTGGGCAGAGGATCTCCCTGTTTGAGGTTTGACAGCCTCTTGGTAGACGTTCCCCATTTGCACTGGTGAGTCTGCTTGAGCAGCCAAACCAATTGCGGTGTCAGGGAGGAGGAGAAGACTCTGAAGTCAGGGTTGAGCTCCTGCTTCTGTGGCATCCTTGGATAAGCTGATCAGACTCTTCAAGCCTCTGCCTCCTGGTCCATAGCATCACGGTAATTAGACTTGTCTTGAAGGACGAGTGTGGTGGTGGCATGGAAATACTTATCTCAACATGCTCTCTCGGTGTCTAATTCTTGGTAGGTACTCAAGTTTCTTCTTCCTTTTTCTTCTTTCTTTCCTTTCTTCCTTCCTCTGGGTTACCTGTCCCTCTGCCTCCCTCCTCCATTCATGTCAGTAACCAAAATTTGACTGTGTTCTTAATATATTTTGCAATTCATCTTCTGTTGTGCCGCGTTTTACTTTTAGGACGATGTGTTGGTGGCAGATGGCTTTAACAAACACCCACGCATCTCTCCCCCATGTAATCGTCTATCCATTCACACCCTTGGTCACTCAGTGTTTCCTCTCGGTCTGTGGAACATTTCATCCCAGGTGCCAAGGTCCAAAGAGGCCTATGGCACACCGCCTTACATTTTCACTTCCTGTGAAGTTTTTAGTAAAATATGTAAGGCGGGGGAGATAATTCCGTGTGAGTTTAGTTTTTGCTACTCCAGGAAATAAAGTTCTGAATTCCGTGGCAGGGATTCCTGTCCTGTGTGGCCTCCAATGAGCCTGGGGCTCTCTGGATGTTCTCTGGATGTTAGACTGGATTCAGGGATAGGGTTTGGCGAGGAGGAGGGGCGCCCCTTCTGCTCACCTGCTAGGTGCTGCTGTTTGTGACTTTAGGCGAGTTACTTCCCTTCTTCACCCCTGTACTTTCCTGGTCTGTGAAATGTGATAATAGTACAAGGTCAGAGGATTAGATGAACTAATAACGTAGGCAGAGGGACGCGGTGCCTACCTGGCAAGAGAAGTGGCCAGGGATAATGCTGACGTTGCTGATGTTTTCTGTAATTATGATAGTTGAAGCTCTCAGTTTCTTGATCTGCAGGGGATGTAGGCATGAAGAGGGCAGGGTCCTGGCCTCCAGAGGCTTGTGGCCCCAAAGCCAGGAAGACGAGTACCCTGTTCACCCTAATGCAACACAGAAACAGGAGAAATGCTAAAGAAGGACAACCAAGTGCTAGGGATTTTCAGAGGTGGGAGAGTTGCTGACAAAAGAGCCACTGTTTGAGTTCCTCCACACTTAGCTCATCAGGTCTCTAAGACTCCCGTCTGTCGTATCTCCATTTTATACACAGGTCAGAGCCCCAGAGGAGGTAAGCCGCGCCCTCAGGGTCACACACAACAAAGGACTGGCAGCACCCAGTATGTGAGCTCACGCCATGCCCGTGTTCTCCCCCCCACATTGGGCCATGTGGCCCCCACCTCGCTTCTCAGGCCCACCTGGCTTCCACCCTCTCACTTTCCCCCCTGTGATCCCGGAGCGACCTGGGCCCTCAGGGGTGAGCCCTCCAGAATTTCGGGCCTCCTCCCCACCTATGTATGGTTGTTTCCCCGCCTTCCCTCTGGGATGTTGAAGGAGTGAGTGGACTTCCAGGTAGGGGCAGTAGGGAAATCTTCTCAAAATTAGGCGCCATTTGAAATGAGAACAACTGATGAGGGCATTGAGAGCCAAGAGAAGGGAGCGGCTCTTTGTACGTCCCCCTGCAGCTGGCTTGCCGCCCTTTGCTTCTCAGCTCTGGGAACAGAGACACTGGGCCTTCTTCGTTGTATCCCTAGTGGTGCCCCCATACGAGCCAAGAGAGTGTCCCAGGACAGATGCCCGCTATACAGAGTAGAGCTGGGAAGGCTACCCGCCCTGGACCAAGTTGGGGCTGTGATGGTTGGACGATTGTTCTTTCTAGAGAGGGATTCACACCACAGCCCTGGGTCAAGACCACGCACGCGCTCTCTGCCTCTGGTTACGTCAGCGTTCTGGGGGGTCGCACCCAAGGCTAGGCTGGAGCTACTCCACGGCTGGAGTTGGGGAACAGCCAACCAGCCAGTACGGAAGGAGAATCTACTGGGCGTAGGTATTGTGTTAGGTGTTGCTAGGCATGCGGAAATGTCTCATGTCCTCGGACCTCTTTTCCGGGAAGGCCGTGTGGCAGAGTGGTTAAGAGATGGGCTCTGCGTTTCAGATTCCCTAGAATCCTCGTGTCTCCGCTTTTTCACTGTGTGGTCTTGGGCAATTTTCTTTTCTACTCTGTGTCTCAGCTTTCTTATGTAAAATTGAGAACATGAACTGTAACTTCCTCAGAGATTTTTTTTTTAGCCCAGTGCCCAGCGCATAGTAAGTACTTAATAAATGTTAGTTGTTACTGCTACTGCTTTTGGCATTGCTACAATTTGATCAGGGAAAATAAGGTACGAGAGCATGAAAACAATAATACAGTAACCCAGACTGTGGTATGTGCTACATTCTCGGTACTTCCTAGAGTGCATTAGAATGGGTCCGGGGGCGTCTGGGTGGCTCAGTCGGTTGGGCGTCCGACTTCAGCTCAGGTCATGATCTCGCGGTCCGTGGGTTCGAGCCCCGTGTCGGGCTCTGTGCTGACGGCTCGGAGCCTGGAGCCTCCTTCGGATTCTGTGTCTCCCTTTCTCTCTGCTCCTCCCCTACTCATGCCTGTCTCTCTCTGTCTCTAAGAGATAAATAAATGTTTAAAAAAAAAAAAAAGAATGGGTCAGAATGTACTTGAACGTAAACTCCAGGAAATCAAGGACTTGGACTTGTTCTTATTCATTGTAGTATTCCTAGTCCCTGTAAGTTTGCCTGGCATCTAGTGGCACCCGGTAAATATTTGTGGATTGAATCCTTCCAGAGCCAGTCTCTTTCCTGCCTCGGGGCCTTTCCATGTACTCTTTCCTCTGCCTGGCATCCTCCTCCCTAAACTCTTCTCAGTAAGTTTCTTGTCACTCTTGAGGGCACTTCTTCCAAAAGGCCTTACCTGACTGCCATCCCCCACCCTCATCATCATCGTCTAAATTACATCAACGTACTTCACTCGCATACTCCGTGTCCTTTTTCATGTAAGATTCTTCATAATTCACGACAACTCATTTATTTGTATTTATCCAACCTTTACCTCTTTCACTGGATTGCAAATGCCAGAAGGGCTAGAGATTAGTCTTACCCACAGATCCTCAGACCGTCCATGGTGCCTGGCAAACAGCAGACAGCTGAGGATATTCTGGTTGAATTAACAAACTGAAGTGTTGACAGGAAGGAACACGGGCTGTGGTAGTTGGGACTAGGACTGGGAGTGGGTAGCTTTGGTCTCAGCTTGTCTGTAAAACTGAGGGGTGCTGTCCTTACCTTCCTTGACCAGAGAGTGGTCAGGATCAGAGATCATTCTGTTGAAGTGTGCAGTACCTTGAAAAGCTTGTGTTCCTTGGTCCCCTGGTTGAGCTCCTGCTCTGTGTTCGGATGTGGGAACACCCTGTCTTGTGTCCCTCGCCACAGGTGAATGGGGAGCTTCCCACAGTCAGGGAGTGAGCGTCCTGTCCCCCTCCTATTTCTGGCACCTAGTACCCAGAAGGAACTCAGTATATGTTTGAGGAATGGCGAAACAAGCGAAGCCACACACAGGGTGGCCGTGATGGATGAGACGAATTTATAAGGGGTGCGGGGTTGGGTGGGGGTGGTAGAGAGGCCACGGTGCTGACAGGCGATTTAACTGGGGCTGCTTGTCTGTAGTTAGCTTTGTCTCATTCGGCAGTGTGTCTGCAGAGGAAGGCACGGGTACTACTCTGGGAGGAAAGGCATTAGGCCAGATTCTTGCCAGGGTATCATTCTCATTTCCTACCCTGCTGGCATTGCCCACCGTTGGTATTTGAGTATAGCACACACAGGAGGTGTAACTCAGGGTGGCCACCTTAAAGTGTTGCTAACTCCCATCCCCATTCTCTGCACTGTTTCTCCCCCCTGGCATCCCCCCCAACTGGCCCCAGCCCCCTAGGGAGGCCCCCAAAGCATTCTGGTTAGCTTTGCGCTTTTTCACCGCAGTGAATCATTAACATCACACTTCTGTCCCCTCCTGGGTTCCATGGCCAGCAGGTCAGGGCTCTTCCAAAGAAAGCTGGCTAATTATATCCCTTGTCTGAACAAAATCCCACAAGAGGAGGAAAGCGGTGGCATATAAATGGAGCCGGGTGGGAGCGGGCACCTCTGACTAGCACGGGCAGGGGGGTGGGGGGAGTGGCTTTTGAGGATTTGTTTCCTCCCAGCCCCTCTCTCTCCCTGATCCGTGTGGAACTTGCAGCCACCCTCGCTTGCTCGGGCTGTGTGTTAGACTGTGGTGCTGTGCTGTATTCAAAGACTGCTGCCAGTGGAGTGATAGGAAGACGGCAGAACAAAGGGAAACAGAGCAGGAGGCTGGATGCTGGATGAAGATTGGTCTCCGGAGTTAGAAGCCAGGTGGCAGAGAGTTGGCTGAATTCTCCCCACGTCTCCATCTGCTCATGGTTCTCCTCCGTGGGGCTCTGTCCCCCTTAATCCCCTGGCCCCTCCTACTCTCCCTCCGTACTCCCTTCTTGGACATAGTTATATCCTCTACTTTCCTTGAACCAAAACAGGCTTTCTAGCAAGATAACCAGACTGCAGAGGCCCAAACATTTTCAAGTATTTACCTCTCATCGTATTGGCATTTTTACTCTGGGCTGAGGGGCTCCTGGCCTGGCATTTGGGAAGGACTGATTCAGAGTCTCATCCACAGACCGACGCTGAGAAGCACTCACAGGTGGAGAGGGGTTCCCTGTGGTCGGGCGATGATGTCAAGAAGTCAGACGGAGGGTCAGACAGCGGCATAAAGATGGAGCCAGGGTCTAAGTGGAGGCGGAATCCCTCGGATGTGTCTGACGAGTCTGACAAAAGCACGTCGGGCAAGAAGAATTCTGTCATCTCCCAGACGGGCTCGTGGCGACGAGGCATGACGGCTCAGGTGGGCATCACCATGCCCAGGACGAAGGCAGCTGCCCCGGCAGGCACGCTCAAGACCCCAGGCACTGGTGAGTAAGAGGTTGTGCTGTCTCACCTCTGCACTTGTCGGTCTGAAAACCAAAACTGCAGTTTCTCTAGCGAGAACTTGACCTTGTTTGTAAGTCCCCATAAATGCTCAGGTATTTCTTCTTAGAGTTTAGACTCTGCTATTAACCAGCTTTCAGAAAGGTTCACATCTCTACCTTTTTCTAAGCGGAAATACATAAGTGTGCAAGCCTCAAACTCCAAAGGTGGTCCTGCTGCTGAGACGTGTTGATTTGGTTTCACCATGTGCTAGGGAAGAGCCAACATGCCCCAGTGCAGGCTTTTCAAGGGCACGTGTTGACGAGCTGTCTTCATGTCGAGTTAATGTTGTCTGTGATTTAGGGATGTGTGTAAACAAAGCTGGTGTTTTTGCAGGAAGGCAGAGGGTGCTGTTAGGGACAGCATCTTAATGGACAGAGAAGGAGAGGTCAGGAAAGGGCAGGATCTCTTTCCCAGACATAGCAGTGATTGGCTGGCTTTGCTTTGTCCTGGGTAAATTTAGACTGCTTTTGCAAAGGAACGAAACCATTGACATCTCCGAGAAGGCTCACGGTGACAGTGGTAGGCTCGATTATCTTTATAAAAAGCTCTTTCCTTTGCCTCCCAAGGCTACTGCTTTCCCCAAGGAAAAAGTGAACCAGTTCTTTGGAGGAGGGGAGGGTTTTTAACAAAAGGAGTCATACAAGCTGGCTTCTCGGTTTGCAAGCTAACCTTGCTGCTCTCTCTCTTAGGAAAGACAGACGATGCAAAGGTGTCTGAGAAAGGAAGGCTGTCTCCCAAAGCCTCCCAGGTGAAGCGGTCCCCGTCCGACGCAGGCCGCAGCAGTGGTGATGAGTCCAAGAAGTCCCTCTCGGGCAGCTCCAGGACGCCCACTGCCAATGCCAACAGCTTTGGGTTCAAGAAGCAGAGCGGCTCGGCCGCTGGTCTGGCCATGATCACAGCCAGTGGTGCTACTGTCACCAGCAGGTCGGCCACGCTGGGCAAGATCCCAAAGTCGTCTGCGCTCGTCGGTCGGTCTACCGGCCGGAAGACGAGCATGGATGGGGCTCAGAATCAGGACGATGGGTATCTGGCTCTCAGCTCCCGGACGAACTTGCAGTACCGGAGTTTGCCCAGGCCCAGTAAGTCCGCCAGCCGGAACGGGGCTGGGAACAGGTCTAGCACCAGCAGCATAGATTCCAACATCAGCAGCAAGTCCGCAGGCCTGCCGGTGCCCAAGCTGAGGGAGCCTTCCAAAACGGCCCTGGGCAGTTCTCTGCCGGGTCTGGTCAACCAGACGGATAAGGAGAAAGGCATCTCGTCCGACAACGAGAGTGTGGCTTCCTGTAACTCTGTGAAAGTGAACCCAGCATCCCAGCCTATGTCCAGTGCGGCTCAGGCTGCTCTCCAGCCAGGGGCCAAGTACCCCGATGTGGCCTCTCCCACGCTCCGCAGGTAAGGGGGTAGACGGCACTGAGCAGAACTGGAGTACATGGAATGGCCTCCTGAATGAATAATTTTTTTGTGCCTTGGTGAAAAGAGCTTCTGTTTTTCTCCACTTCTGTTTGGTTGGATCCTGCCAGCAGTTTTGCAGTCAGTTGATTATTTATATTTTCCCATATTGGGATGAAAAACCTGAGTCAGCATCCTGGGTTTGAATCCTGAGTCCACCTTAAGTAGCCACCATGTATCCGTTCTTAACCATTTGCTTCAGTTTGCTCATCTGTAAAATGGAACACCTACCCAAGAGTGCTTGCGAAGATTAACCTGTGTAGCCATATCTGGCCCATGGGAAGTACGCAGTCAAAGCTGGCTACTGTCCGAGATGAGATCTTAATATACCCCTAGACCCGGGTGGGTACAGAGGGAAAGGCAGAGGGCTTTTTTACCCCCTTGTCTTACTAGTTCTGTGGGTGAGATTCTTCATCATTATGCCAGACTGTGATCTCAGCCAGATCCTTCTCTCAAATAGCCCGGTATATCCCCCACCTACTTTTTTTCATACTGCATGCTTAATTCCAAATTTGTCTCTGAAATTTGAGCTTCATTTAAAAAAAAAAGAAAGAAAAAAAAACCTTTTAAAGCAGAAGTGTTTCTGAAAAAGAGAAATTAATTTCTTATTACCTCAAAAAGACATTCTCCCTAATTTCCACACCGAATGGAAATTCTCGTGTGAAAATACTATTATTTTTTAAACAAGTCCTTTTAAATTTAGACAAATTCTATTTGTTTATATTGCCTCGTTATAATGGCTACCGGACCGTCCTCAAACTGCAGCCGCATAGGGCAGAACTCATCTTCCCTGGAAATGTCTTATCACAGGAAAGAGTAGAAGTCCCAAGAATAAAAAATTAAGTCGTGAAAAATAAAAACTATGTGCACGTGTATGTATTTGAGGGCGAATAGGAATGTTTGAAAAGACTTCAGAAGAAGCCTGCCATGTGAAAGGTATAATGAAGCAGTTCACTGGTCTTTGTCTGGACTTGATTATTAGAATTTCAGTAATGATTAATTTTTCAGGGGAAGGTCCTCTTGAGCTGCTCTTTGTTGTTTTAGCAGATTGCCTTGTAAATGAAAGTTTTCTCTGTTTCTTGCCTCAAGTATTATATGTAATATTCACTCTTTGGTATTATAGATTTCCTTTAGTAACTACAAAGGTATTTTACTAGACCCTTAGGCTACTGTAATAGAATACTGGAAAATGCGTGCAGATTCTTAGGCTCTAGATCGACTAACTTTCAGCCAATGCCTGTTAATTACATTTTTCCTAAATCATTAAGAAGTGTTCCCAATTCTCTCTTTGTGCATTAGTATGGAGAGGAGAAATCTTAGATGAAGCGATAAGCTCTCTTCAAATGATTTGAAGGACTAGCAGACAAAAAGTTGGGCTTCGTCTGTGTAGTGGAGAATTAGGGGCAATGAGTAAAAGCGAAAAAGGTAGATCAGATTTTGGTTTTCTAGTGGTTGGGAAGTGCTTGACAATGGAGGGTGTTACCCTTTGAAGTAGTGAGGTTCCTGTTACTGGAAGTATGTAAGCATTCTAAAGCCAAGATTCCTTGAGCAAGAGGCTATTTCATTCTCTGATTGTCATCAGGTAAAAGTGTTTTCTAATCTGTCACCAGATACCCAAGTGAGGACTGATTATGTGTGTGGATGTTTGTTTTTACAATAACTGGGATTTCTAAGGACTCTTCCGGAAAGAACAGAGATCGGGATCATACCATTGAGTAGCTGGCTGAAAGGCAACCTGCCCGTCATAACACATAGTAGTTTCATCCCTTTGCAGAGATGCACATCCCGCAAGGATTTTGGTGGACGGAATTATTTGTGTTACTAGAGCACATACCCGCCCTTTGACTTGAAGACAGTTCTTCCACTCTTACTGGAGAGCCCTGTTGCCAAAGGGAGAGACATACGTGCCGTTTCCTGTTTTTGGACAGCACATTTTTGGTCACGGGCGGGGGGATGACTTGGAATGACATTTCTGTCACAAAGACCCAATGTGTCTGGTCTAACATCTTGTGACCCCAGCAAGATCTCTCTCTAGATCCCTGGGTAGGACTAGCCACCCAGCTTTCAGACCGGATGTTCATGTGAGCGTAAATCTCTGAAGGGCTCATCCAGACCTAGACTCGTGTTCTTGACTGTTCATGTTGTCCTTAGACGCCAAAGCACCCGAGTCCCTTGGAACAGAGCTGTCATAAACTGAGCACCTGCTTTGTCCCTGGGGTCTCGGATATAAAGATGATTTTGGTAGCTCTTTCCCTCTAGATGTTTCCTGGGCCAGGCAGTTTCCCAGCTACTCAATTTATGGAAATAGAGGGAAGTAAGATCCGGGGCCACCATGGCTAGGCCTTAGAAATTATTCTGCATTGCCCTTGGGGTCTTGGCTGCAGCTTAGCACTTGAAGCTGGAGCCTTGTGATGGCCGGTGTCCAGGCCCGCTGCGTGGCAGCCTTTCCCAACGGAGCACCGTTTCAGTGGCGATGACCGTGCCCCTCCCCAGGATTCCCACCGCTCCCGTACCTGTGCCCCACCCTCCTTTAACTGCTCGACGCCCCCTTGGTGCTGGGTGTCCGACCCGCACAACCCTTTGTCTCTTCACAGACTCTTTGGTGGGAAGCCGACCAAGCAAGTGCCCATTGCCACAGCTGAAACCATGAAAAACTCGGTGGTGATCTCCAATCCTCACGCCCCCTCCACCCAGCAAGGTAACTTAGAGTCCCCCTCAGGCAGCGGCGCCCTGAGCAGCGGGAGCAGCAGCCCTCTCTACAGTAAGAATGTGGATAGCAACCAGTCTCCTCTAGCCTCCAGCCCCAGCTCAGGCCACTCGGGCCCCTCCAACAGCCTCACCTGGGGCACCAATGCCAGCAGCTCCTCGGCGGTCAGCAAGGACGGCCCGGGCTTCCAGTCCGTCAGCAGCCTCCACACCAGCTGCGAGTCCATTGACGTCTCCCTGGGCAGCGGAGGGGGCCTGAGTCACAATTCCTCCACGGGTCTCATCGCCCCCTCTAAAGACGACTCCCTGACCCCCTTCGTCAGAACCAACAGTGTAAAGACCACACTGTCGGAAAGGTGAGTGCCGTGCACCTGTGTCTCTCAGTAGGACACCCTTCCAGCAGTCCACGGGTTATGTTAGGAGTCCCGAGCGTTCATTCCCCTTTGCCTGGAAGGCTGCGCTCTTTCTAACCGCTGCTGTCTTTCCACGGGGAAGCCCGTTTGGGATGGAAATAAGCTCGGCTCTGCTTCCTGTCATCTTTTCCCGCGTGATTATCCTCCGTGCTTGGAGGTGCTGGAAGTCTCTTGGGGGCAGGTCTCACACTTCCGTCTGAAACGGCATTCCGCCTTTGAGGTCCTTCCTTTTTATTCTGTTCGCTCATCAGCTGCTTGTTTGCAACCCCCCCCCCCCCCCCCCCCCCCCATGATCGTGCAGGCAGAGTAGGTGGCCGGCTGGCCGTGGCGTGGGTGGCAGAAAACTCGAGGCAGCTGGGTGGATTCGGTGGTCATCACGGCAGACACCCTCCTACCGAAGGGTTGCCAGCCCGAGCAGCAGGGCATCAAGAGGCTAAAAGCATCCTCAGCGCTCTGGGTTCTGCTGCAGTGTGGTGTGTGTTAGTCTCTCCACATAGGCAAGAACGCCGGGAACAGTGCTGGGAATGAGAAGAGTGTTCTAATCGTTGTGTGTGACCACACCTCCCCTTTCTTCCCGTCTAACGTTCCTTCTCTTATTTTCCACCTGCCTGGACTTCTAGCCCTCTCTCTTCCCCTGCCGCTAGCCCTAAGTTCTGCAGAAGTACTCTGCCCAGGAAACAGGACAGGTAATGACATTGTAGGCCGGGGACCGCACCGAGCCTCCGGGTCCCTCTGCCCGTCTGTGTCGAGCCAGACGTCTTGTGTGAGGCTGTTGGCCTGAGGCTTCCGCTTGTGTTTGTGGCTCTGGTGCACTCTGTGACCCCAGACATGCCAGTGAGGGTCTGTTCCGCTGTCCACTGAAGCCCCGGAGGCAGTGGGGTCGGGCTGGCCCCTCTCCCTACCCAGCTTGGGACCTTGGGACCGGGACGGCAGAAGCTCTCACCTGCATCTCAGCCTTCCTGTGGCATGTTCCTGCTTCCCGGCTTCCCACCCTTTCTCCCTCATTTCTCCCCTCTCCCTCCCAGCCCAGAACCGATCTACCACCCACCGTGCGTGCCACTCGACCCTCACCTTTGTCTCCCCCACCCCTACTCCCCACACAGCTGGCCCTTTTCCCTGGAAAAGTCCTTTGCTGCCCTTTGGCTGTTGCGTCTTGCAGGCTGTTGTGTTCTGTGTGCCCATTTCCCGTAATGATAACGAAAAAGAATCCGTGGAGTGTTGAGGCTTTACAAACTAAGCGGCTTGTGTGCCCCCAGCTGCCCTGTGGGTGGGCCTCAGAGATGGATACGGACCTTCAATTTGTGGGGGAGCCACAGCTTGGCCAAGCATAATAACCAGATGTTGTTTTATGCTAGGGAAAAAAAAAATAATGAAAACCCTCTTTACCCCGTCAACGGCAAAAACTTTGCTTTTCGTTGGACTCACAGACCAAGCTTTTACACCCTTGTTCTTTGGAAATGCAAATGCCTTGACTTTATCAGCCAGCAAGTTGTAACCTGCCCCAGCTCGGCCAGGGGGGGCTCAGCTCCCAGATACGCCAAGCTAAGAGGGACCTGGAATTCACTCTGTTACAGATGAATTCCAAATATGCAGACCGCTGGCCTCTTGAAAGCCTCCAGCAAGTCCCTTCTCTCGCTTGGAATCATTGTCAGTGGCATTTAAGGCTGGGCCAGGGTTAGGGGTGCAGGGGAGCTGGCATCTCTCTCCCCGAGAAGCAGTGGTGGTAGGACAAAGGTGGGTGACTGGGCAGCAGGAGGTGTGGGCTCTGCTTCGACGTGGGGCGGCCCCTGAGTTGTGCTGTGAGCCTGTGGAAAAGGAGGAGGAGTCGGAGTTGAGTGGATGCCTCGGGCCTCCTGGTGACTTGGGGGAAGGTACGGACTAGGGTCAGCCAGCCCCAGGATTAGGCTTCTCTTGTTTCCTGTGGATGTGTTGCATGTGCAGCTGGATGAGGGAAAACTCCCTGGTGACGTGAGTCTCTTGCTCCGTATCTTCGGCCCCTCCTCACCTTGCCTGCTTTTCCCTGCGCTTCTCTGAAGTTCTCATTTTTGTTTTAACTCTCCTACAGTGACCCGCACCTTGATAGGAACACTTTGCCTAAAAAAGGACTCAGGTATCTGTGTTTCCTCCTTGCATCCATGCCATCCGGTGTGGCTTTGGGGCTTGGCTGTGTGACTCTCATGGCTGGCGGGGGTTCGGGCTGGGCTGGGGTCCCTGCTTTGGCCACCGCAGCGGGGCCTTCTGAACGATGGCTCCCCTGGCACCTCTCATTCCCCTCTCTCCATTTGTTGGCGCCCTTTTTTTTTTTTTTTTTTTTGCTTGAGCAGAGGCTGTGCTTTTTCAGGCTTCCTGTGGTAAAAAACCATCTCACGAAGGACATCCCTGGGCAAGCCCAGAGAGCAGTTACTGCTACTTCTGGGGCCAGTGGGTTTAATCGATGAGCTCTTCACCATGATCATTCTGTTCACGGCTGTCTTCCAAAAGAAAGGACATGACTTACAGCATGTTGGTTTGTTAGCCAGGACAAGGGCAGAGGAGATAACGATTTCCCTCGAGTTTGAAAATACTTAACTTTTCGGCCCGCAGAAGATTGCCAAAGACAGAGCCTTTGCGCTTCCTAAATGTTCTGATCAAAAGGTGTGTCAGTTTTCAGTGCCCAACAAGAAAGCATGGCTGTGATTGGCTTTGGTGTAAAGAAAGAAAAGACTGCCAGGAAGGAATGTCCTTCCATTCTTTCTAAGTCATGGCTCACTTTTGGGTGGGTGTCCTGGTTAAACAAGATGCTGTAAGTTCCCCATTGCTCACACCATCTCCTTCACTGTGCCGACCAGCGGGACCCCAGTTCTAATGCCTGTCCCGTGGTCTTATGGTCGCAGCTGTCACTTCTCCTGCTCCTTAAACATCTTGTTCTCTGTAGCATTTGCTGCACCCTGCACTAAGCATTAAGTGCTTTCGCAAAAAAAAATGGAACTTGGAATGAAATGTTTCATTGCTGTCATGTATGTCTGTAGTTAATAACCTGCCGCTCTTAAGGCCGAGAGCTTTTTGAACAGTAATGCGAGGTAGGTATCAATGCTGCCTTTCAGTAGGAGCTCAAGGAAAGCCAATTCTGAGAATCTTAAGAATAAAAGTATTGAAAATTTCCCAAAGGACGTCCTGTGGGAGGAAGTTCAGCACCGTGGCCATAGAGAGGGGGGAGTTGGCAAGGCCTTTTGTGCTTAGCAGTTTTCTTCATGCCTATGAGGGCTGCTTGTGAGTGCTTCCATGATGGCCACTCTTCATAGGAGTCTGACACTGATGCCCCACTGTTGCCCTAAGAGGAAGCTAACCCCTCTAAATATGAATATTTTGAAATGATACATGTGTATATATGTTTCTGCAGCAGATCTAATCTATCAAAGTGATGCAGCTCTGGGTTTTTTTTAATTATTTAAAAAATTTTCAGAATAGGGCTACGTGCTAGGCTATCTTCATGCAATCGATGTGACCTAGAAAGTTGAATGTCCGTCAACCATAGCCAAAACATTAAGGGAGAAACTTTTTTTTTTTTTGTCCCCTCCCACTCTGCCTCCCCCTCCTAGCTCCCTCCCTCCCCACACATTCATGTCCGATGCCAAAACACCAACAACTCTTTTTCTTGAGTCAAGTGAAACCCCTCTGTTGACCTAATCAGTAGTGACCCCATGGTAATCTGTATATAAGTCCAAAGGCACACTGGCCACTGTGCATTTCAGAAATTTGAGATGCTGCCCGCGGGCATAATGCGAACAGCATGGATTTTGGAATCAGACATACGATGGATTGGAATCTCAGCACGTGATTCGAGGCAGGCCCTCCCCTTCAATGAATATAAAATGGGAATGACAGCATCTGCCTTGCCGGCTGGGTTGGAGGCGTTGGCAAGATAATGTCTGTGAAGGCCCCCAGCACATCAGAAGCTTTCAGTAGGCCATGACCAGATACATTTCCTAATAAAGGAGGAGGTGGGCCAGTGACTTCCGTGGAACCCAGTGATTTGGGGTTCCTTTTATGGAGACTTCTCTGATAATCGATTGCAGCAAGGACTGTAAGCTGGTGTCCTCACGCCTTCCATGACGTGTCTGGTTTCTGATACACGGGGATTCATGGCTACTTGCTTGCGCTCTAGAATGCAGATGCCATGAGCTATCTAATTAAAACGTCCTCGAAGCTCTGACAGCAGCTCATTTTGTTGCTTCAGTCCTGTCAAGGTGGGGGCTTTGAAATGACACTATCATGAATCAACATGCTGCAGATACGCCCAGTGACGGCTCCTTTGAGCGTTTACCGGTCTTGCCTTCTTGATGTATTCCCTCCAAACTGAAAGGAATTACAGTTTTCCCCAAAGGCAGCCAAGTAGCAAAAAGGGTTTGGAGAAACTTCATAAGTTTCAGGATGTGGAGTGATGTGGGTTTTTTGTTTTTTTTTTTTAACATCATCTTTGGATCTGTATTTCTTTTTTGTATGTTTATCATCGGCTCCACAGTGTTCATTTTCATAAGCGCTGTTCATAGTTAATCCCAGCCTAACTTCGGTCTGTCCAGGTATACTCCCACCTCCCAGCTTCGCACACAAGAAGACGCAAAAGAATGGTTACGGTCCCACTCTGCGGGAGGCCTACAGGACACCGCTGCCAGTTCCCCTTTTTCCTCTGGCTCCAGTGTAACTTCTCCCTCCGGAACAAGATTCAACTTTTCCCAGCTTGGTGAGTAGCCTCTGATCATTAGCTGCGTTGATCAGTTCCATGGGGCAGAGGTTACTCTTCTGTTGTGAAAGAGGCGTGTGGTCACATCTTTCTCCGTGTCTGATCAGCCCTCAGCAATGTGGTTTGATTATAGGAGATTGGTGGCAAAAGAAAGAGGAAAAAATGGAAGAGATTTTGGTACTCTAGTCAGTAATTCATTTACGTGTTTGTTGTAAGTAGGGTAGTAGCAAAGAGCAAATCGTTCCATTTTTGAGAAGAATGTATTCCATTTCTAAGACCTCTGAAGATGTAAGTTTCTATCTGAAGAAATAGTAGCATACCCCATGTTTGGTCATCTGTATTGCTCTGTTAAGCTGGAAAATAAAGATCAGGTTTTGAGTGAACAACTATTCTTGGAAATGCCTACTACTGACATAATGCTTTGACTGGCACAGTGGGGAGAGGAAAAGAATTTGTAACACAGTCCCTGATGACATGTTAATGGATTCTTTTTCAGAGGAACAAACACACCCACACAGACTCATAAATAGGGTAAAAGAGAACAACCCAAAGCTTTGTATGAAACCATGTAATAAAAACTGAATATGATCAGGTAGCAAGTATTAGAAAAAGAGAAGATCAGTCCTGGCTAGAATCACTGAGAAGGGGGGCCCCTGGGTGGCTCAGTTGGTTAAGCGTCCAACTCTTGCTTTCGGTTCAGGTTATGATCTCGTGGTTCACGGGATCAAGCCCTGTGTCAGGCTCTGCGATGACAGCACGGAGTCTGCTTCAGATTTGCTCTCTCCCCCTCTCTCTCTGCCCCTCCCCCACCCAAAATAAATCAGTAAACATTCCTTAAAAAATGATTGGAAGGATGGGAGCTCACTCTTCAAAGACCGATGGGGGGGAATCATCTTGCTCAATCTCATCTCACTCTTCAGAGGGCAGCCTTTTCTGAATATTGTGAATAATAAACACGGAATCTTTTTTTAATATTTATTTATTTTGGGGAGAACAAAAGTGGGGGAGGGGCAGAAAGAGAGGGGGACAGAGGATCCGAAGCAGGCTCTGCATTGACAGGCTGACAGCAGCGAGTCCTGTGTGGAGCTTGAACTCCCGAAATGCGAGATCATGACCTGAGCCAAAGTCAGATGCTCACCTGACTGAGCCACCCAGGTGCCCCAAAACACAGAATCTTTAAAGGACAGGTGTGGCTTGTAATCAAGTGAGGCTTGACTTTTCATTTTTAATTAACTGTGAATGGATACTTTGGAAATACTGTACTGTACTGAAATGGAAAGGACTTTTAATTTTAAAAGCTCGTTTGAGCCAAGGTGGATGTACCCCTTCGCACTGAAGCTCTTTGAGGCACCCTTACCAAGTGGGCCCCATTGGAGGCAGCGAGACCTGTGTTCATATTGTTCCTTCCCGGAGTAACTCTTTGAGGCAAGAGTTTCTTGTCTGTCATGCACAAATGCTTCCCGTCTGATCAAAAGCCTGGTTGGACTATTTTGGGCTTTGGCTGTAGAGGGAGTTGTTCCAGATGAGCCCAGGGAGTAATTAGCTCATGCCTGGAAGGTGACACCAGCTTGTCCGAACGTGCCAAATTGGAAAGCTGAAGCCCAGAGCCTTGCTTTGGAACTGACCCACCTTTCCTCCCTTATTTTTAGCTCTCAGTTTGTTATTCAAATGCTGGTGTGACTACCTTCTAGAAAACAGACAAGGGAGGGAAGTTGGCATGGACAGATGTGGCTGATACCAATCAGTCCCCTCGCCGTCCCCTTCCAGGATTTGCACAGAGACGTGAACTTCCAACCTTTCGGTTCCTTTCCTTTTATTCCAGCAAGTCCCACCACTGTTACCCAGATGAGCTTGTCCAACCCAACCATGCTGAGGACCCACAGCCTCTCCAATGCCGATGGGCAGTATGACCCGTACACTGACAGCCGATTCCGGAATAGCTCCATGTCCCTGGATGAGAAGAGCAGAACCATGAGCCGCTCGGGTTCATTCCGGGATGGCTTTGAAGAAGGTAAGCAAGGAGGTTTACCATCTGAGGTTATGCAGTGTGGTTAATTGGCCCTCCACACCAAGTTCATGACCTGAGAGCCCACCTCTAAGGGTTTCCAGCCAGCTGTCTCACTCACTCTGGGGGTTGGGGCTGGGGAGCTCTGGATAGCAGGGTCTGGCTCGTCATTGACCTCGCAGACTTCAGGGAAGAGGCTTCTGAAGAAACATGAGTGAACTTGGAGCTGACCAAGTTCCACTCTGGGCTTCTCCCTCTTGGACTCGGGCCACAGCTTCTTGGCATGTGCCTCCATCTTGAGGTTCCGCTGCTGGCTCACCATGTTGGCAGAGTGAGTTTCTGGAGAGTTAGTGCATTTCCCTGTGCTGACGCACCCTTGTGGCTCTGGGGGCCTGTGGGCAGCTCCAGAAGTTTCTATCTCTCAGTTTATTAAGTTTATTCGGTTAAACCCTTTCCCTTCAGGTATGCCCTTTTTCTTCTTTGCTCACAAATTGTGAATACGTTGGGTCAGATCTTTATGTTTTGTTCATTTTAATCAGAATTTTGGGAGAACATAGCTGTGGGCTTCTTTGCCAGCTGTCTTCCTAACTCGGTTCATCTCTCTGTCCCTTTGTTCTTTCACTTAAGGTGGGAGCTAGGGAAGCAAGCAGTCAAAATGCTGTGGAGGGGCATCAGCCCCACCCCTGAAAAGCTTTCTGAAGGTGGGAATGACAGGACATTAGAATCAGTCCTCATTTGACTAGTAGTTAAAAAGATGGAGGAAGACTTCGAAGGTCTGAATCTAGTGCCCCAACTTGGGTATATGATCTTGGACGGGTTGCTTCGTGTCTCTGTACTTCCTTTTTTTGTTTTTTGTTTTTGAGAGTGGTAATAGAAACCAGCTCATGAAATTATGAGAATTCAATAACATATACAAATGTTAACCCAGTAACGTTATTATACGTCCTAGGCTGTAGACTCAGTGTCAGCCGAGATGTCTTGGCAGCTAGGCAACTAGGAGTCCCTAGCTAGGGGATGGGGACTCCCAGAGCAATTGAAGCCCAGGCTAAGGCCATAGCTCTAGTTGTGCCTTGCGCGTGCGTGCGTGCGTGCGTGTGTGTGTGTGTGTCAGTGGCAGGAGAGAATGTGGAGGAGGGGAGGGTGTTATGGGTGTTTCCCCCTACTCCCAGCCCCTGTAAGAGTGGGAAAGTATATGCCCAGCATCCTTCTGGGAGGAGAGAACAAACTTGTCTTAAGAAATCCCTGAACAAATCAAGAGGGAAAGAAACCGAATAAAAGCTTCTGCTTTTGCCCAGTATACTTGTTTACAAAAATTGTAAGTTTAGTTACAGGGCAGTAGCCCCCTGGTTCATCTTCCTAGAGACTTCAGTCCCTTCCTTCACCCTGATTTATGTGTCACGTGCATCCAGTGACATCCAGTGAGTGACAGGGAGCAAGTCTGTAAATCCATATTTGGGAGCCTGCTGGGACAGAGGATTAAGGAAGGGTGGAGTCTGAGTTCCTGAAGAGTGTTTTGCTGGATTGAAGAGCTAGAAATGAGCTCTCTAACCACTCAGGGCAGTAGTAATAGTGGATATGTTGACCCTAAGGTGAAGGAGTAGGCGGTTTGTCTTGAACTTTTTTCTAGTCAGTGTGCTGGCCAAAGCATGGCCACAGAGCATCCCCCAGCCCTCCCGGTGACGACTCCCATAGGGAGTGGGTCCTGTGCTCTATTCATCTTCCCTGTCGTGTGTGTACCTGAGTGAACCGTGTTCAGAACTGAAACTTGTCCAAACAAGCAGACTTCGCCTCATAAAGATCCAGAACCATTACAGTATCATCATCAGAGAGCTTTTATTTATTCCATCTGGAATCAAGCTGTCAGGCAGCACAACCGTTGAATATCTGGGATGTCAAAGTGACATTGATAAAAAATGCTTGCCCACAAGCAGTGTCTAGACTTTTGTAAACCCTAATGATTCATGGTGATGTGGAACTGAAGGGCAGAGGTAAAACTCAAATTTGAGAGGTAGAAGGTAGGGACTGCGGTCGATATACTATGAACATGTAACAATTTCATCTTTTGGGAAATTTTGCATCAAATTGATTTTCTTTCTTCCAGGGATATTACATTACAAAAACAAAATAGAGCTTGTGCAATTAGGTGTTTTCAATTCCACTGGGTAAAGAGTCCCGCCCCCCTTTTGAATTTTTAAATCCCCGTGTTGTGGAAACAGTTGGGGGAAATTTTTACATCTCATGTTTGGGCCAAATGGAACCTCCTTACAAGAGTCCATTAGGTATATCATCTGCCAGAAAGCAGGATAGAAATTTAAAAAGAATTAGCACAAGTACTTGTGTGAGGTTTTTGTGGGATTTAATTAGCACTTTCCATTTTGAAGGAAGTTGGAATCATAAATATGTAGATTAGGTGCAGGCATGGCCCAGATGCAACCTTTCAAAGTTATTTCAGGTAAATTAATTTCCATCAGATGCATTATGCACTCAGAGTCAACTTTAATAGCGCACGTTTAGGGAGATGCTTGAGGCATTTTTAAAATGTATGTCTTTGGATGAAAAAAAAATCCAGGGACTTTACCAATCATCCCTAATTGCTAATGCAATCTAAATCGGTTCTTATGGAATCCATAGGAACAGAACAGCTTGTTAATAAATCCTTTTTTTTTTTTTTTTTTTTGCAATTTACTTGTGTTTCTAGCCCCTGAGTCGTATTTGTGATTTAAATCCTGTCATGTCTGTTGTTAGCCATGAATGAGACCTTGGGTAAGGGACTTGGCCCCGCTCAGCCTATTTCCTGTTCTCTAAAAGGTAGAAAATAATTGTACCTGCTTCAGAGGATTGAAGGGAAGATTAGGTGAGATAAATCCCGGAAAGCATTTAATGCAAAATGACTTCGAAAGAGGTTTGTAGCAAGTATTCAGTCAGTGGTGGCTATTGTTAAAATTGTCATGTTTGGTTTTATCCTCCTCCCCAAAGGCCATTTCATTGCTGTTTTATTTATGGCAAAATCCAGGCAGAAGAAGTAGCCTGGGGGCTAAGGTCCTAAGCTCTCGATTCTCAGCCTTCTGTTTCTCTATTCAGTCCTACCTTGACATTTGGCTCTGCCTTGGTCACAACTGGGCTTTTTTTTTTTTTTTTTTTTTTTTTCACCTGATCCTTCATCAGTGTGTTCTCTGTTTTCACTTATGCTCATCTTCCAGAGGGTGGTCCATTTGCCATCTGAACGGTGTCTACAAATTCTCTGTGGTGATGGGGATCACTTCAAACAATAGTGTAAATGAGAAAGCGCTTTGATTAATATGAAGCTGAATATATATATGTATATATACATGAGATGCCAGGTGTAGCAGCAGGGGCATTTGATTGCTTTTTTGGCTAGAATATGCCCTGTTGTTTCACTGTGTCTATACACACACACACAAACACACACACACACACACACACACACACACACACCTGTGCTTAAAGAGGGGGTGAAACCATGTTTTTCTCAAATATGCATTTTTCGCTTGTTTGGTTGCAGCTTGTGTCTGTGTACATTGGATGAGGGGCTGGGGAAACCATTCTAAAACATACCAGAAGGCTTTAACAAAAAAAAGCCTTTCAGAAACCAGTAAATCCAGTAGAACCAGTAAATCAAGGGCAAAAGTATCTCCAGACTTCTGATCAGCAATCCCGTTCCTGAATGCTGTGTGACCTTAAGCAGACCATTTAACCTCTCTGGATTTCAGATTACTCAGGGGCAGAGATGGCCCACACAAGCCTCTGCTGGGCCTCGTAGCTTCAGAGTTTTAGAGCTATGGGTATAGGGTGGGAAATGCATGGCGTGCTTTTGCTGTTCTGGCTTTGTAGGTCTTGTGTGCATTTTGCTGTCCAAAAGTATCCAAGCCACATAACCCAGGCTCTGATTTGGTTCAGTTCACTTGAAACAAGGCCAACTGTAATGGTTCAGGCAAGCCACATTCAGTTTGGGGTTGACTCTGGAAATCAAGAAGTCTTCTTTTGGATTGCTATTCTTTTGGCCTTGCTATTGCTATTTACCAAGTGAGAGGAGTTAATTGCAGAGAAAAATAATTACCTCCACTGAAGCCTGCCAGATATGCTGTTCTCCGCCTGCGGCCCTAAGCTTGCACTAGGATATTGCTGAAGGCAGTGTCAGTAAGTCTGTGTGTACAAGCTAGAGAGAAGAAAAAAAGTTCCATTTTCCAGCAGCCCAGTTCCACACTGCAGCCCCGTGCTGGCTGAGCAGGGAGTGTGACCGAAGGGTGGCTACGTATTACCCACGTCTCTTCCCCCAACTTGGCCTCCAGTATAATCTGCCCCTACTACCCGTGTCATGGGACTAAAGTTACTTACCTCTTTAGAACATTAGGCCACTAGGTTGGAGCATGAGAGGTGTCTGCTAACATATGAACGTATTAACACTGAAAGCCGTTATTGGCCATGAACACCATAAACTGATTTCTTATGGGCCATGGGCCAGAGAAGTCGTGGGTGGAGAAGATCTGTAACCCTAAGCATTGCTAAGGAAGGTGGATGTGAGTGATGGTATAAGGATAGCCTCAGAAAAGCAGGCTCCTTCTAAGAGAGAAGAGGGCTGGACAGGCAAGCAAGGAACTGTGTGGGTTCAGAGGAGGGAGGAGGTGCATCCAGTGGCGGCAGGCAGGGAAACGAGGAAAAGGTCCATGGAGAGACATTGTCTGAGCTGATCCTGGCGATGTGGGTAGGCAGAAATGAGAAGCGTCCTAAACAAAGGGAACTGCGTGGGCAGAGACTCTGAGGCAGATGAGTGCAATGAAGGGCATGCTCGAGAGAGAAGTGCGGGATTCAGAATGTGATAGGAGCGCATAAAGGAAGAGCTGGAGGTCGGGAGGTTTATGGGAACACAGTGTGGAGACACCTGGGTGGCGGGCTGAACTGTTGGTCGGATATCTTGTGGGCAGGTAGCTTCTGCCGACTGCTGATCTAAGTTGAGCTCGCTTCTTGGGTGGTAAGTGCAAGCCGTTTAGTGCACGTGGAAAGTTAACTCCCCAGCCTCCCACTCTCAGACCACAGGGGACAGCGAGTGTGGGGGTAGAACATTCCACTCGTGGTCAGGAAAGCTGTGCCCAATTAAAGGTCTCTGATGTCTCCACGGGCATATTTACATCTTTCACAAAGTTGTCGAGAGATTCCTAAGAAAATGTCGTTAAAGAATCTAGTTCCCAGAAAGAGAAGTCAGCTGGGATACTTAGTCCAAGAAAAGACCATGTTTTAAAGTTGTATGAAAACAATAAAATGTCTCCCCTGGCTGGGGACAGGAAGGGGTGCGAAGAGGGTGTGAAGATGGTTCTAAGTCAAAGGTACCAGTCAGGAACGAAAAAGAGGACACCGCTTGCTTGTCATTTTGTACACATGGTAGAAATCGAAAGAAGAATCTCTGTTTCAGTAGATGTATCTTCTAGACAAGTGCTCTACTACAAGTACCTCTAGAATGAATTTGCTATGGTCAGCAGCCAGCCTCCTGTGTTGATAATAATCGGCTCATCTTTGTGCATACACAAGTGAGAGTTGCTAGCAGGGTACAGAATAGATGTGCAACACAATCTCAACCCTGAAGGAATATGTTAGAAAAAAAGAAAGGAGTAAAATGTGCTGGAATGGAACAGGTAGCAGGTTGCCTCTGGGTAATAGAATTATGAGTCACGTAGATAATGGCAGTGAGTATGTTTTTTTAACACTTCTCTGTACTTGAAAACTTTTATTTAGTAATCATGGGTTATTTTCATAGGGGAGAAAGGTATTTAGAGGTTGTAGGAAAAAAATGTGCCAAAAGAGAAGAGACTCCCTTAGCAAATTATTTTATTTGACTCTGTCACCAAATGAGGAAAAGTTGGGTCCAGGCGAGATTAAGCTGCCTATAATGTTGAGTTTCTCTTCCTCTCTCCTTCTTAGACTCCATAGTAGCCGGTTGTGCAGTTCACCTTTTTTTTTTTTCTTTTTAAACAGTTCACGGATCCTCGCTCTCCTTGGTTTCCAGCACGTCTTCAATTTATTCTACGGTGAGTATAAATCAATGCTGTATGCATTGCTATGATCATGAGAACTGGGGCTCCTTTATCAAGTATATCAAGAATAAAATATAAAGTCATTTCTCCTAGAGAAAGCATTTCCATTATAAGGGAATTGTTTAATAGGGAACAAGATTTGAAATTCACAAACAGCTGTTGATCATAATGTATCAACCAGTAAGTCAGGAGCTCACTTTGTTAAAGTGGCATTGTGCTTTGGGTGGTAACTAGTTAGAATGTGTGAAAAGCCTTGGCCACCTGCTGGTAGCCTTAGAAAAGAAAGGCCTTAAATAACTTAGTCTTCTGTCTGCCTCAGTTTCTTTATCTGTGAAGTGGAAAGAATAGCAGCCCTACTGTGAGGGAGATGGCCTTTCACGACAGTATAAATTCCTTGAGGGCAAGGACTTTTTCTGTTTTCATTCCTAGTGCCTAGAACAAAGCCTAGCATATAGTAGGTGTTCAGAAAATAGGCTTGAATGAAATAAGAAAATGCATGGGAAGCACTAAATACAGTGTGCACAGCACAGAGTAAGCTCTCGAAGGTTGGCTATCATCACTGAGTGGTCTACTGAACAAAAGCCAAATGGAATCGAAAGATGGTACTGGATTTGTTCAGAGGTTTTTACTTTTTATAGCTCTGTGCATGGCTATTTATCTTAAAATTTTTAACTTGGGAATTCCTATAGGAAAAAAATCATTTTACTAATTAAGAATTGGAAATCCTTTAGCCCTTAGTTCCATGGAGGACAAATATTTTAATAAGTCAGTTTTTGGTAACGCCAGGCTCCTGGGCTAGAGACCTCGCGGGACAAACTGTCTATGGCCCCTTATAAGTTTAAAGGCCATGCTGGAGTCAAGTTAAAGAGACCAGAGCCTAACTGCTCTTTCTTAGGCCGATAGCAAGCACAAACAGACTTCAGTGAGCGCTGACATGCTCTGATTTGAAGGACCTGGAGAGGATCTTTTCTGCTCCGACCCACCTTGCCACCTCCAAACACCTCGTTCCTCAGCCGGTCACCTTGTCCGAAATTTCATCACAGAGTCCTCACTTTCGTTAGTAAGAGGGATTGCCGAGGCCACTACCTACTAAGAAAGCCATAGACATGACCTTCTAAATCTCAACTAGTACATACATGAAGTCCTGTCTTCTAGAGGGCAACTCTGAGACATGGGTGCCAAGATAGTACTTTCAAACCTAGATTTACTGCTTTGACAGGATTTATTGGCCCTGTGTGGATGTGAGGCTCTGGGCTACACCCCAAGGATGTGGTGCGGGTGGGCAGAGGAGCCTGTTGCTGAAGGAGGAAGCCAGACGCACCCAAGGACACCTCGGGACCTGGGACTCTAGTTCCATAGGGTGGGTGCAGAGTGGCTACCACAGGCATCGCCATCCCCAAGCCCCTTGTTTTCCCAGCGGAGTGCCCGGGGTTTTCCGTCAGCGCGGAGCAGGAAGGTTCTTCTCAGAAGAGTGAGAAATGGGGGCCGGCCTGCACCGGCCAGCCTTGGAGGGAAAGAGCATGAATCCCCCCCCCCCGCCGCTGTGAGAATTCGGACCTAGGAAGCCATCACTTGCGTTTCCTGGCTGCACTGCCTTCGTGCAGCCCGCTGGAGGCTCTTAGCATCCAAGGCCTTTCAGTCGCTCTTGCTCTGGGTGTGTGGACAGGAAGCTGATGTTTTCATGAAATTTCAAATTATGCTGAGTTGATAAAAATTCACACGTTACCAAAGACCTAATAATAAGTTTCAACTTCATGTGTAACTAGGCAAGAGCCCCGAGGCCTAATCTTTGTTTTTTTCCTCACTATATGACTTTGTACAAATTATGTCATTATTCCGGGTAGTTGTCAGTTTGTCCTTGCTGTCAGGAAGCCAGTGGTCTCAGAGGTAGGTGCCCACAACTTCTGACATTCCACCAAGTCATTGATCAAAGGTCCCCCTATACTGTCCTCTGCATGTGCCTTCTCTGAGCATATAGGTTACTTTTGCAGACTTAAAAAAAAATAAGTCTAACATTTGCCTGTTTCCACGCCAGAGTAGTCTGCGAATTCCAAACTGTATCTGACTACGTTGCTGCCACCAAGCGTGGACATGTGGTCCCTCATCTGTTATCAGCCACTTGGTAATAATAGAATTCTGAGACTCAGACACCTTGGCAAATGTTAAAGCGAACAAGTTCTCGTTCTAAAAAGAGATTGTTGGAGTTTCGTAAGTTGCCACCAACCCAGACCAAAGAGTCTGTTTAAGAGCTGAGTGCTGTTGAAGGCTCTTATTGGATGATAATAGGTTTTTCCCTGAAATCTCTGTAATTCTTGGATATTCAAGAATGCTCATTCTGGCTGAAAATTGCCTGTGATTTTAATTATAAAGGAAAGAAAAGGCAACAGTTGCTGAGCGACTGCCATGAAGAAGTCATGGAGTAGACTTTGCCTTGCAGTGGAGAAAATGGAAGGTGCCACATCGGGCATTAGACCGGCTTTCTTGGCCGGTAGAGGGCAGGAACTGCTAAATGGAGGGAGGCTCCTAGCTTCACTTAAGAGCTCCCAGAGCAGCAGCCGGGGGTAAGATTAAGAACAGGGGTCCAACCCTGAGACAGTGGGCAGAGTGACAGTGGCAGAGGTACGGGGAAGGGGGGGGAGTATTAGGCCCGTGGATAGGAGTGTTTATTTATTTTTTTTTTTTAAATATTTCTTTCTTTTTTTAATTTTTTTTTAACGTTTTATTTATTTTTGAGACAGAGAGAGACAGAGCATGAGCAGGGGAGGGGCAGAGAGAGAGGGAGACACAGAATCAGAAGCAGGCTCCAGGCTCCAAGCCATCAGCCCAGAGCCCGACGCGGGGCTCAAACTCACGGACCGTGAGATCGTGACCTGAGCCGAAGTCGGACGCTTAACTGACTGAGCCACCCAGGCGCCCCTAGGAGTGTTTAGAAGTAGGGCTCATCCCATATGGATGGTTCACCCTGCCGACCGACCTCCGTCAGCCGCCCAAATGTTAGATAGCTGTGACATTGTCACTGTTAACTTTGTCCTTTGGGTCAGACTCAAAAGTCAGGGACCTTATTTCTGGAAGGCCTCCATAAGAATGTAGCCGTAGTAAAAGAGCAGGAGAATGTGCTTGTTAAGATCCTAGACTCGAGAGCCAGACTACCTTGGGTCCAGTCCCACCTCTCCCTCTTAATAGCTGTGACCATGGGCAAATTATTCAACCTCCCTGTGCCTCAGTTTCCTCATTTGCGAAATTTAAGTGAATAATGTTAGTACCTACCCAAAGGGTTGTTATGAAGACTAAAAAGTAGAAAGGGCTTAGAACAGTCTCTGGCACGCGATAAGCATTCCGTAAATGCTACTTATTACCAGACTGTAAGCAACATGCGGTGAGGGACTTGGTCACGCTCACAGCTGTATCCCAGGTTCTTCAAACAGTGCCTGGCACACAGTAGGATATCAGCAAATATTTGATAGGTGGTGGTAGTGGGCATGAATGGATGAACAGGTAAACAAAGAGGGACGGGTGAATATTCCCAGAGAGGGAAGAGGAAGTCCTGAGGACACCTCCCAGCATTTTCCTGAAAGTGTTTCTTAGATGAGAGTGTCCAGCTGTGTGACTTCAGGCAAGATAACCTAACCTCTCTGTGCCTCATAAGGAATACGGACCTATTCTGTGGGGTTACTGCCAGAATTAAACAATTTGGCCCCCGTGTTCCTAAAACCCAGCTGCTGCTGTTCGAAGCCAGCTGGAGGAAGGACCCTCCTGGAGGGGATCAGGAGTCAGGGCAATGGGGTGAGGAACAGGGCGAAGGGAGACCAGACAGGAAACAGCCCCCACCTGCCCCAGCCGATGGGTGTAGGGTCTGCAGGGTCTAATGAATCATACCGGTAGTTCTGCATTCTGAACTAATAACAAAAGTAGACACCAGAGTCAGATGCTGATATTTTAATAATGGGTTTATCACTGGTGAAATTGGCTTAAGACACACATCTAGCACCCAAGGACAAAACAGTCCTTACTGATTTTTCACTTGCCTACCTGGCTCCCAAGTCACTGCTCCAACCCTGGGGAAGTGCAAATGGAGGGGTGGAGAGAAGGTGGGAACACTTCCAACATTGCCCAGAATTGGAGGGGGGGTTTCTTCCTTTCTGGGCCCCTGTGAGAACCCAAGGAGAGTGAAAGAAAGGTTCCCCCTGCTGCAGGTTCCCCCTATAGGAGGAGAGAGGTAGTCTTATGGTCCCTGGCTAGCAGGTGGCTGTGTCACCACAGACACAGGGCCCTGGATGGAAGATTCTGCCAGTCAAGGGCCCACGGGCTTCACCTTTACTTCCCAGAGTAGCAGGAAACTGGGGGACTTGAGTTGGGGCAGCAGGAAGGTGAAGGCCCATTCTTCCTCACAACCTGGGGAATCAGCAGACAGGCTGATGGGGCTCCCACCTTCCCTCACTTCGGAGGCAGTGCCCCGGAAACAGGAGAGGGAGGAATGACATGGGCAGTTACCCCGTGAACAGTCCTTTTCCCCCAGCTAGGATTGCCAGATTAAATACAGAACGCCCAGTTAAATTAGAAATTCAGATTGACAACAAATAATTTCGGGGGTGCCTGGGTGGCTCAGTGGGTTAAACGTCCAACTTCAGCTCAGGTCATGATCTCACGACTCGTGAGTTGGAGCCCTACATCGGGCTCTGTGCTGACAGCTCAGAGCCTGGAGCCTGCTTTGGATTCTGTGTCTCCCTCTCTCTGCCCCCCCCTCCCCCCCCCCCCCCCCCCCCCCCTCCTCCTCCTCCTCCTCCTTCTTTTTCTTCTTCTCCTCCTCCTCCTCCTCCTCTCTCAAAAATAAACATTAAAAAAAAAACCAAAAACCAAATAACCTTTTAATATAAATTGTCCCCAGTGTAGCATGGGATATACTTATTTTTATTTGCTAAATCTGGTATCCCTACCCTGGCTCATCCCCTTCTCATCACACCTTCTCCTGAGCACCCAAACTTATTATCTCCACATGGGAGCAGAGGGGCTCCTCACAACCAAAATCACAACCAAAAGTCTTCCTAATTTCTTAAAATAATATGCCGTCTGTACCTGGCCGTTCTGATTGGTCAAATTAACTGAACCAGTTTATCCAAAAAAATAACACCAGGAACAAAACTCATAACTTCGGGACTCCTGTAAGCATCCAAATGTGCTATTCGCCACAGGCTGCATTGTGCTGTTCTTTGTTCCTCAACTGGTCTAATTTCCCTTATGATTTCTTTACAGCCAGAAGAAAAATGCCAGTCAGAGGTAAGGAACAGTTTGCCGGCTGGATTTCCTCTGTCACTATTATCAGTTACTTCACCCAGCGCCAGCTGGGAATGGACGCTTTGAGCAAGTAACTCTGTCCCTTGCCGTCTTTAGATTCGCAAGCTGCGGCGGGAGCTGGATGCCTCACAGGAAAAGGTTTCAGCTTTGACCACCCAGTTGACAGCAAATGTGAGTACAGATACAGGGCGGTAGCCATGGGAGGGGGGGCAGCCACTGCTCCCTTCCGACATTTCCTCACGGCCTCCTAGCCCTGAGCACCATGGAAGCAGTACGGTGTGAAGGGCAGGAGCTTTGAGCATCGTGGGTGTAAATGTCCGCTCCGGCACTTTCCGGCTCTGTGTTTCGGGCAGCTTCTTTCACCTCTGAGCTTGCACGTGCCCCTCTGTGCAGTGGCGGATGGTGATACTTAGCTCTCTGGGTCGTCAGGTGATCAGTTCTGGAATCCATTAAGTGGTCAGAAAAGTTCATTTCCCTTTTCTTCCTCTTTCTGAAAATGTTCATCTTCAGGAGAAAAAAAAAAAAAAAAAGCGAAGGCTCCAGATAAATAGCTGACTGTTCTGTAATTATAATATGCACAATTACGTGTTCAGGAAGGGCTGCCAACCAGCATTCAATTCAACAACTGTTTATGTGCCAACTATGCCCCGGGCACTGTGGGTTCAACAGCAGAGCAGACACCGTCACTGTCATCTTCGTGTTCTTTGGTACGGCAGAGAGACAAAACACTTTTCTATAATAGGCTAACTGTTAAGAGAGAGAGGCAGAAGGTTGTGGGAACGTGTAGGAGGCACACAGAACTCAGTCTGGTGGTGTGGGGGGGAGGTCAGGAAGGGCTTCTTGGAGGAGGTGACCTGAGGGATGCTGTATAGGGGAGGATGCATGGGGAGGGCAGCGTTCTACCCAGTGTACACATACATGTATTTGTGCAGACGCCCAAGGGGAAGTCTTGGTGCATTTAGAAAGTATAAGTAAGCTCATTGTAATTAGAATCTATGGCTTGGATATGGGGCAGTGGCACGGGTGGAGGGGAGAAGGAAGTCAGGAAGAGGCAGCAAAGAAAAGCAAGGGGCAGGTCACATCACACTGGCTCCCGGCTGTTAGGGGGAGAGTTTGGGTTTCCTACTGAATCTGTGTGTTTCAAGCAGAGCAGTGTGGTGGTTCAATTTGCTCCTCATGAAGCTTCCTGACTATGGCATGGTTATGGAATTAAGGGGTCCGAGTGGAGGCAGAGACCTCTGGTCTGCAAAGGAGCCCTGCTGAAGAGCTATGAGCCAGGGAGGGCTGAAGTTTAGCAGGCAGAACCTGCAGTTTTAGGAGGCACTGAGATGTTCCTGAAGCAAGGCTTCCTGCGGGAGCGCGTGGGCCAATCTGAGACCACAGATACATGTGTGGGAGCCTGTCCCAAAGCAGCCTGCACAACCCCATAGTATGCTGGTAAGATGAAAAGCAACTTCAAAAGGTTGTCTTCCTTGGACCAGGAAGCTGAGTCGGTACTCCAAGCAATCATTTGCCTGGGGTTTTTGCCCAGGTAATGCCTGGCTTGAGCCTGAGTCAACTGGAGGAAACTATTTCTCTTAAAATCTGCACATGAAATGCTTCATGTGGTACTTGACCTTAATTAAAAGCTCAGTAACTGGTAACTTCTGTCACCATTGTTCACTCTCCTGAGTTCTCTCACATTTCTGGGAGTGTTTGAATTTTTTTAAACCCTCATGTACCAGGCCACTGTGTGTTTCGTTATCCTCCTTTGTTTTCTTTTCTGCTTCCACTGTCAGTAACGCTATCAAAAGAACATCAAAGATTGAGATCTGAATTTTGTAGCTTAGAACTTATTTAAAAGAAAAAAACAACGCAGAGATGTTCCATGGGTTAGTCTTCATGTGGGTACCATTCAAATCCAAAACCAAACCCCAAACTCAGCGAGGCAATCTGGATATAATCCGAATGTGAGACTTAATAGCAAGCCCCATCTCAGGTGATTTTTGGAGCTACTCCCCTGGTTAAGGATTACTACTCTCAATTGGTGCCCCCTACATATCAAAAAATTGATGAATTGACTTATCAGAAAACTTGGGTTAATTCCTCCAGTGGCCTTGTGCTGCCCAAAGGGCCTTACGCTGGGCCATTTGGAACTCTACCCTCTGCTCCAGAAGACTCAGGGTGAGGTCTCTTACATCATCGTTATTATTCCAAAAGTGTGTTCTGCTCCTCACAAAAGCCATTGAAATCCAGTATTGTTTCAAAGTAAATATTTAGTCTTACCACACACCACCGGCAGCCCTAACGTGTTTTATTGTCTGCCGTCTTTCTCACAGGCCAAGCTGTATTTGTTTTTCTAGGCCAAACTACTCAAAGCCACCTTCTCTGGGTGTTTTTATACCACTCGTGTTTGTTTTCCTGGGAATGTGAGAATGGCACTTGGTAAGAAGGCTGTTGTGTGGCTTTAAACCAGGCTCGGAACGGCCTCTCGGCCTGTGTTTTCACAGTTGCTCGTGACCTAAAGTCAGTCCTTTCTCTCGACAGCAAAATGCAAACCTCTAGCTCTTCAGAGCAAACACGGCTTCTTCTTGAGTTTGCAAAAACACTTCTCAATAGCTAGTCTTCTTGGGTTAGGTTTTTGTCTTTAACTGAACGGAAAGTACGAGTGCCTACAAGTAGAGGCCTGGGTGGCAATCAAAGAATTAAGATAAATGGAAATTCAGTCCTTTAAATTTAACCTTGGCGTTCCTTTGAAATGGCAAGGTTAACAGTCATTTCTTTTCACCGTCTTTGCCCTGGCCCTGTTTCCTTCATCCACTGTGTAAACTGTCTTAAATTGATTGGCTTTGCCATATTCTCCCCGCAAGCTGAAGCGTATCTCTTGATTTCAAACTGCATCGACGTTTTCTCAATTTTTAATGATGAGAGGGCAATGCAATCAGAAAGAAACTGACTAATCCACTTAATATTTTTATTATAAGCGGTCCTGCTCCCTGATAACTCCTACAGCTGTTAGAGAAAAGACCCAACAGTTTATGCTGGATATGTCTTCTCCTCACCTGTCCCTGCTTGATGAAGTCTAGTGACCAAGGGCTCTGACTTCTCCCACCTCTCCTCTTTAAAGTGACATGTCTGCTGACCCTCTCCACAACCCAGGACAGTGTCCCACCCCTCCCCTGGTTGTTACCTCACTTTTATTCTTCACTGAGTACCTCGGTCCTATGTTCCTCTAGAATGTTACATATGTGGTCAGATCTTACTTCTCCCTCCTCCCCAGACTCCCACTTCCTCTGCCTCCTGTATCTTCCCACCCCTCTCCTAGAGCCCTTTCTTGATCTCTCCCCACCTGTGTTCTCATCCTATTTTTTATTGTTTTCCCAGCCCCAAACCTCTTCCTTCCCCCCAAAGTGCCCATTCATTCCTGTGTTTTGCAATTCCATAACAGTACAGACCATTTTTGCCTGTGTTGTTTCACTTGAGGCTCACCATAACCCTGGGAAGAAAACAGACATCGCCCCCATTTTATAGATGGAGAAACAACAGTCAGTAGGATCAGCTCACTTGTCCATTCTTTATGCTTGGTTTTAACCATATTATCAGGATCCTCAGTCAACCAACCGATATTTCACCTGCTGCTGTACAGAGGAAGGAAGAGGCTTCATGTTAGGACACAGGCTTGCATCTTACTCTTGAAGAAGGTTGCGGAGAAAGGGGCAGATAGAAAAACATTGCATTTCTCAATTCTAAGATACATGTTTTTTTCCCTACATTTTTAACATGTCTGAAAGTGGGATACGTATTTTTCAAGATGTCCTAGCACTATAGAGAATAGTGGTGTGTCTGATGTCGTGTTCTAACAGAAGCGTATAAAAGTAGAGAGGGGCCTTGGGGGAAAGTCCTACCTCCCTGGAGGAACAGGGGAAGGTTTCTCCAAGGAGGTAGCAGATGGGCCTTTCGGTGACTTTTTATTAACCAGGATTATAACAAGCAAAATAATGCCAACCGCTTTGTTCATCCATTTGTTTGGTTTTTTTTTAATTTTTTTTTAACATTTTATTTATTTTTGAGACAGAGAAAGACAGAGCATGAACGGGGGAGGGTCAGAGAGAGAGGGAGACACAGACAGGCTCCAGGCTCTGAGCTGTCAGCACAGAGCTCCACGCGGGGCTCGAACTCACGGACCGTGAGATCATGACCTGAGCCGAAGTCGGACGCTTAACCAACTGAGCCACCCAGGCGCCCCTTTGTTCCTCCATTTGTACAAACATGCTTGATATGAGCCTCTCCTGTGAGCTTGGCATTTAGTGAACAAAAGTGCCGTAGAGCAGAGGAGATAGAAATGAAGCAGCAGTCACAGGAGTGCATGTGTCTCTGACGGTGACACCATAATGCACATAGGTCAGCAGTCCACGTGCTTTTGAGGGTGAACGTGAGAGAGCCGTCATGAAGGTGTGAGCTTACATCTCTTGAGAAGGTTGTGTAAAAATTAGGGAGACAGCAGGGAAAGCACATCTGAAGGCCCTGAGGTGGGAAGCAGCATGGGATTTTTGAGGATGTGAAAAGCTGGAGTGACTGGATCCCAAAGAGAGATGGAGACTGGGGCTCCAAGGGCTGAAGAATTAGGCGGGGGCTAACTCACATGGCCTCCGTGAGGAGTGCAGTCCTTAAGACCCAGCACCCAATAGGCTCTCTTGCCTTGCAAGGTGATCTAACTGAGGTGGTGTCTTTTCTCCTCCAGGCTCACCTGGTGGCAGCCTTTGAACAGAGTCTTGGAAACATGACAATCAGGCTCCAGAGTTTGACCATGACGGCTGAGCAAAAGGTAAAGCAAGAAAGGGTGCTTCCCTCCTCCCTGCTTGGGATGAACAGCACACCTAAGAATAATACTCTCTTTGGTTCCAGAAAGTAGTAGAGATTTTAGTGCACTTGAACTATGGGAATTGAATCGTAAAGAGTAGGTCTGTTGAGTGCAAAAGTGACCTAAACGAAGGGGCGGCCCCAGCATCTGTGACCCATCTCACAGTCCTATTTCTACGGCTTCTGTGTGCTTATGTGCCCATTGAAGATTGATGCAACCTAAATACATGGGACAGAGGTTTTGTGGAACTCCTTCGTTCCCTCCCCGCCTGTGCTGAAACCGAGTCGCACTTCTTTTGAGCTCGGTCCAGAATGATGGTAGGGTGACTGGTATTTTTTTCTGTCCCCCAGGATTCAGAACTGAATGAGTTAAGAAAAACCATCGAGCTGCTAAAGAAACAGAACGCAGCTGCTCAGGCTGCCATTAATGGAGTAATTAACACACCAGAGCTCAACTGCAAAGGTAAAGGAAGGAGAGCAGCCTTTAGACCAACCACCTGCCTGCCCTTAGGAGCCCTCCCCTGACAACACGCGCTGCAGTCTCCCTGCCCCAGGGTGTGTGTCCACGTCAGTCACTCGGGTCCTGGGAGGCAAACACTTTGAATCCAGTAACTCCAGGCCTCCGGGAAGGTAGCTCTTCTGGCTCAGCCTCTTCCCTGCTGTGTCTCAAAAATGGAAGAAAATACGTTTCATCGGCAAAGTGGCGAAGTGTTTCGCTTCGCCTGTGTCCTTATGCCTGAAGCCCTTAACCTCAGTCATGCTCTGGTATTTCCATATTGACTTGGGCTACCCTGAAGTAGGCATCTCTTATTTGTCCAGGAAAATCTTCCCGAGCGAATCGCTTCATCCGCGTGTGTCTTACTTGCGGGGAGAAATGGAGCTGTGAGGCGGAGTTGCCCTCCCCCTCCCACAACGGTGGCCTTAGTGGTCATGGTAGAAGTAATGGTTGATAGCTAGCATTTATGGAACACGCGCTGTGTTCTAAGCCCCTCCGCTCAGCGTTTTCAATTATTAGTTATCTCGTTCGTTTCCGCAACAACCTTATGAGCGCAGTGCTGGTCCTTTGCATCGGGCTGCTTGAGTCACTTCCAGAGTATAAGATGCAGAAGTGGGACTGGAACCCAGGTCTCTCTGACTCTGACACCAGTGCTCTTAGATTTCGTTCTGTGCTTGTGCAGAAAACTGGCTGCAAATTTTATTTCGGTGTCACTGCTCTTTCAGACAGTGTGATTTCTGGCGTCACCGTTATTTCAGCTGTCAGGCCTCCTGAAGAGTAATGACAGGATCGAAATGGGAGGGATTGGCAAGAGCCGGCCAGCCCAAGGAAGCGCAAGGGGCATTCCAGGAAGAGGGAATAGCACACGTTAGGACCCCGAGATGAGATGGGCTCGGCATCTCCAAGGAGACAAAAGAAGGCTCGTGAAGCAGGAGCGTACAGAGCAGAATGGGGCTCGGGGTGGCCTGATAATACAGGTGACTTGTCACGGTTCAGAAACAGGATTGGGTGCCTGTCTCAAGCTTGAGAGAGCTGGTGTTAGGGGGGGATTGTCTTGAAGCCTCCGCTGACTTCTGTTTGGTGAAGCGGATAGAATGGGCCCTCATTGAATTGACTAAAGGGGGCGTAGCTTCCACCTGCTCACGGATCTTCAAACCAGCTGCTGAGAGCAGAAGGTGGTGTCTAATGGGAAATACTCGGGTGTGTGTGGATTCAGGTATAAAAGCCATTCCCTGGGACAAAGGACTGGGCTCCAGGCAGCAGCTGCTGATCTCCTGCCTTGGGTCTCCAGGAAATGGTACCTCCCAGTCTGCAGACCTCCGCATCCGCAGACAGCACTCCTCTGACAGCGTCTCCAGCATCAACAGTGCCACCAGCCACTCCAGTGTGGGCAGCAACATAGAGAGTGACTCGAAGAAGAAGAAGAGGAAGAATTGGGTGAGTGTGCATCCCAAGACTTCCGTGGGTCCTAGCAGACCAGTGCCCCACCCCCACCCCAGAAAGAGCCCAGGCTCGCTCTTAACTTCAGAGCATAGGCCTTTGAGACCGGGTCCAAAGAAGCCTATGGATAGGTTTCTACCAAATTCAGTGCTGTGCTCAGCCAAACACCAGGACTTACGAAACCACCACCACCTTGTAGTTTTTCTGTTTCATGAGACTTTATGTGGCATACTCATCTTCCATTTCATATACATGTTGTGTCGTCATCATCACATGCTATAGCCACAGAGTTCCAGGCACTAGAGCAAGGGTACTCTGCAGTGGTTTCTCCTTAGCTATTCTGGGGTGGAGGGTGTGTGTTACCAGTTATCCCGTCATCGTTGATAATCCTTATCTGCTTACTGACACAATTGACTGCTGTGACAGCGTTAAGCCAACTTTTCTCTAAACAGTTTTTGACCGTGTCCTGTAAGTAAAAGTGTCATGGTGTAGGGGCGCCCGGGTGTCTCAGTCCGTTAAGCATCCACTCTTGGTTTTGGCTCAGGTCACGATCTCACAGTTAGTGAGTCGGAGCCCCGTGTCAGGCTCTGCACTGACAGTGAGGAGCCTGCTTGAGATATTCTCTCTCTCTCTCTCTCTCTCTCTCTCTCTCCAAGAAAGAAAGAAAGAAACATTAAAAAAAAAAAGTGTCACAATTTAGATGTTAGGAGTTAGGACAAGGTTTTAAACTGGAGAGTTGTACTTCAAAACAGCGAGTTTGATAGACCCAGTTTCCAATACATTGTTTCTCCCTGTTTCCATAATCCCAATGAACTGCTTGAATCTCTGTGCTGTGGTGTCTGGAGCAGTTTTTTTCCCATTCTCCTGGAAATATTTCACACGCCCGCCATTTTTTTTAAGTAAGCTCTACCCCCACCATGGGGCTTGAACTCACCATCCTGAGATCAAGAGTTGCACAGTCCACGGACTGAGCCAGCCAGGAGCCCCCTACCCACCCAGTTTTAGTTGTGTGGAGGCTTTGGAGTTCCGAGACACTTGCTGCCCCCTGTCTTCAGCACAGGGATACCCCAGATTGACCTGAAGGGGGCTAGTGCTCAAAGGGCCCCATCTGTCAGTGCTGACCGCATCTTGTGTTCAGAGTAGCTGCAACGTCCTCATTCATCCCACATACTTCTCCCTCATTTCGTGTTATCTTGGATGGGTGGCGAGGTCTACCAATAGAGGAGTTGAGGTTTGAGTGATTTCGGTTATTGATCGCTTGCGCTGGAAGACTGTAAGGCCAGTTCAGTGCAACCCTCTCCTAATGATTAAATTTTTTCTTTGTTACTAATGGCTTTCAGTCAGCTCCTTCGCCGTGCCTTTTAGAGGATTAACGTATGTTGCTGTTTCTAATATATTGTTGGTAACTATGGTCTGACTTGATTGTCAAGGTGATGAGAGAGAATTCTTTTCTATGAAAAACAGTGTATGTCCATTTTCTCCAATTCAAAAAATAAAACATATTTATTTGCTGTAAGACAGTTCCAGGTTATCGGTAGAATTGGGGAGGATGGATAATTGACACTCTCAGATCATCCCAAAGCTTAATTCTGTCTGATCTTTGCAATCTCCTCTTCCACCTGGCCTGTGACCACAGGGAGAGGCAAGGATTTAGGTTGATGGCTTGTGTACTAGATCCTTCTGTTTCTATAACTGGAAATACGGTGAAAAGCAGGAAATGGGAACTTGATCAGCCACACACTGGACATGCCATTCGTTACGGATGAAATCCTGATGGGTAAAAAAAATCCCATTAATTATTTCAGAATGGCCTGTTTCTGAATTCTTTAATGGCTAAGAAAACCTCCAGGATGTTTTCAGAAGGAAAGAAGGATTTTAGGAAAAAGGAAATCCCTTTTTTAAAAGACCTTTTTTTTAAGACAAAACTTAACTTTTTGGCTCTAGAAAATACGTGCTTGTGGCTTTCAGAGAAGACCCTGCACTTTAACTCTTGATTCTCATTAGAATAAATACTCTCATTGGACTTTTCAGATCCGTCGCATGATGTGGGGAATTTGTGAGGTACCAGTTCCCTGTACCCAATATGGCTAATGAATTTCTCACAAACACCCACTGTTTGAGTAGTAAGCCAGGTGGCTAGTTCCCTGCTTGTTCTTACGCGTATGCCAGGATAGCGGGAACTCCTGAGGAGATCTTCCAAAGGGCTGCGATGGGGCCTAGTGCAGCAGTGAAGCCCTTCTTGCTGAGAGAAGAAGACACAGACATGCCAAAAACAAGTTAAGGTGCAGAGAGATGGCTGATAAAAGACACAGGGTGAGAAGCACAGGAAGGTGGGGGCCGTCATTTCAACTAGACAAAGAAGCTGGAAGAACTCGGACTATAGGGCCTTCCAGAAGCACTAGTCCTTGCCTTTCCTCACGGAGGAAGATGCCCCTAATGCCCTGAAAGATTCACGTTCTTACCGGAAACCTCCTGTGTGTGTGGTGTTTATCATTAGCCATGTCGTGTCTGAGAAGTCCGAAGCTTTCCCTGTCACTGGCTTTCTCTGTTAAAAATTGTCTTTTTTCCTTCCCCTCCCCCATTTTTGCTTGCATTTTCCCTGGCAGGTCAATGAGGTAAGCAAGACCACCGTTAATATCAGATACCAAGCTAACCCATCCATTGATATGACTAATCTCACCCGCATCCGCCACCATGTCTGAGCATCCTGCTTTGTTGCTGTGTAACCTCATCCTCCCGACATCCATCTGCTGAGCCAGGCTCTGTCTTGCTGTTGGCATCTAGCCTCGAAGCAGGAGTAGGCATGGAATGTTACCCACAGGTCCAGTCCTTTGAGCTGTCAGCACCAGATAACTCTTCTTCCCTTACTGCACTGATTCAAGAGAGCTGTTGGGAACCTCTGTCATTGGTTGGGGGGTGGGGGGGAGTCGTGGGAGAATTAAGTGCTCTTTTGTCTGCATGTCTCTGTGTTGCCGAGGCCTGGGTGTTGGGTGGCAGCCTGTGCCAGGCTGACAGTCTCGGATATTCAGTTACGCAGCTCCTTCAAGCAAGCCTTCGGGAAGAAGAAGTCCCCCAAGTCTGCATCCTCTCATTCAGACATCGAGGAGATGACAGATTCTTCGTTGCCTTCCTCGCCAAAGTTACCACACAATGGCTCCACGGGTTCCACTCCGCTGCTGAGGGGCTCTCACTCCAACTCCCTGTAAGTCTGTCTGTCAGGGACACACGCTGGGCTGATGATGCCTTTGGCCTCTAGGAACTCCCTCAAACAGGAAGGGCTAGGTGTCCTGTTAGGATACGTCTGCCCCTTGGGGTCTTGTATGTCATGTTTCATAGGACTGGGCATTTTCCACCAATGTTTCAGGACTGGAGAGGTTGAAAGAGAAAGGAATCTTCCGTTGTCCCAGTGGCGTTGCTGTAGCAGCCATGAGCAAGTTGCTTGACCTCTCTGTTTACATTGTTTTATTTGCCAAAGTAGGATAATGGTTCTTGGCTACTTATCCTGTCCTAAGGATTGAACGAGATAAATGAATGGGAAAGAACTACAACCATCTTACTGGGAGGAAAGATGGTGTTATGCGTGTTCACAGATTTTGCTGAAGTTCCAGTTCATTTTCGTGACAGAGCGTAAAGAGATGATGCCATTCTTCTGTGATCAAAATTTGGTGTTGACTCTTTTCTCCAAGGTCAACACTCAGCATTTGGAAGTTAAAAAAATGGAGAAGACTCGGTGACAATTGTCTTTACCAAAGGGTTCTATCTTTGGTAAAATGATTCATCTCCATGAACTCGCCTAGTGAATTAACATACAGTGCAGTATTGGTTTCAGGAGTAGAATTCAGCGATTCATCATTCACATACAACACCCAGTGCTCATCATAGCAAGTGCCCCCCTTAATACCCATCACCCATCTAGCCCATCTCCCATCCACCTACCCCTGTTGACCCTCTGTTCTCTATCGTCAAGAGTCTCTTGTGGTTTGTTTCCATCTCTTCTCTCCCTCCCTTCCCATATGGTCATCTGTTTTGTTTCTTAAATCCCACCGCGTATGAGTGAAATCATAGGGTATTTTTGCCTCTCACTGATTGATTTATTTCACTTAGCATAATCCATTCTAGCTCTATCCACGTCATTACAAATGGCAAGATTTCATTCTTTTTGATGGCTGAATGGTTTACTGATTAACTGAAATCTACGGATAGTAAATTTTAGATGACTCAGTTTGTACAGAGCTCCTTGGGAGCACCGCTGCTCCTGTTAAGTGAGATAGGCGTTTGCTCACGTGACCTTGGCTTCTCTGCTATTCCCCTTGGCAACTAGGTAGGTAGAAGAGAAGAGTCGCCAACTTCCCGTGATTTCCACTGAGTACCCACTGATCATTGCTCCATCAGAGGTATAGGGAGACAGTCCTGTGCCCCATCTAATAACAGAAGGCCCAGACTCCACAGACAGAAGTGTGTCAGGAATGGCTTGGGATGGACAAGTGGGGACCCAGGTGTCAGCTCCTGGAATAGTGAGAAAGATTACCCTTGCCCCATAGGACTGCATTCCCTTAGAGACCATGAGTATACCAGGCCAAGAGTGAAAGACCTGGAGCTCGTGTGGTTTGCGGTACCGTTAGTAAGATGAGCCAGTACCCAGGAGAAGAGAGCTGCTGTGGCTGGGGTCCAAACAGCCACTGAGCTAGGGTTGGACAAGGGAGTGGGTCGTTGTAGACACCTCAGTTTCCTCATTGGTAAAAAGGAGATTAATTACATCTGCTTCCCTGGATCCTCGTGAGGGCCTAGTCAGACACTGTGCATAAAGGGCCTCCTTCCTCTTCTCCTTCAGTCTCAGGAAGCCAGGTATGTGGTGCTGAGTCTAAGTCCACTTAGCCATCCAGCCACCGGAGCTGAAGACAGCAGCACCTGCTGATGACAGCAGCCTGCATAAGTGTCCGAAGGCCAGCTTACCAGATGGGTGCATGCCCTGTGAGCAGGGGGCTCGGCCAGGTCTTTGCAGCACACCAGCCACGTGGTCACCATGGAAGACAGAAAGTGGAAGACAGGAAAACAGCCTAAGGCCTTGAGTTTTCAGCAATCCCACCCACCCATGAAGTATGGCTCTGTTGGGGGGTCTCCGTTTTACTTAGTTAGATTAGCAGCTCCACTGAGGACAGGGCCACAGTGCGTCTAGGCCCGTGTTCTTGTGTAAAGAATTAGGTAAATGCCCAAGAGTGTGAGTCCTATTTGACCCGCTAGGTGCCTCAGAAGTTAATAAGAGGCCAGTTGCCTGTGACACACATGCCATCATCCCAGAGCACCTCAGTTTGTCTGACCAGGAGAAAAAGGAACTCGCCTGTTCCTTATTTGTGGATTTAAACATTGTATGTATCAACCCATGTAAGCGGGGCACAACTCTAGATGTTCTGAAGAGGCCTAAGGTGATGCTCACCAGAGTCCCACCCCTAGGGATTAGGGACCAGCGGGGACACCACCCAGTGTAGCTATTTTACTTCTGAGCTTCTGCTCTGGCTCTATGCCAGTCACCGGTTACAAGGGCGTACAAGACGGATAAAGTTCAGTTCTGGTAGACCAGGGCGAAAAGCAGACATCAAACAAGTAAATCTGAATAAATTAGAAAACAGCTCAGGGTTAGGTTAATGCTAGGAATTAAAATAGGGTGTTGGGATACGGAGTACTACAGCAACTGTAGACAGAATGGTCCGGAAAGGAGGCGACATTGCAGCTGAGATCTTCAAGACAAGAGGGACCGCTGGTTAGTTCTGGTCAGTGACCCTAGCTGCTGTAATACATGGAGTCCCAAAGCTCAGAACCCAGTTCTGAGTCGGGCAGCCTGCGTGGAAGACCCCTTCCATCTGGATCCAGCCATCCCACTGGATCTGAGTCCTTTACTGAGTGCTCTGTGTCCAGCCAGCAGGTGAGGTGGGGGAGGGGAGAGAGTGCAGGGGTTTCTAAGAGGGGTTTCTCTTAGAGAGTTTTATGGGCCAGACCTGGAGGAGACACATGTCCTCTCTGTCCACAGTCCACGGAACAGGGTCATCCCACCCACAAGGGAAGAAATGAAATCTCCGCACCCAGGAGGGAAAGGAAATAGACTGTGGGGAGCAGGGCAGCCTTCGCCCCAGATAGTGCAAGGAGCCTCAGGTGGAGACTGGGAACAAGGGATGGCCAGTGTGTGGCCAGTGTGTGGCCAGTGTGGCTGCGGTATGGTTAGGAAGTAGGAAAGTGGTAAGAAAGGAGGCCATGGAGATAGGCAGGGCCAGACCACGGGAGACTTTGAAGTCAAAGTAAATTTGCATCTGCTTCTATGTGTGATGGGTCATCAACCGTTGGAGAGGTTTCTTTTGTTTGTTTGTTCTTGAAGTTTATTTAAATAATCTGTACGCACAATGTGGGGGTTGAACTCACGACCCCGACTTCAAGAGCCACTTGCTCTAGTGACCGAGCCAGCCAGACAGCCCATTCACTGGAGAGCTTTAAGCAGGAATGTAAGATCATCTGAATTCATGTTTCACAAAGATCAGTCTCCTTTCTGTAGATAAGGAATAGAGAGGAAGGGCAACCACATAAGAGGCCAATAGCACTCTCCTCCTCATCCTCCCCACTCTGGCCTGGTTCATGTCCTTTGAGCACTCTAATCACACCACCCCCTTGCCCTTTCTTTGTTCTCTGCCTGGTACACTCTTCCTCTAGATATTCTCTTCCTTCACGTCTCTGTTCAGTGTTACCTTTTCAGTAATGCCTTGTCTGTGCACCTTGTGTAAAATAACGCCCCCATGACCGCCAGCATTCCCCATCACCTCCCTTTCCCCTGTTTTATTTTTTACCATGGCACATACCACCACCTGACGTGTAGATTGCCCCAGGTTATTTGTTTTTTGTACCCCCCCCCCCCGCTCTGCCAACACACACACCGCCACCCAAAAATCTACAGTATAAGCTGCATGGAGGTAGATACCATTGGATTTGTAGACGTTTGGATCGTAGGTGAAACAAATGGTAATTCATAGCACTGGTGAGTTTAAGATGTGTTCAAGAAGAAAGTTGACAGCACATGGTGATGTAGAGTCTGAGGGGAAAGAGAAGAATAATCCTTGAATATTCCTAGATTTGCAACTTGAGTACCTGGGTATGTGAAGGTATTGTTTCTTGAATTGGTAAGAGGTGCAGATGGGGCAGAGTGGGGGGAGCATCAGGAGCTCTGGTTTGGCTATTTGAAGTCAGAGCTGCTCAGGAGGCATCCACATGGACATGCCAACCAGCCTGGGACTCCTGGAGGCGTAGATCTGGTGGACATGGGCTCATAGGTGGTATTGAAAGCTGGAATCTGGAGGGTTCTCTACGGGGTTGAATGGAGATGGAAAAGAGCCAGAGGGCCAAGGACTGAACTTTGGGTGCTCTGAAGAGAAAGGAGAGCAGCCAGTGAGATGAGAGGAGGTGGGAGGAAAACAGAAGCAGAGAGAAGAAACCTCTGGTAGCAGGGTCAAGTGCTGCTGGGCGGCCAGGGAGGATGAGGAAGAGAAAGAGAGGATGCCGCACTGGGCTGTGCAGCGCTCCCAGCGGCCACTGCGAGAAGGCTCCCTCCAAACCACTTTCCCCGGAGGGATCGGGTGGGGCAGACTCTGGGCACTGCTGACCTTCTCTGACATTCCACAGCATCCATGCACACTGGAGATGTTTGTTTTGGGTCTGGTTTTCCAAAGGGTGGGCAGAGAGCAAATGCTTCTTTCCAACCTTGAAGGGTTTGTAAGAATGTGCAAATCTAGATGTGAAAGGAAGTTCAAAGAAGAAACCCGAGGCAGAGAAGTGGAGGGTGGGGTAGGGGGCTCAAAAAAGTTCCTACCCTGTGGGCGAAAGGAATGGTAACGTGGGAAGGCAGTGTTTCCCATACTGGAGGCATTTAAAATTAGGTATGCCACCAACCCTGCCTTTGGGCCAAGACAGTGGAAATATGGAAGTATCATGTTAGGGACTGAGTAGGAGAAAATCTACATCAGGTTGCTTCAGGAAGTAGTCCATGAAGCGGATGAGCATGTATTGAGTGCCTGCTGGATATAATTCAGGAGCATGGGCTCTAGAGTTACATAGACCCACCAGACTTGATCCTGATTTTTTCATTTTGGGGAGCGGGGAGGCTTGCTGTTGTTTTTTAATGTTTATTTATTTTTGAGGGAGAAAGATCATGAGCAAGGGAGGGGCAGAGAGAGATGGGGACAGGGGATCCAAAGCGACCTCTGTGCTGACAGCAGAGAGTCCAATGCAGCACTCACACTCACGAACTGTGAGATCGTGACCTGAGCCAAAACCAAGAGCCGGGCACTTAAACAACGGAGCCACCCAGCTGCCCATGATTCTGTCATTTTTAATGGGCCTGTTAATATCTCTAGGACTCCTCCCCCCCCCCCCTTTTAAAAGGAGATCATGGCAATACCTCTTCAAGGAGTTGTTAGTAGATGTAGTAAATTAAATAATACGCTTCACATGCCTGGCATAGTCGTTTGTGTATTCCATATGAATTTACTGAGCACCTCTTACATTTGATCAGTGTGATCAGACACCAGAAATGATGCAGAGAACCCTGGTCCTGGAGCAGCCAGCCATGTAGGGGGTAACCTGTTGAGTGCAACCAAATTATCAGAGATGTACAAAGGTCTAGCATGGAAGGAACCAAGGGAAAAAGTGCTGTCCTGGGCAAGAGGGATAGATAGAGACTAAAACCTAGCTGGGGCTGCTGCAGAAGAACTTAATTTTCAGGGCACATAGCTGACTCAGTCAGTGGAGCATGACGCTCTTGATCTTGGGGTTGTGGGTTCAAGCCCCACGTTGTTGGGTGTAGAGATTGCTTGAAAACAAAATCTTTAAAAAAAAAAAAAAACAAACCCTTAATTTTCAACATCTCTGTGCTAAGTAGGAGGACATCCCCTCTCATTGGCCAAGCTTCGAGAAGTAGCTCATGTGATACAGCCCACAGAGGTGGGTGCTGAAGAAGTCTTGTCTGTCTTGTTGGGAAAGCTTCTGGGGAAAATGTACAGATCATGTGAAGGAGACTGGGGCAAAATGCCTTGCCCTGGAGCGCCAGACGCACCCGACTGATGGTGTGAATGGAGGCTTACTGTTCTCTGCAGTGAATTGGAGCCTTCCAAGTCTGTGCAGGGCGTGGTTTAGCGAAGCCTGGAGTGTCACAATGGAATTTTGCTCAGACTTTACTCTCCATTTAAACCAGGAACCCGTACTCCTCTCTCAAGAAGAAACTAGTGTTTGCAAGCTCCCATTGCAAACCTTGCAAACCGGAAAGGCATGTCAATTTAGTTAAACCTTACAAACTATAGCCTACTCACAGCACAGAGAGGGGTGAGGGTTGGGGGAGGGGCAAGATCTGATTTCTAGAGACATTTTCTAGCCCTATTAGTCCCAGATCTGTTGGCCTCAGTTTGTCATGGGTATAGAATGGGAATGATCCTAATATTTTCAGGAGTCAGAGTTTTTAGAAGATTTTAAAGCCAAGAAACTCCCTTGGCTACTGACAACTTTTAAAAATAGGAGGTGGTTTTCCTCTCTTTGCATCCCTCAAATGAAAACCATTCAGGTGTAGGTCAAGAAAATAACAACAGAACAGTTTGGCTATTCAGGTGTTAAATTTTTCTTCTAGTCCTTTCTGCCCCCCAAATACAATTACACTTCTTTCAACAATTATAAATGGTTTCCCCCTGGCAATGAACACTTCCACACCCTCAACCCGTTTTACAGGTCAGGCTTTTTTTGGCCTCAGATCCAGAATTTGGTCTTGGAGAGCAGGCTGCACAGTTATTTCTGCAGAGACCACATGTTCATCATATCTTTCAGAGATAATCAGCTTCAGCTTTGTAACTTTAGGAACATGTCCTTTTTTCTTTTTTTTTTTTTTTTCCAGTCTTCAGTCCAAGAAATGTCAAAGCTTCTTATTCTGGATCACCCCTCACCCCAGAACCAATGATCTTTGAAATCACCATCCTTTTTTTTTTTTTTATAGAGCCACCTTTTCTAACATGGAGATTTGGTCTTCCACTTAGTGCTGACCTGCCAGGTATCTGAATAGCAAACCTGACTAATCACATAGGGAACCCAGCCTAGAAGGACCACCTTTGAAGACAGAAAGACTCCATGGTGTCCCCTGATAATGGCGTATGGGTGGAAAGGACGACACTGAAAAACACTGTTGCTCAATTTTCACCTAAAACTGGCTTCTGTATCCTATCACCCTGTCTGCTGACTCTGCACGATGTTTCCCTTCCTTGTTGAGAGCTTATGAAGCAGTGTGGATGGGTGGGGGAAGGAAGGAATGTTGTTCTCTCAAGACACTTTCAAAAGACTGAGTTTCAGAATGTGACCAAAAATAGACTAACTCCCTCCACAGGAATCTTTAGGTTACTTTCATTTTGGGGCAAATAAAAATCACTCCTCAGCTTTCTGACCTTAGAATGTCTAATCTTTAAAACAGACAGTTGACCTTCCTTCTCCGAGTGGGTTCAGATCTCAAGGAGCATGTGGTGTCATTAAAGGGGCCCAGCTGGGTACACATTGGAGCGGGGGGTGGTTTCAAGCCCCAAAGGTTACTACTCCCTTTGGCCAGCTCCTGCTTATCCCAGATTATTGGAACTTTGTCGAAAGGCACACCAAAGCCATTCTGAGTGCCAGAGCTCTGCAAGGGAAGATGGTAGAACAGTAATACAATCTGTGAATTTCAGGCGCTTTGATCTTATTGCCCCCAGGAAGCACTGGGAAGATGGTTAGACAGGGTCACTGCTGCGCAGACCTGCTGATGGACGTGGACCAGCGGTCAGTGGAGGACTGGAGGGAGATGAACTCAGAGCTGTTCTCATCAGTAACACCCACCCCCCTTCCCTAGAATTTCAGAGTGCATGGATAGTGAAGCCGAGACAGTCATGCAGCTCCGAAATGAGCTGAGAGACAAGGAGATGAAGCTGACAGACATCCGCCTAGAAGCCCTCAGCTCCGCACACCAGCTCGACCAGCTCCGGGAGGCCATGAACAGGATGCAGGTGAGCCCGGGAGCATGGGCTGGGCCCAAGGCTGTCTGGGGAGGGAGTGGCAGGAGGCTGCTCTCTGCCAAGCTAGGGCTGCAGACCATTGCAGCCCTCTGCTTTCCTAGCCTCTTTCTCTCTTTTCTCTTTCTTTTCCAAAGCAGCAAGGCTCCTCCTCTTTTCATGTCCTCCCAGATATTGCCCAAAGATGAGTCTTTTCAAGGTGTAGGAGGAACCATGCGTCTCCCCTTTGTGTAACTTTCAGTGGCTCTGCCATTGGCTCTTGCAAGTTTGTTTATTTATTTTTGAGAGAGAGCGAGCTGGGGAGGGGCAGAGAGAGGAAGAGAAAGGATCCCAAGCAGGCTCCGCACTGCCAGCACAGAGCCTGACATGGGGCTCGAACTCACGAACCGTGAGATCATGACCTGAGCCAAAACCAAGAGCCAGATGCTCAGTCTACTGAGCCACCCAGGCGCCCCCCTTTTTGCTCATAATCTACTACCCACCTATTCACAGTTCCACTTTCCAGACTCAACTCAATGGCCAGAGGGAGCCCCTGCTCCCTTTGGCTGCCCAGGGATTTCTGTTTCATCTAGTTCCCTCCACAAGGATCTCTTTCTGCACATCTGAATTGGACCCTTTCCTCAAAGTTGAGCCTCTTACTCTGCAAAGTTTTCCCAGGCCCTGCATTCTGGAAGCGTTAGTGCCCTCGTCTGAATTCCTCTAGATTTGTTCTTACAACCCCTTGCCTTCCATCATGGATTGGAAGGCATTTGGGTCTTTTAGCTATTTTTTTTTTTTTTTTTTTTTTGCATCCCTTTCTCAGGCTGTAGCACCCATGCTTTGCACATAGTAGGGTTTTCTCTAAATATTCATAGAAATGAAAGAGCCCTGTGGGCTCTGCCGAATGGGACCTCACTGGAGGACAGCATTTTCCAAAGGGGGTTCCATGGAACACTCGTTCCAGGAGAGGCTCAGCGAAAGGAGAACTCCTTGATCAACTGTGTTGAGGGTTGCTACACATTGTGTGCCCCTCTGAGCTCCCCAGTGCAGAGGAGTTCATAAAGCCTCTGAGTCCTGCAGGAAAGACACCTGTCAAGCCCAGAGTCACTCAAACCTCTTAGATTGTAGGCCCCTTGTTCACTTAGGACTCGGGCAGCAGACTCTGGGAAACGTTTGAGTTCTTTTCAGAGGCCATCTCTCCGAAAGGATGGCTCTTGCCCTGCCAGACAGGTCTTGTATATATGCAAACAGCAACCACAGCCGAATCTCTCTGGCGGTGTGACTGACGTCCTCGGCTGGGATACCCACTTGATCCCTGCAGGGAACCTTCCGATTCCTCCTCCAGAATAAGGCTCGTCCGCGTTACCTCCACCTAGTAAGTGAACCTCACCCTTACTCTTCGCAGAGTGAGATAGAGAAGCTGAAAGCTGAGAACGACCGGCTAAAGTCGGAGTCTCAAGGCAGCGGGTGCAGCCGGGCACCCTCCCAGGTGTCGCTCTCCGCCTCCCCTAGGCAGTCCATGGGCCTCTCCCAGCACAGCTTGAACCTCACCGAGTCAACCAGCCTGGGTGAGTGGCATCACGGGACTGGGGGCAGGTCGGGGCCTGCAGCTGGCACTCCACTCTCCAAGCAAGAGCCCCGAGATAAGCAGGTGAACAGATTAAATGGAGAGGCAACAGGCGTGTGTGCACTTGGGGTGTGTGTGTGTGTCTGGGTGTGCGTCTGCTACCAACATGAGCCCAGCCGTTAGACTGCTGTCATGCTTTGCTCCAGTGCCCCGAATTCTCCAAGCCACATGCTTGGATCCTCTCGTCCACCATGTTGAGTTCTGTTTGATCCATTTGAAGAGGCTGTGACCTGCAAGCCGAATGCTGCATAGAAATCCCATGGTAGCAGGTCCCAGTTGGGGCAATGGCTTGGTGTACGTACGGTCTTCCCGCCTTCAGGATGGATTCCAGGCCGGCACCGTAACTAGCCAACACGATCTAGGTTTTCTTTGTAAGCATATTGAGGCTGACGCTTTGATTTCTTACCCATGATGCTGCGTTGCTGTCATTTTGGTTGAGCCTCTGCCTCGCACTTCCATTTGGCAAGGTACATCGTCAGCCTGCTGGCTCCTCGGTCGGTCCACCATTGGTTTCTGTGGTTGCATTCTCCATTCCGCCCTCCCCCCTTCCCCGCACCCCGACACCTGGTTTGTCCCACTGCCGTGCGGACAAGCAGCGGGGGTGTCAGGAAGCCGGCTTTGCTGTCCCCATGTGCCTAAGGCTGTTGATGTTTTCCATTCGCAGACATGTTGCTGGATGACACTGGTGAATGCTCGGCTCGGAAGGAAGGAGGCAGGCATGTTAAGATAGTTGTCAGCTTTCAGGAGGAAATGAAGTGGAAGGAGGTTAGTTGGATCCCTTTCCCTGCTCTGCTTGTCCCTTCCCCCAGGTAGAACTACCTAGCTTAGTGATGTCATCGTCAAACCGGATCACCTCAGCACCTGAGGTGATCTGGAAGTACTACTAACCCCTTCCTTCACTCACCATAATCCCCAGCAGCATCTTGACACAATTAAAGGGAGCAAACAGCTCTTCCCTCCCTCTCGTGTTTGCAAAGTCTAATAAAGGGTACTAAAAATATTCCCCTGCTGCCTTTCCACGGAACCAACTAAACGCTGCCATCAGTCAGAAATGGCCTTTCTGGGGTCATGTGTTCCTAAAGCACTTCTGAGGCAGCTAAGCACCGTGAGCACAGAAGGCACAGAAGCAAACTGACCAATCCCAGCTGACCCGAGAGCACCAGTTTTGCCCAGTGTTCAGAGACTGTGGAGAACGTGGGAGACTGAGGTGGCCTGGTGACACACGTGGCTAAAAGTGAAGCCAGCGGGGCGTCCTGACTCCCCGAAGCTGAGGAATCTCAGTTTTCTGAGGAGTTTCTGTTCTCTTCCAGAGTCTGAGGAGGCCACACCCGCACTAGGGACTATTTTGGGGTAGGGGTGGGGGTTGACAAAGTTCATTTTTAGTCACTGATTAAATCCAAATGACCACCTCATATAAGTGGAGAAAGACTTCACAAGTTGCTGTTTCAAGTCCTCTTCAGTTTTTTGTTGGATGTTTCTTAGCATTCTCGCCAACACACTATTTGTACTCTCGGAGTGCTAGGGAACCCACAGTGCCCACCGAAACAAAGCGTGTGTGGCCAGACTTTCTTTGCCAGAGGATTCCACTGTGTGGCTGGCCCTTGAGTCTTAACGGGAGGGGATAGGCCCAGAGTTTGGAGCTGCCAGTGATTTTCTCATCATCTAGCCTAAAAAAGATCCAATACATATAAAGAGCTCCATTTTCAGAGCTTGACTAGTGATAGGACTATCAGGGGAAAATCCATTCTTGGAACATTCTTATAAAAAAAAAAAATCAGGGGATACCTGTGGATTTGCATCATTCTCGTGGTCCTCAACATGAACAGGTAAATTGTACATTTCACAAAAGTTTGAGTCCCTCTTAAAAATCGGATCACCACAGCATCCAGATGAAGTTGGTTGACCAGATGATGTCACCTCAGTTTACAACTGAGAAACATAATGCCTGAGCATCACTTACTTAAGATTACAAGGGAGCTGGGAGGCCAGATCTTCTCACTGCAAGGCCGGTGCTCTTTTCTCTGCTGATTTTGCTTAATTGCCCCATGTGCCACTGTCCCCACCCCCTGCTGCCACCCTCATATTTCTGTATCCTTATGAGCATGTCAGATCTAAGATTTTAAAATCCAACAAAACGGAATGTTCTATTAGTTTTTGTTATTGTCGTGATTAGTTAGCCCTCACCATGCAGAGCCCTGTGCACACAAATTCAAAAGAAATAGAAAAAGAGTATTTTTTTATGAACTTCCCAGAGTTTTGTTTTCTGAATCGAGTATGTTTTAATTAGCAGAAAAGCAATACACGTTCTTAAAAAGAAGACAAAAATTGAACATACTCTATCCTGAGGGAGTTTAAGATTTGGCAAGGAGACAAACTTGACTTACAAATAAGACATAGATACCTAAAAATAAACAAGCATAGAAGATGTCAATATATAAGTTACGTACGGAACCACTGAAGCATGTCAGCTCTGAGCCTGGTGGATTAATCATTGAAGGCTTCTTAGAAGAGGTGAGTTTGCAAGCAAGGTTTGGAAAGGGAGAGATGGCAGATAGGAGAGGGGAAAGCATTCCAGGCAAGGGATGTGATCTACGCACCTACACAAGGTATACCTTTGGTAGAAGGTCCTAGATTCCAGAGAGGAGATCCTCTTTTCCTGACCCACGGGTTGGTATTTTTGCAGTGGTGCGGGGAAAGATTTAAGACCATTGCATTCGATCTAAGTTGTAATCTGGTGTTAAAACAAATAGGACTTTTATTTCCCTCTCAAACCATTGGTGGAGTTCTAAGGCAATCTGAGTCCTTGCTAACGTGTGTCAAAAAAGATTCACCTGTTTTTCCCCTGCATACATTTCCTTACCCTTAGGATTCCAGACCACACCTCTTTCTTATTGGCTGCATTGGAGTTAGTGGCAAGACGAAGTGGGATGTGCTCGATGGGGTGGTTAGACGACTCTTCAAAGTAAGTGTCTAAGAAGACAGCTGCAGTAGTCTGCCTGAAGTGGGTGCCTGGGCTCAGGGAGGGAAGGGGCGGTTTGTGTCCTGAACCTGGCCACTTCTTGGGCCTGCTCCCCACCCCATCCTTGTGTTGCTGGGACTTGTCCCCTGGCACTCAAGTAATAGGAAAATGGTAAGTACAGACTGATGATTGACCACACTGTTCTCGGATACCCTTGGCAGTGATTGGCCGGCCAGCGAGGGTCATCTCCCCAGCCTTGATCAAGTATTTGAGCCTCTTGTGGTGAGCTGCTTATGTTCAAATTCTCCCTTCACCTTAGAAGCGTGTCCTGTTGAATACGCTTTGGAGTGAGTGCCCTGTGGCCAAAGCTAAAACGTCAAATTTCCATTCTTCATTTCGGGAGGATTTGACCTGACTTGCCCAGCATCCTTGCCAACACTGCAGAGTCTGTGATCTGTGCTTCATGTAACATTAACATCTCATCAATGGCCAGAGTCAAAGATGTCGGCATAGTTATTTTTGTAGTTGTTCTACTGGAGTGGGTGGGTGTTTGTCACAGGAGAGATAACTAATGAGTCCTGAAGTGAACCTTCAATCACAAGGTGGTTTTGGAAGAAGCTTTTCATACATGTTTTTTCTATCGTTCTGAAGTGAGTCAGCAATCCTATGTGTTCATTAATCATATCCCCTGAGCAATAATGGTAACCTATATTTTTGGTGCTAGAGGTCATGCTAACATAACCCCAATTTATCTTCAGGCCTGTGAGGAAGGTCCTATTAGTTTCCCACTTAAAGAGGAGGAAAGTGAGGGTCAGATCACGTTACTTGCCCAAGGTCGTGGACCTAGAAGTCAGCCATGTTGGTCTAATTGAGCTGGTCTGACTTCAAAACCTGACTTAACTAGTATACTCCAGTCTTTTTCTAGCATCTGGTTTCAGGTGGTTTCACACATAGGAACTTCTGTTCTCTGACCAGAGATCATTCCCCATCTTGGCAGGCTGCAGAAATGTGACTGGGCAAGAGATGTGAATGGCTGAGGGCAACCCACTCCTGCTGCCTAGAGCCAAAACCTTAATTCTGCTGATGGGCAGTCGGGACATCCTTGGATCAAAATGACCAACAGTTTGGGCTGAAAAGAGCCTGTTGGGCATCATATGTGAGGAAATGAGACCATTAAAGGTAGAGAGGCCTGTTACCAGTATTTCACATCAAGTCATTGTCCAGCCACCACCTAGCCCACGGACCTTTGGTCCAAGTTCACTGACCTAAAACCTTTTGGTCACTCACCTCAGAGGGAACACCTTCCAAATTAAACCCAACTTTTCCTGTTTAAAGATCAGGAGCTGTTTTTTTTCTTGCAGCCCCGGGGCGTGTTCCCTTTGTCATCGGTGTAGTCTTTGCTCTTAGCCAAGGAAAGGGGCCAGTGGAGGGATTTCTTGTCAGAATTACTTTCTCGTGCATTTTCCAGCACTATTCACAGGCCCTGGCACCTTAAGGACTTCAGCTGAACTGACACAACGCAGCCTAAGTTTTCCTTGCTTGGTTCATCCAGACTAAACGTTCACTATTGTGTTAGGGCTCCCCCCACATCACTAACCAAATAAATCTGTACTTTAAGAGGCCTGTGATACTTGGGAATCATCCCCATGGAAAGCCAGCTCTTCTCACCTCGTTCCACAGCTCGATTTCAACCCAGGCGTCAACTGAGAAAGAAAATGACCATAAATCACCCAAGGAAAACATGAGTCATGGGCAGATTCTAGCCACATCTTTGATAGGGTCTTGATTTTATTCTTCCCAGGAGTACATCATTCACGTCGACCCCGTGAGTCAGCTGGGGCTGAATTCAGATAGCGTTCTGGGCTACAGCATTGGGGAAATCAAGCGCAGCCACACCTCGGAGACCCCCGAGCTTCTTCCCTGTGGCTATCTGGTCGGAGAGAACACGACCATCTCCGTGACTGTCAAAGGTAACTCGGCCGATTGTGGAGGTCGGAGTTTTCAAGAATTGAGCTTTTGTCTTGTGACTTGGCAAAACATGGTTGGAAACCATGGCCACAGTTTTGTTTGCACATGTAGGGGGGGGGGGTTGGTTTCTCCTCCCCCACCCCCGCCCCACTGCAACCGCAGTCATTCTTACCTAAGCAAGTTGAACGGTTTTTAGCTTTTTCAACCACCACCGGAAACAAACACTTTTAGTTTATTGCCGAAATTATATAACAAAACGTCCCATTAGCCTTCTGACTCTAAGATGATGGAATCTTAATAACCCTGCTGAAGTGGGGCTCCACCAATACCAGTGGACTCCTCTTGCCAGCTAGCCTTGGACGTGGTCCCATTCTATGGATGGGAGCCGCAATCTGCTCTAGAGGTATTGCTCAGAGCACTCTGATGAAATTTCTGAAGCTCTTGCCCACACACAGTGCTGCTGGTGCTTCCGATTGCCTCATCACCTGGGGATGTTAAGCCCCAGGCCAAAGTGTATGCCATGGAACTCTAGGCCCACAAAGTATCTTGTGGGGGAAAAAACAGTGTCATGGCCAAATAAGTCTAGAATACTACATCATTATACCCATTTGGATGTAGGGGCAGAAAGAGAAGAATGTGCTGGTGCACTGACTCTATAACTTAATACACTAACTCTTGCCGTTAAAAAGGCTGTTTAATCCAGTCTGACACAAATGTATTTGAGTGCAACCCCCTTTTTTCCCTGTATTTTATGAACCCACAAAGAATAGATTAATAAACAGTATATGAGGCTCAGCATTCAGGCTGTCCCATTTCTTAATTCCCTGGAAGGCACAGCTCTTGACTGGAGTTTTAACAGTGCACTTTTGGGGTGGTTTGATGCAAGCTTTGTTTCCTGGTTGCAAGGTTTTCCAGAAGCACCTCACCATTCCTTATCAGCAAAAATCTATATGCTTGCTCTGACGATGGCGAGCTGTCTGTTACCACTCCTTGAGCCTCACCCACAACCTTCTTATCTGGCTAGCGAGCAAAATTGCACAAACGTGGTCTCAGGCTGTAAGTGACAGAAACCTACCCCAAACTAGCTTTATCAAAAAAGGAAACGCACCTGGAAAATCCTGGAATACGCTTCAAACACTGCTGGATCCAGGTATCCCAAGAGTGCCATCAGAACCAGACCCGCCTCAGCCTTGCATATTATCTGAGTTCTCTGCATGTGGCTGCTAAAATGGCCCTGGTAGCCCTGATAAATCCTTCTGGCTTGGGATTCACCAAGAAAGAGAATGTCCTTCTGGAAAGGTATGACAGAAAATCCTTACAGGTGATTCTGGCCCACCTGGGTCAAATGGCCATCACCGAGCCAGTTATTATGACCAGGGAGATGGTTTGGCCCAGCCTGGCCCCACATTCGCCCCTTGGTGGTTGAAGGTGCTGGGTCGGCCCCTCTTGAACCACCTTGAACAAGCCCCCCATGAGAAAGACGAGTCCTGCTATAAGGGGCAGGAGGAGGGGGGACCAGGCACACCGAAACAACGCTTCAAGGAAAGCCTCTTATGTCACCGGTTCAAGCCGTGTCTCATCCACGCTGGTGAGCACACGTCGTCACTTGTAGGCGACAGCTACAGGCATTGAGGGGTGAAAGAAGTGATCCACTGCAGAGACCAGACCTCTGCACAGACAGTGACAAAGCGGTCTGCCGCAGTGGAACGTGCCACCCCACCACGGAGCCCGATCTGCCACTGTCAGCACACCAGGTTGTTCAGCATCTCGAGGCATCAGCTCAGGTTTATTTATTTAATTTACTTTTATTTTTTAGAGAGAGAGAGTATGAACAAAGGAGAGAGGCAGAAGGAGAGAGAGAGAGAATATCAAGCAGGCTTCATGCTCAGAGCAGAGCCCAATGTGGGGCCCAATCCTACAACCCTGGGATCATGACCTGAGCCAAAATCAAGAGTCAGACGTTCACCCGACTGAGCCACCCAGGTGCCCCAGCTCAGGTTCATTTTTAAGTGACACCTGACTCTTCTGTTTTCTGGTGGTGCTTGAAACTTATGCCTTCAAGGCATGATAAACCACGCACGGGTTTGAGCCAAGAGGTCCGTGGGCTGTGGATGGTCCACCTAAGTGGTACCAGAGGCAGGGATGTGACTGAGCATGCCTGAAGTGAGTTCATCTGCAGAACAGTCACTCCCAGGGGGGTTTAGGGCAAAAGACCAAAAGAGCAGCCTATATGTAGAGAGAGTTGTTTTTGTGGGTTTTTTCCTCCCTTACTATTAAGTTTAGACGAGAGACCTTACACTCTGCACTTCGCATCAAGTTTGAGCCAGTATAGACTACACTGAACTCAGTACCAGGAAAGTCTCGGGCCTATACCCAGAAGCCAAGTCATTCAGGAACCTCCACCTTGGTCATTCTGGAATAGTCCCTTGCATTTAGGGACTATTCTCGGTTAGGGGAGGACTAGAGACAAGCATATAAATGCATTTGAGGGGTCTGTTTGCAGTGAATTATTATGTGGAAGGAAGATGCTATTATAAAATCGAGTAAATGGGGGAACCTGCCTGGCTCAGTCGGTAGAGCATGTAATTCTTGTCACAGGTTGTGAGTTCAAGCCCCACACTGAGTGTAGAGATTACTTAAAAATAAAATCTTTAAAAAATAAAATAAGAAAGAATAAATGCTCTTCTTTTTTTTTCACATACGTATACTGGTTTTCTTGAGGTGAGTTTTAACAGAATTACCTTAGGTTTCAGACAGGTAACCTCGGATGGACCTTCTTTTGAGAATGGTATCAAGACAATAACTCCTTTTTAAAAGCCAACAGCCCTGATTGGTGGAGATGTCTCAGGTGGGAGAAGGGAAGAATGCATTTCCTCTTGACTTTGAGACTCAGAGGTCTTAGCATTTAGCCTTTGCCTGCCGATCATCATATCCCCGAATCAAATTGCATTTCTTTGTTTTAAAGATGAAAGTGTTGCTGCCTTTGTGGCGTATGTGAGTGTGGGCAGCAGTGGCACGCGGGAGCAAACAGGGTGACAGGGCAACCCCTGGGGTCCTGGCAGACACAGGAGACCCAGGTTTGGTTTGGGCAAACCCCAGTGGGTAAATCCAGACAGGCAAGCAGAGCCCAGTCTTAGGAACTCTGCAGAGGACAGACGGGGGCCCAAGGACCCGGGTGTTAAAGCTGAGTCTGCGTCCAGCCAGGGGCTGGAGCACGTGGTACTCGTGATCAGGGAGCAATGGCCACTTGTGCCCAGCCTGCCACGTACCTGGGTGGGCAGCGGTCTCCAGACAAGTGGCCGCCACGGAAAAAGATAGGCTGTCCCAGGTGGCAAGTGCAGAGCTTCCCCGGGGCTTCAGATGCTTCCCGTCCCTCTCCAATGCAGGGCTCGCGGAGAACAGCCTGGACTCGCTGGTGTTCGAATCCCTGATCCCCAAGCCCATCCTGCAGCGCTACGTCTCCCTGCTGGTGGAGCACCGGCGGATCATCCTCTCCGGCCCCAGCGGCACTGGGAAAACCTACCTGGCCAACCGGCTGTCCGAGTACCTGGTGCTTCGGGAGGGACGGGAGCTGACAGACGGCGTCATCGCCACCTTCAACGTGGACCACAAGTCCAGCAAGGTGAGGAGGTCATCCAGAGGCTGCTGTTTGGCCCTTTCAGAAATGTTGATGCACAGCGCCTAGATGGCTCAGTCGGTTAGGCGTCTGACTTCGGCTCAGGTCGTGATCTCGCGGGTCGAGCCCCGCATCGGGCTCTGTGCTGACAGGAGCCTGGAGCCTGCTTCTGATTCTCTCTCCCTCTCTCTCCCTCCCTCCCTCTCTCTCTCTCTCTCTCTCTCTCTCTCTCTCTCTCTCTCTCTGCGCTCCTCTCCTGCTTATGCTCTGTCTCTCTCAAAACGAAATAAACATTAAAAAAAAAAAAAAAAAAAAAAAGAACTGTTAATGCCACTGCCACCCTGATGGGAAAGCAGCATTTCCTCTGTGTTCTCCCTTGGTGGTTATGAAAGCCTGGTGAAGGAAGTCACGGTGGGGGAGCAGAAAGGAAGGCTTTCATCCACAGCTTCAGTGAAGAGCGCCATCTGTAAGGCGAGCTGGCTCATTCCTCACTCATCCGCTATGAGCCGCGTTTGAAGCTCAGTGTTAATAGGTCTTTAGGTTCGCCCCCAATGCATCTATTGTAGTTTACCAAGACCTTGTCACTTGCCATCTCGGTGCTGTCGTTTCTCCCAAATGTAACCTCTTCAGGAACAGCAACGACACTAATAATAACAACAGCTCACATCACACACTGCTTGCCATGACCAACAAACTGACTGCCTTACAGCAGTATCCTCACAGGAGAGGTTGTTGTTACCTTGGTATCACAGAAGAGGAACCTGAGGCTTGAGGCAGGTGGCCATGTGCCTAGGACCCCTTGAATGGTACAGGGCAGTGGACTAGGGCTCAAGTCGGAGTCTTAGACTCTAGAGCTAGCAGATGGGCTCAATCCTGCTTCATGGGGACCAGTGGAGATGTTTAGACCTAGGCCCGGGCGAGGGTTGGGAAATGTTTTCTCAAACTTGATCACTGTTCAACACAGTGGGAGGTGATGGATGGTTCGCTCTGGCTGGCCCTGAGTCAAAGGTGATTGGGAAATGACTCTTCTGCCTTGAATCACCTGGCATGCTCAAAGATGTAGATTCCTAGACCTCATTCCCAGATGATTGCTTTCGGTAGGTTGAATGGGAACCAACTGGCCAGGAAATTGTGCCAGCTCAGTCTCTTCCTCCTCCTCTTCCTCCCCTGACACACATCCCTAACCCTAGCCGTGCTGGGCTGTATTCCAGCTCCAGATCAAGCCAATCCCCCTTGTGTTCTCCACAGTTCAGTTCAGAGCTTACCCTTTCCACCAGATATCCCGGGGCTTCCCGTGCATGTAGACCCCCTGTCCCTGCACTGTTGGTTTTCTGTCTGTGATGGCACCAGTCAGCAGTGCTTACTTCTGTGGGGATGGCTCCTTTGCTATATTGATTCATCGAGGGCTTCTATGTAAACAGCTCTCAGGCAAGTGCGAGCTTACTGGAGGGTGGGCATGATAAGCAATATCAAGAAGAATGACAATACTTCTAGGAAAGTGTCAGAGCAGAGACAAAACTATGCCTGGGCACCCCATGGTGCTGTGCTCCTGCCCCAGGCGGAAGGAATTCTGTTACCTGGTGAATTCCAGGAGTCTGGACCCAGGCCTTCCCCACCCCCTGCCCAGCCCAGTGCTGTGCAGTAGATGGGCACGCAACACTTGTTCACCGCACGGCCTCCTGAAAGGCCTTTGCACCTGCGTTGACCTGGGCAAAGTGAAGGCTCCGAGTATGTGCATCTTTCCAGGATGCGTTCACCCACTTATTCTTTACCTGGCTTCCACAGGAATTGCGCCAGTACCTGTCCAACCTTGCTGACCAATGCACCAGCGAGAACAACGCTGCGGACATGCCCCTCGTCATCATCCTGGACAACCTGCATCACGTCAGCTCCCTGGGCGAGATCTTCAATGGGCTGCTCAACTGCAAGGACCATAAATGGTAAAGGCCAGTTCTGGGCCTCCTGGCCCCCAGGAAGCCGGCGGCCACATGATGTGTGCTGCGTGGGCACCGTGCTCACGTGGGGGTTGGGGGGGGGGGCAACCAGCCACCTGCCTGGACGCTCAGACAACACGGGCTTCTGTGAGTACCTGCTCTGGCTTGGCTTCGAGTCACAGAGCCTTCTTTTCCTTCCTGTCCCCCGCAGCCCTTACATAATTGGCACAATGAACCAGGCTACCTCTTCTACCCCCAACCTGCAGCTTCACCACAACTTCAGGTAAGGGATCGCTTTTCGAGGGCCAGCACTGGGTTGGGCGTCGTGCTGGGGATCCTCCCCAGCCTCACTCATTTAATTCTCATGGTAGCCTCACTAGTTTATCTTGCTGGTGGGGAGACCGGGGCTGAGAGAATTGATTAGTGTGAGGTCACACAGCTGGCCTGTGGAAGAGCGGAGACAGGAGCCCAGGTCTCCCCGACTCTCCGCCCCGGGGGTGGCAGTGTCACGATGGCAGCTCTGGGCTTGCGTCCCCTGTGCGTTTCTTGCGACGTGTCTCTCCATCCCTAGTGAACTTGAGCAACGGAAGCTCTTGCTTATGAATGTCCCCTCGTCGCTGGGTCTGTGGGCCTGTGAGTCCCCCGCAAGTCCCTCTGCCCCAGCGCTGTAGTAGGGGGCCGTCCCTGTGGGGGTGCAGGAGGGGCTGTCCAGATCAGTCGTGCGAGGTTGTGTTGCTGCTTGCCTGGGCCCTTGTGTGCGGCTGAGAAGCCGCTCTGGGGCGACCCCCCGCCTCCCTTACACTGGCGGCACTGCACGCATCCTAGAGGGCGATCTGTTGGAAGTGGACCTGCATCGTAACCGTCAGAAATGGCGATGCCCCCGGGCCTGACATCATGGCCACCTCTGCATCCAGGCTGTCCTGTCCCGTCCACGCTTTCTCCTCCTGCCCCCGGCACCACCCCGTCTCCCAATACACCACTGCGATCATTTTGTGGCCAGTGGGCCTGCCTGCAGCTTGGCTCCCTGCAGGCAATCTCCTGTGCCAGCGGCATCCAAGTGAGCATTCTAGAATTCAAATCTGAACATAAAGCCCTCGTGCTTAAAGTCCTTCAGGGGCTCCCCATTGGCTCCAGAATGGAATCAGACTCCTTAGGTGGGCTGGTCAAGTCTAAACACTGAATTACACTGGTTGTTCTGAATCTCTGGCAGTTTCCCACACACCCCACGTACGTGTGCAGATGGTGCAGCATGGCCTGCGGCCCGCACCCCAACCCCCTTCTGGTCTCAGACATCCCCTCCTCTGAGAAGCCTTTCCTAATTCTCCAGGTTTCATTATGTCTCATTCCTCTGTTTGCTTCTCTGCTTCCTCCCCTGGGCTGTGTGCTTCTAGGGAAGAGGGACTTAGTTTCTTAGTCTTGGTTATAGTTCCAGAGGCTGACACAGGGCCTGACTTCCAACACAAGAGGCAGCAGCCTTGGTGGTTAGAGCCCAGACACTGGGGCAGGACTGTCCTAGTTCTAATCTTAGCCCTTCTATTAACTAGCTGTTTGATCTCGGACAAGTTGTGCAACCTGTCTATGCCTCAGCATATCTGTCTGTGAAATGGGGATGGCAGTCATAGGGCTGCTGTAATGAATTGGGAGTTCATGTGTGTCCAGCATTAGAGCAGTGTTTGTTGTATAGTGAGGCCTGTCCTATTAACATAGACACTCTCCAGATCTAATGAGCTTTGACTGGGGAGGCTGGTGTCGTTTTTATCAGTCATCATCATTGAAAATTATCACTGACTTTCCTCCAGGTGGGTGCTTTGTGCCAACCACACAGAGCCCGTGAAGGGCTTCCTTGGCCGGTTCCTAAGGCGGAAGCTCATGGAAACAGAGATCAGTGGGCGGGTACGGAATGTGGAGCTGGTAAAAATCATTGACTGGATTCCCAAGGTCTGGCATCACCTCAACCGCTTCCTGGAGGCTCACAGCTCCTCGGATGTCACCATAGGTAGGTGGAAGGCTGGTCAGGGGCAGGTGGGTGGCCTGGCTGGGGGACAGGCACTGCTCCTGGAGCTCTGGTGTTCTCAGATGAGTGTCCTCAGGGCCTTGGCCAGGAGAGCACTTTGCAGGCACAAGTCAGCTGGACACTGCACTGTCCATATGGATGAGAAGGGGACAGAGGGACAGTCACAGCCCAAGGCAGACCCTAGACTGGCAGTCATCTGCGTCCGGTGCTATGTCTCCACCGCCCCGCCAACTCGGCCCAGTGCACCAGGGCTGATCAGCAGCAGAGAGGGGCATCCAGCCTTGGCCGTTGCCAAAACTCCTGGCTCAGCCAAGAGCCCCCACGACAAGGCTCCCACAGGAGCAAACCACCCTGCAACACTGTCTTTGCTTTGACAATAAAGTGTTATCAACATTCCTGAAGCTTAGGGTTCAGAGAAAAAAAGGCCACCGATCATTCCCACATCCTGCCGTGATCATCTTAATTTGAGCTTCTGTTTTCTGTGTCTACACAGACGTGCTTCATGTAGTTACGATCCTAGTGTGCACACAGGATGCTCTTTTCACTTTGTCCTAAGAGCAGTCTCCGTTTTTACAGTCCTTTTCAAAGGCTGCAAAATAGGCAAATGTAGGTGTACCTCTGTTTGCTTAACCGTGTCTCTTCTCTTGGACATTTCATGCGCTTCTGTTTCAAAGGTCAGGATTAATAATACTGCAGTGAACATCTTTCTCTGTAAAGCCTCTCCTCTCTTCGCGATTTTTCTGGGGGAGAGAGATCCCAGGGTGGGGTTAGGGATCCCGAGTGTAATGCCCTGTGCCCACCACCCGGCAGTTGGCATTTCTGCTGTCATTCAGAAAGATCACAGGAGCCCTCTGTGGGGTTTGTTCGGAACGTGGCTTAACACCCCAATTTCAGCTCTTGATTTTTCCCCTCTCGTCCCCAGGCCCCCGGCTCTTCCTGTCCTGCCCCATCGATGTGGATGGCTCGAGGGTGTGGTTCACTGACTTGTGGAACTACTCAATTATCCCCTATCTCCTCGAAGCCGTCAGAGAAGGACTCCAGGTGAGGAACATACTTGCCACTGGCCTCAAAATCGGGGGTCATTTGGGTGACCAGATGAGTTGTTTTCATCTCCTCCTCTAGGGGTCTGACGTGGGGTGCCAACGCCTCACCGGCGAGGCCATCAGTCCAGCACAGAGTGGGACACACACTGAGCTGTAAATCCGGGCCCTGCCACTGTTATGTGTGACCCCAGGCAAGTTGTTCAGCCTCTGTGCCACAGTGCCCTCACTGATGGAAGAGGAGAATGATAATCCTCTGCCACGAAGGGTTATTGCGAGCGCTAAATGCGGTCATGGCCGGGAAGTGCTCGGCACAGTCCACAAGAAATGGAAGCATACCTGTGTGTAGCACTTCACAGTTTGCAAAGTATTCTCCTGTCTGCTGTTTGATTCAAGCCCTGCATTAGTCACGGGACTTGAGCAGAAAACATTTTTGGGTCTTCATTTTTCAGAAGAGGATAGTCGAGGCTCAAAGGGAATAAATGACTCTCCCAAGAATGTAAAAGTGAAACTTGAGGAATCTGGGATTGGAGTCCAGGCCTCTGGCTCGAATTCCAGGTTCTGAGGCCTCGACCCCGTGCACTTATACCTGTCCCAGGACCCCTCCCGGGTGACCCTGGGGCCCACAAGGCTGCAACATTCCTGGCCCTGCCGCGGCACGAAGGCAACACCCTTTACTGCTCATTCAGCCCAGCATTGAATGCCAGGGGCTGAGCAGTAAATTGAAGCTTGCAGTGGTGCCCCTGTTGAGCCTGGAGGCCCCTGCAGCTTTCTTGCTGAGTTAACAGCAGGCATCAGGCACAACTGAACCAGCCGTGTCCCCAGGGGCTCCTCGGTGTCCTCCATACTGGGCAACGGGAGACACAAGGTGCTGTCGTGAGCCTGTGGGGGGTGTGGGAGGGGCACGCCCACATGCACGTATGGGGTAAAGCCCATTAACGGCTGCGGTCCGTGCTCGTCCCTTCTGTACGTTTGGCTGAGCCTGGCTGCTTTATAACGTGCAGCAGCACCTATGGTTTCAGAGGCGTTCAGGATGACGCCTTTATTCCCATGATCTGTTAGCACCACACACCCAAGCAGCCACGCAGTCACTCCTATTTTGTGGGGCCCGTAGAAGCATCTTCCTACGTGCTGGATTCCTGATGCCTGTTTCGTTTCAGAAGCCCCTCTCTGTTCTCCATCAGGGGCCTCCGGGGGCTGTGATGTCCCCTGCACCTCTGGGAGACCCACACTGCTGAAAAGCAGCAGGGGAGTTAGAAGTGGAGGAAGCGTACCGTTTCCTCTTATTCTTGCCTCACCTGTCAGTTGTCCATTTGCTCCTTCGTTGCTCCAAATCTGTCTTGTGATGAGGGATGGGGAGTAACTTCAGAGTGTGCTTGGAAGAACCCATGGGCTCTGTTGGGTAAGGGCCTCCTTTGCCCAAGGAGGCACAAACCAGCAGTGGGAAGGCCGTGCTGCAGCCCCGGACCACATACACATCAGCTGGCCCTTTGTCCTCACCAAGGATGGATATGCTAAGACGCTGCTCCCTTGGACCTGAATTTCAGAGAAGGCCTTCTGGGCATGGCTGTAAAGGTGGAGTCTGAACTCCCTTCCCTTCCTGGAGCTCACTGTGAAGGAGCACTTGGCCTCTTTCCCACCGAGAGTAAGGAGGCAACAGGTTGAAAGAATTTGGGGACGGCTATAGAACAGTCCATTGGGGCAAGGAACAGAGATCTGCCACCATCTGATGGGACTCACCAGTTCAGTATGAGGCAAGAAAAGTCGCAGCTTCTCTGTGCTGTGAGGTCATTTATTTTTTTATTTTTTATTTTTTTAATTTTTTTTAACGTTTATTTATTTTCAAGACAGAGACAGAGCATGAATGGGGGGAGGGTCAGAGAGAGAGGGAGACACAGAATCTGAAACAGGCTCCAGACTCCGAGCTGTCAGCACAGAGCCCGACGCGGGGCTCGAACTCGTGAACCACAAGACCTGAGCCAAAGTCGGGCACTCAACCGACTGGCGCCCCTGTGAGGTCATTTAAAAGACAATCTTTTAAGAGTGTGGGAGCTACCAGGGGGAGGCAGCCAGAGTTACCATTTTCATTTTACCACATTGCTCAAAAGTGAGCCATCTTGCCTGTGACCTCATCCTGAGGAGCCAAAGGAAAACCCACAGAATCTGCTGGTTCATGAGGAAACCTGGTGTGTTCTTCATGCCTCTGGTTTTGAAGGAAAAGTCTGCTGACGTTTATTGAGGGCCTGCTACTTGCTGGGCACTGTGCGAGGGGCCTGATGTGCACGCTCTCATTTAGTTCTAACAGCTCAGCGAATATACCTCATAAACGAGACCAGGCTCACAAGAGTTTTTGACTGTTACCCAGGTTCACACAGTGGGGTATGATGCACCAGCATTAGAGCCGGGTCTGGCTGATCCCTCCATTACTTCTCTGATTTGCAGGCTGTCTCGAGGACCCCCATAACTCCCAGAAGCCTCAGGTGGCTCAGGGAACAAAGTGTTGTGTTTTATACAATGGTTTTCTACGTGAGATGGCATGTGACAAAAGGATTCCTCGATCTTTTTTTTTTTTTTTAATTTTTTTTAATGTTTATTTTTGAGAGAGAGCACAAGCAGGGGAAGGGCAGAGAGAGAGAAGACGACACAGAATCTAAAGCAGGCTCCAGGCTCTGAGCTGTCCGCACAGAGCCCGATGCGGAGCTCAAACTCCTGGGCTGCAAGATCCTGACCTGAACCGAAGTCGGACACTTAACCGACTGAGCCGCCCAGGTGCCCCAAGGATTCCTCTATCTTAGAAAAAGTTTGATTCCCTACTGTCCTTCGTGTTACCTTGAGTCCGCGCTTACTGTGTGCTGGGCGCCGTGTGGGGTCATCGGCTCCTCACCTGCCCCTGCAGAGTGAGCGTCATGGCCATGAGGGGAGTGCGCTGCAGAGTCTGAAGGCTCACAGAGGCCCAGCTTTTAGTTCCCAGTGTCTCGGCCCACAGTTCCTGAGCCAGTGGGCACAGCAGGCTCCTCCCTGCCTTGGGGCAAGTGCATGGCCCATCTGTCTGTCTCTCTTTCCATCTGTCTCTGCTGCTTCCCAGAGCTGCCTCGGGGCTCTGCAGTGGGGCCGAGGAGCTTTTATGATAATTCCTGTGCTTGCCATGCTACTTACCCAACCATTCATCACCTGGTCTTGAACATGTCTAGTGGCAAGTGTGGAGGCTTGTAAAAATATTTTCTGTTCTCGCAGATGATGTTCACATGCGCCTGATGTACATTTGTCTTATGACTCAGTTCCCAGTCCTGTTACCCTTTGGAGCTGTCACTGTTAACATTTGCCAAAGTGTCCCAAGTCTACAGAGCAGCTCAGAAGACCTGCGTCCCTCTGGTGGCCCCGGGGGGGAGAGCTTTAGGCCATTTATCAGATGGCCCAATCTGCTCTGAGACCCTGGGCAAGTCTCCTGTCTGTAAGCCTCAGGTTCCCTGTCTGTGATCTGAAAAGCTTAGACTAGAAGTATTTTCTAGTATTTTCTCCAGCGGTCTTCTGTGGAGCCCAGAAGGTGCTCAGATTCCTCGGTGGTGGGGAAGAGTAAATATTTGAAAAACCACTGGGCCATATTATGTCTAAGGGCTTGATGAGCTCCACATCCCAGCCTCTGTTGCTCTGCAGCCCGGAGCCTCTCCTCCTCCAGACTGGCTCCAGAAGTAAGGGTCTGGTTCAGCCTCACCCAGGAGGTCTGGCTTGGGAAAGCTGGTCCAATCCTCCCTTTGGAGGGGGAAGCTTCTAAACATTGCAGGAATGTTTCTAATCGAGACCAACCTTCTTCAGTTCTGAATACCCCCCACATGCGGGTGTGTTCCCTCCCTCCCCAGCATGCACGCACGTGTACACACGCACTTTCCTTCAAGTGATCCCTTCTCACTCAGACTATGAGTTGCCTTTAGAACACCAGACTGAATGCTCAGGCCCGAGACTCACCATTGCCCCAGGGTTAAGGAAGGTTGAGTGACAGACAGGGTCAGAGCGCTAGACGGGAGGGGTGCTAGCGTCTGAGAAAGCAGTGAGGTCATAGGAGGCTGTGTATGTGTGTGCTGAGTGCAGAAGGAGCCAGTGGCTGACGGGGAGAGATGGGTAAGCGCCTCTGCCCTGCACGCAGGGCGGGCGGCTTCCCGGCAAATCATACGTAAAGGTCACAGGTGCCTTAGGCAATGGTGAGTCAGCCAAGTTGACACGTCCTTGTCTGGTGGACAGTCTGGTCTGCATCTCTCTGCTCCGGGTTTGGCTGAGTCACGTGGCTCTCGCTGATACCGAGGGGTTCAGAGTGGAGTCATTCAGGAGGGCTGGAGAGGGGAAAGGCCCAGACAAGGAAACTGAGGTCCTAGGTCTGATCCAGCTCCTCCCCATAACCTTCCACAGCTGGTGCTTCTGTCTAGTCCCCGACTTCCCCATCCGGTCAATGAGGCTAGGTGACCCCAGTTCCTTCCAGCCGGGGCAACCTATGACTTGTAAAGATGTGGTTTTGTCAGAGCTCGGCTCTGTTCTGTTAGCCAGTCCTCTCTCCCCTCTCCACTGGGAGAGCAGAGGGAGCAGACAGGCTGGGGGCTGGGGGCTGGGGGCAGTTTCACTCCAGTGCCCCCTGCGCCATTGTGGTTCAGGAGTCTTCGGTCTTTATACCCATGGTCCCCTGGAGAAGGGGGCGTCTTCCAGAGCCATAGCCGGCACCACGCTGGGCGAGCACATCTACCCCATCTCCTTAGACTCAGTGCTGCGTGGAGGCGGACAGACTTGGACTCCAGTTCTGCTGTCTTTCCTCCCTGGGCCTGTCCCGTCATCTGGGAGACTCGGGTCGTAGGGTCGTCCCTGGGAACCACATGGTAGTTAAACAAGATATTCGTAAAGCGCCGCTGGCACACTGTAACCTATGAGATGTGGCCGCGGTGCCGGCGTTACAGAGAAAGGATGGAGACGACACCTAGCCATGCCACATTCAGAGCCCGGCCTTGGGAGGTGCTGCAGCCTGGGCTTCTGTCCTTGAAAGAGTATATGTGTCTCTTGACATTGCTCGTAGAAGTCACTGGAAGGGGCGCCTGCCTGGGCAGCTCAGCCTGTTAAGCGTCCAACACGCGATTTTGGCTCAGGTCATGATCTCACAGTTCGTGGGATCGAGCCCCACGTCAGGCTCGGCACTGACAGCACGAGGCCTGCTTGGGATTCTCTGCCCCTCCCCTGCTCACATGCTTGCTGACACCCACACCCGCTCACTCTCCCTAAATAAATAAATAAACAAACAAATAAATAAATATTTTTGAAAGTCACTAGAATAGTTGTATCAGTATTTAAAGCTTAAGAAAAGGCCTTGAATTGCTCATGTAGTTTTCTGTTTTAAGAGCAAATTAGTTATTAGTTTGGAAGGATACATGAGAGAGAGATTTAAAATTCCAACGCCTATGTGTAACCTCTGTTAACAGTCTGCTGTTTTGAAAGTGACCAGCGCTGCTATAGAGGGCCTCGGAGAGTCCGACCTGCTTCAGGAAATGGGGTTTTCTCAAACCAGGGCTGTTTGCGACCCCTCCTGTGGTGTTGATGCCCAGCACTCGATCTGTGTGGGAGGTCATCTTTGCAGAGGGGTGTACCGAATGGGATACTAGAACCGGCCTGTGTGAGCTGATGGTCAACACCTCCTTCCAACTCCAGGTTCAGTGATACCATACTGGTAGTTTGAAATTGGCCCTAGTAGGTCTATTTATACCACAGAAATTGGCAAACGCTTCAAATTACATGGTGGTCGTTCCCCCACCCCAGGTGGCTACTTTTCGGATTAGGTCAGCAAAGCTTAAAGCTTAGGGTGACACGGTGAGGCAGTGGCAGAGCTAAGAGGTGAACCCAGGTCAGCCGAACTCCAAAGTTGGCGCCTTTGACCCCCAACCCCCCCCCCCCCCCAGGTCATGTTGCCTTCAGTCTTAGTACATCAAGCTGTGTGTGCCTTGGGTGACCTCCTTAAGGTAGAATTCTGGAAGTGGAATTGTGCCATCAGGGAAGGCATAACGCTGGGCTTGAGGAGTTTTTCAGATGACTGCTACACCAGGCCTACAGAAGAGGTCTCCAGCCACACCCAGACTACTCCTTCTTTGCCTGTTTTCAGCTCTACGGAAGGCGGGCCCCCTGGGAGGATCCTGCCAAGTGGGTGATGGAGACCTACCCCTGGGCAGCCAGCCCACAGCAACACGAGTGGCCCCCCCTGCTGCAGCTCCGGCCTGAGGACGTCGGCTTTGATGGCTACTCCATACCTCGGGAAGGGTCTGCGAGCAAGCAGGTGCCCCCCAGTGACGCTGAAGGAGACCCGCTGGTGAGTCCTCCGCTCCTGGAGCACTTACTGTGTATCCGTCATCATGCAAGGCATGCTGGGAATACAGACATGACCGAGCCCGGGTCTTGCTTTGGAAGGCCAGACCCATCCCAAGATTAGTCCCATTTTTGCCAATATTTTCTTCCACGGTGTCAGTTTTTCACTGTCCTTTAACCCTCTGAAATGTGTTCTGGTATAAGGTAAAAGGTTAAGAATTTGATCCCCCTCCCCCCAAACATCCCCGTACCACTCTTTGCCTTCTGATCTGAGTGCCATCTTTATCAAGTACTGTCCTTCTCCATTTATCTCTCCCCCTAGTAACGGAGCAGAGGCAGGGAAGATTCCTAAGGAGCAGAAGCCCAAGCCAACTGATCAGGAGCACAGGCAGGGAGAGGTTTGAGGGCAGGAAGGACTCGCAAAGGACAGGGAGGCCTGAATACGGGTCCCAAGGCCAGTGATATGAGTTAAGCCTTTAACACTGCCTGAGTTTCTTATTTACCCCCACCACTGCTAAAGCAAATAAAGGTCCTTTGAGAAGAACCTGGACCAGAGACGATAACACTATAATTACAGTGTTCCCTGCCTATGAGACCCGTACATAGTCCTACTGCGAAATTACATCTAATAAATCAAAAGCTCCATAAAAGAAGGTGGAAGCACATATCCCAGAGCCTCCCATACTTAAATGACCATTATCATGCCTTCAGTTTACCCTTGAGCTACCTTGGCAGCTAAGGCAAAAGGAAAAACACAGCAGAGAATATTACTTGCATTACTTAATGAAAGAACATATTCATAAGGGATGCAGCAGGATTAAAAGGCAGCTAACGTGTTGTTCTATGCCTGATGACTAACTGATTTGCTAGATAAAAATAACAATAGCTGCTTTGGCTTGTCTGCCATCCTCCCGACTGGCAGCAAGGAGCTGTGGTCCTGTGGAGACTTTTTAAACAGGATCTCTGTTCTAAATGGTGTTATTATTTGTTATATGCACGACCTCATTTACAGCGTTGACAAACAACAGTGTTGCAGAAGAAAGGATTCGGCTTGAAGAAGCCGTTTCTAACATTAACGATGGCTGAAAGCCAGAGTCATGGCGAGCTTTTTGTGGCTGCAGGCTCATGAGATCTTCCCTCAGGAATAGAAGAGAACTTAGGAGATATCTAGAGGGAGGAATGGCACCCTCATCCCCAGACCCTCTTTTCTTACCCAGGAATATTTGTGTCCCTGATTAAACCTGAGGGGACTTAGGTAAAACCCAGAGCTCTTGGAACAGTTACCCAGAATTCTCCCTCCAACCCCGGGCCCTCAGAAGGGAGTTGTGCCAGCTCCGTTCCCCCCACTTTATAGTTGCTGTTTCTCCCTGCCCAGCGCCAGAGATCTCTGTTAGAATAGCTCTCTTGTGTCCTGGTCTGTCTCCCTCATGAGACTGAGACCTCCAAGAGAACAGGACTGACTGGTTTTTGCTCCAGAACACCTGCTGTAAGTGCCGGGGGTGGGGGTGGGGGGGTTGATGAGTGAGGAATCACGGCCGCAAAGGATCGTCCATGGTGCCACAGCTTCATCTCTTCCCCCCTCGCGGCTTTGCGGGTAGGCACCAGCAGATGGTGTTCCCGTGCCCTGGCTCACCCTAGGACGCCGCACAGCATCCTGAGGGCCAGCTGGTGAGGAAGCAGCTGGATTGCCTGCCCAGCTGCATCACGTCCTGGCCTTAGCTCAGAGAGACCCTACTTTCCAACTTACTTGCTACATAGAACATAAAATACCCAATTGGCGGTTGCAAGTAAGTTCCCAGTTCCCCCCTTCACTCCTAAACAAATGACCAATAGAGTATAGACCAGGGAAGGTTGGAGGAACACCCTTCAAGCTCTTTAAGGCAAAGGATGGCACTTGCAGATCTCGTGTATTGAGCACTTAACCAGGCGCCGGGCCCTATTCTGAGGGTCTGATGCACATCACATCATCTTGTTCCCTATTTCAACCCTCTGAGACACGGGCGCTATTGTTCTCTCCACTCTATCGATGAGGAACTGGTGGCTCAGGTATCTTAGGTAATTGTTCGGAGTTCTCTGACTTGGAATCCAGGTTTCTGTGTGCCTCGTGGCTCTGCTTGTAACCGGTGCTGACCTTTCTCTCCCGTGGCGGCCTTGACAGGAGCGGGCACACGGCCGGCTCCGGGCTGCCCTCTGGCCAGAGCCAGATGCACCCGTGGGCTGGATGCTCCCTGAATGGGGAGCCGTGTGCGTCGTATGTCAGCAGCAGGGACGCTGGACTGGCCTCTTTATCCAGTTTGAGGCCCGTGTTTGAGTAAGGTGTGTCCCTTCCAAATAAAAAATAAATCCTGTGTTCATAGACGACTTCCTATTTTGTTTTCTGTGCTCTACATATGTGAACTCAATCCACACCATAACGTTGTGGGACAGGTACGATTATTGTTCGCCTGTGGCCAGTGAAGAAACTAAGGCACAAAAAGGCTGAGTAACTTACCCATGCTTATGCAACTAGTAAGTGGTAAAGACAGGATTTGAACCCTGGAAGCCTGGCCCATAGCCCACACCTGTGTCCACAGCCCCCACTATGGGCGGCAACCCGGAGCGAGTGTGGAGGAGATAACGTGAGCTTGGAAAAGGCCAGAGGTGGGCAGCTGCCAGACCGAAAGCTGCTCATGCTCTCCCTCTCTCCCCAGATGAACATGCTGATGAGGCTGCAGGAGGCGGCCAACTACTCCAGCCCCCAGAGCTATGACAGCGACTCCAACAGCAACAGCCATCACGATGATATCCTGGACTCGTCCCTAGAGTCTACTCTGTGACAGGGGCCAGCCATGGAGCCCGCCCACCTCCCCCCGTCCTTGCCCTGCTCCACCTGCATCCCCTGCACCATCCTGAACATGCCCTCCTGAGCCAGCCCCCCACCCCCCCCCACCCCCGGCCGCAGCGTGAGAGCTGCAGGGATACCCAGACCCCTCATCCTCCAGCCTTGGCCCCGGGTGCAGGCCTCCCGGGCCGGCCGCCTTGGGACCGCTTCCTTCCACAGTGAGAACTGCACTATCTTCCGTTTATTTTAATTATCGTTTGCCTTGTTGCTGTGACCTCCCTAAGACACTGAAGATACTTCTCGGGAAAGGATCGTCACCGTTGAAATGAAAAGATTATAAATGAAAAAAAAAAAAAAGGAAACCAAGAACCCACTAGAAGCTCTGAAACCAAACAGCATCCTGCCAAGGAGCTGCCCAGGGCAGAAGAGGCCGGAACCAAGCTGGAAATGTGGACTCCCTAGCTTCCACTCAGCACAGAAACCGCAACCGGGTGGTGTCGCCAGCACCCCCGCATCTGCCTCCCCGCCTTCGACCCCGCCGACCCCGGAAGAGAACTGTGTTAACTAGGGCACTACAGAGCTACAACACAGGGAAACCTTAGGGAAAAGCAAAGCGCGCTTGCTGTTTTGTTTTGCTTTTTTAAATGGTGCTCTCCTTACCCGAGAGGTATTTTGCCTGTTCCAGTTCAACCACACCTTTCAGATCCGTCAGCCTCCAGTCAATCCCTACGTGTGAGCGGAGCTTGCGCGAGCCGATGTGGCCGCGACGCAGACAGCACGTGTCTACTTCCTCCTCCTCTAGAAATGAATCAGGTTTTTCTTTCTGCAAACACTGTGTACAGTGAGAATTGGTCTATTTTGGAGAACTGGTTACCCCTTTGCCAGTGAGGTTGAGTTTCCCCCTTTCTGACTCTTTGATTTTGAAGATTTCCCCCCCCCCCCCCACCCCAGCCCCCCCCCCCTTTGGTCAGAATCAGTCCTTTGGTGAAAGAAAGAACCGCAGGAGTTGAGTTTCGGTTTGGTCCTGCTGAGTTCTGGTTTTTCAGTTGTCCATCCTCACGGTTTTACACCTCGCCGCCTCCTGCTGTGGCCGGGGGGTGGTTGTGTCCTTCCTGGTGGACCAGGACCCCATCCTCCACGCGTGGGTGAGCCGGGACCTTGCCTTTCCTTCTCGTCCTTGAGGCTTCAGAACGCACATTGACACCTCAGGCGTGCCAGCCCCAGCCTCAGGTGGGGGTGCTGAGGTCACCTCGCAAAAGACTTGCACTTTCCTCAGAACCAACGCGACGCAACTCAGCAAGGGGCCAGCGGCCGCTCCTTTCCAGAAGCCCCGGCCTCTGTCCGGACGAGTCTTGCCTGACCTCTTCGGTGCTGACCTTCCCAAAGCGATGCCTTACTGGTTTTGTACTAACCGTGTTCATTTACAAGTGTTGTGCCTGCCTGGGGTCCATTTTTTGTTTTCCCCATCAGCAAACAGGGCTAAAAAGTCATCTACCCATTAGGAGGACTCAAGTTGCTGTGACTTTTCTCATCCAAAAGACTCATTTGTGTGGATGTGTGACCATGAGAAAAAGAAGTAAAAAAAAAAAAAAAAGAAAAGAAGCATTTTTTTTTTTTTTTTTTTAGGTTCTTCTCAGTCTCCAGCTAACACTCTGACTGGACAATGATCTGTCTTGTGCAGGAAAAGGCAAAAGTTCCTACAAGTTCACATGACATTGCTGATACATACCCTGCTAGTATGCGTCTTCAACATACTGGTATTTTCTTTACGGAGAGTGGTAAATCTTTAAGTTGTTTGTTTCTGCTTTATAAAAAGAATCTTTATTGGACCCCAGTGGGGGTGTCTCTGTTAATGATCAGGGTTTTTATTCCATCTTTCCCATTCCTATTTCTGAAGGCCCATCTCTATACACTTTCATTTTCTTATCACAAGAACTTGACCTGAAACTGCTCACATGATATTGGACGACACCATTTTCTTCCTCCTTAAAGGAAAAGGAGAATGTGTCCCACTAGCTGGTGAACGGAAAACCTCTCCGTGCCGACCTTGCTTTATTCACCGTAAACTCAGACTCTTCTTGTGCGCAGGCTTCATTAGCCATCTGGGTGTGTGTGTCTTGTTCTGTTGTTTTTTTTTGGTTTTTTTTTTTCCATAAAAATTTGAAACCATGAATTTAGCCTGTGACCACGGGCCACACCCTGAGCCTTCTGGTAAACCTGAAGAGTGGTCCTTCTCAATCTGTTTCCCAACGATGACCTTACACGCTCATACTGTGAATTTGGGAGGAGGTAAAATGGACTTCTCCTTGGGGGCAGTTTCCCCAGTCACCTTGTGAGTAGACACCTGTCAATATTGTTTGAAAGTTTTTAACTTTTTTTTTTTTTCTTTTTTAGTGATACCTTCTCTTTCTCTTCTCCCCTCTCCTACAGACTTCCCTCCCACTGGGTCCAGGCTCAGAACCAAGATCTCTGTCCCTGGTGCTGCCTGACTAGTGACTGGTGATTTCAAGTAGCGTAGCCCTTGTGTGATTCACAACTCGGTGTCCTTCCTAAAGTTTCGGGAAGCAGGGTTGTCTGATATGCACAATTCTTATTTTGGCCATATTTTACTTTAGTGTCACTCACCTTTGACAAAGTGGCTTTGTACTCATTTAGGGCTCTGTCCAAAATGCTTCCATTTTGCCTTTTTCTACAGTTAGGCTAATCTTGAAATGTATGAAATTCTATGCAACATTTATGTTGAGTTACCAATGGAAGCCAAAAGTCTTCTTCCCAAACCGCCAAGAATTATACAGGCCATAAATGAGAGGGGAATATCTTTTAATTTAAATGTGGGGGTGGGGTAGGGGTGGGACAAGGAACGAGACTTACCTAGACCTTTGTTGTGTCTTGGGGACATTTTTTATTTTACTGTTGATGCTTCAACTTCAAAATTCTGTGTATTCAAATTTGATCGTGGCGAATCTACTTCAAAAGGAAAAACTAATCCAACTTTGTGGATATTAAATGGAAGGTTTGCTGTTTTAATCTAGTTTCCAGTGGAGCAGTTTATGAAATATGTCCTATAAGATGTACATTTTTTCATTGTAACATAGAAATTGTAAATAATTGATTAAAGTGCTGCATTTTGATGAATTTTTTCTAGCCATTTTTAAAGAGAAAACTAGGAATTGAGTATTTTGTGTACGGTATGTTTCCTTCCTCCTTCCCTCCCTCCCTCCCTATTTAATTTTCATTTGTCATGAGGTTTTTGGATTTGCCAATGATCTACTGGAGATCATGCCCCACGTCATAGAGAATAAAGCTGATGATTGTACCAGTCTTAAATTATTCATGATTCAATAAAATTGATGCTTATTTATTCAGATTCGTGGTTTGGCTTTTCTGTGCTGGAGCAAGTCCTTGTCAGAGTTCAATTTCATTCCAACAGGAAGCCATTCTTCCTTGGGTACAGCAAACAGGGAGAGCCCAAAACACTTGCAAACCTAGCTTTGCCGCTATGTCATCAACACCCTACCTCTTCTCAGTTTCTCATCTAAGTGACTACTTGTGTGGCGCTTTTTGGAAATGTAAAGCTCCAGACTCCTCTCCACCTTTATGAATCATTGAGGATCTTGTGGAAATGAAGATTCCGATTTGGTGGGTCCAGAGTGGGGCCAGGTTCTTAATTTCTAACCTCCTTCTAGGCAGTGCCAGTGCTGTGGGCCCTACACCACACCTCGAGCAGCAAGCTATATCAGTCTCCAGCTGGACCCCCGGTCAACTCCTTGGCACAAGAAAGATTTTTTTTTTTTAATGTATTGGGAACCTATTAATGGTCAACTTGCTTTCCCAAGCGCCCCAATATAACCTGCAAAATGACCCCGAGGAGGTAAATATTCTTCCATTTTACAAATGAAAAAAAAAAACAGGCTCAGAGAAAACAACTTGCCAAGGATCCTGTCGGCTAAGAGGTGTGGGAGTTGGGAGTTTCAGCCGCATCTTCCAAATCCATATCCTGCCTCTCTGGGCCGCCTCTGAGGGGCCCCATTCCACGCAGCAGCTGGCGTGCATTGCAGAGCACAGGCGGTGGGAGATGATATCCCGCCTTAGCATTCACGTTTAATAGCAACAACAAAAATTTTAAAGGCTTGAAGTGAGGCCTTTGGTTTTGCTCTGAACCCGATTCTACACAGCTAGCTCAACTGCTAGCCATGTGAGGTGTCCAACTCCTAAGGCACCGCTCCTATAATGCACCGCAGTGGCCCAGCCAGGGAGAGAGAATCCAGATGTTTAGCAGAGGCAGTTTTAAATGCCGGTCCAAAAAAACGAAGGGGAGCTGGTACAGTGGTCTGGCAACTAGATATCCTGGTTTCTAAGCGTTTCCACATCAAATATTCTACCCGTGGCTACACAATCGTTTCTGATGTTCTCTAGGAAATGGGGTCGGCATATATAAAGGACGTGATTAGCTGGAGGACTTCAAAAAGGAAGAAGGAACGGAGCTGCGCATTGAAGTCTTTCCTGTGTGCTGGACGCCGTACCGAGAACCTCACTTCATCACGCACAGTCATAGCACCTCCAAGAGGTGGGCGCTCTTGACTCCGTTTCACAGGGAGAAACCTGAGGCTGAGTAACGTTACAGGACTTACCGTATTGTAGAAACGGAGTTCTCGGTGTGTCTGGTTCTAAAACCCCCGCCCTTTGTGCCACATGATGCTAGTCTCTTAGGTTGGACTTTGAGGGGGAGGTTTACACATCCCTTCCGCGCCTGTTACTTATTGCTGTGTAACAAATCACCCTCAGAATTTAGCAGCTTCAGGCAACGAACATCTTCTCTCAGTTTGTGTGAAGCAGATGTGGCGTGGCTGGGTCATCTGATTCGGAGTTTCTCACAAGGCTGCCATCAGCACGTCTTAAATATTTACAAGGAATATTCAAAAGCAGGAACTATAGACAGCATCGTTTATTTTAATTTTTAAGTAATCCCTACTCCCAACATGGGGCTCGCATTGACACCCCCAAGATTGAGAGTCACATGCTCCACCCACTAAGCTAGCCAGGCACCCCAGAAATCGTATTTAATTATAAAATGTCAAATGTTTTCCTGTGTAGGAGTCAGATCAAGTGCCTGTCACCACTTAATATCACAGTAGAGACCGTAATCAGTGGAGTGAAGCAAAAGGAATAGAAAGGAAAAAAATTACCCTTTTTGTTCACAGATGACACTATGCAGTTAGATAATCTGAAAGAATTCACAGATTATTAGAAATAATGAGTTGGCTACATTTGCTGGATACAAAGTCAGTACACAAAAATCAACTGAACAGGGGTGCCTGGCTGGCTCAGTTAGTAGAACAGGTGACTCTTGATCTTGGGGTTGTGAGTTCAAGCCCCACATCGAGGGTAGAGCCTACTTGGAAAAAAAAAATTTTTTTTAATTTTTTTTTTTAACGTTTATTTATATTTGAGACAGAGAGAGACAGAGCATGAACGGGGGAGGGTCAGAGAGAGGGAGACACAGAATCTGAAACAGGCTCCAGGCTCTGAGCTGTCAGCACAGAGCCCGACACGGGGCTCGAACTCACAGACCGCGAGATGGTGACCTGAGCCGAAGTCAGCCGCTTAACCGACTGAGCCACCCAGGCGCCCCGAAAAAAAAAATTTTTTTTTTAAATCAACATCTATATGCAGCCCGAGTTTAAAAACTGAAAAGGTACCAGTTTCAGAGCATCGAAAATATCTGATACCTTGGAAAAGAATGTAAGATGTGAAAGACTTCTCTACAGAAATATATAAAACATTGTTGGGAGAAATGGAGGAAGACCCAAAGAAATGTGGAGATACCTATTATGTGTGCGGATTAGAAGAGTTAATGTAAAGAGGTCAGTTTTTCCAAAATGGACTATAGTTTGATGAGGTCCCACTCAAAAGCTCAACACAGTCTTACAGAATTGACAAGATGATTTTAAATGTATTGTGAAATGCAAATGGTGAAGCATAGCCAACGAAGAAGAAAACTGAGAGATCTCTCTACCAGATATCAAGACTGACTATAAAGCTGACAATAGTTCAAGAAGATAGAATAGACGTTCCCCAAATAAGCCCAACGCATGCTTGCTTTCCTACTTGGAGTTGTGAACAACATCTCAGACCAAAGGACCTATTTCATGGAGAAGGGAACTTGACCAAGGACTCATGACGGTAAGATCTACTGATCCCTACTGTAAAGCTGGAGGTTGAACTATCCTCTTAAAGACTCAGGACACCAGCTTGGGAAAGGCATTCTGTGTTAGAGCATTGTTTTCCAGGAAACAGTACATTTGCAACCATTGTCCACTATCTGTTGCTGGCACCCAATACATGAGTTTGGTGGGGCGGGGCACCTGGGTGGCTCAGGTTAAGTCAGTTAAGCGTCCGACTTCGGCTCAGGTCATGATCTCACCGCTCACGAGTTTGAGCCCCGCGATGGGCCCTGTGCTGACAGCTCAGAGCCTGGAGCCTGCTTCAGATTCTCTGTCTCCCCCTCTCTCCGCTCCTCCCCTGCTCACACTCTGTCTCTCTCCCTCAAAATAATAAACATTAAAAATTTTAAAAATAGAATACATGAGTTTGGGGAATGAGGAGTGGAAGTGGGAGTGGCCCCTCCAGCAACCCGCTTAGGGAATTTTTTGCTTCCTGTCCTACAACTTTAGGCTCTGCAAAATTAGAGGTGCCTGTCCCTGGTGTGTGTGGGCAGACAGGGGAAGGTGGGAGGAGGGATAGTTCTCTTCTACCACTGCATTTAAAACTACCTCTGCTACCGGACCACTTGGGACCTCCGGTGCTAAGTGACTGGAGGTACTGTGCTGGCAGGGTAACTGACCCTGATTATCACGAAGAGCTAGGGCTGCATAATGGGAGCAGGGGCAAGTATGTCCCTGCCTGGTGATAACTGTGAATGGGCATTTGCAGCCAGCATAGCCCAGCAAGGCCAAGTTAGTTGCTCAGACCCTTCAGGAAGGAAGCGCTGGCTGAGGGTAACACAGAAAGCAGGACTGAGAAAAGAGATGCTGAGTATCAGTGATGGCCCAAGGACCAGCTGTTAGCATGTTCCACTAACTCTCCCACCGGAAGTGTTCTCTTTAGAGATTGTGACGAGCAATGACCTTGGACTGTCAGCAACAGAATAGGCTCGATGCACCGAGTGAGACATGCAAGAGAACATTGCAACGTTCTCTTGCGAGAACGTTGTTCTCTTTGTGAGAACATTGCAAGGCATGAGCTGTAGCAGACACTGCTGATGCCTCAATCCATACCCCTGAGTTCATCCGAGCCTGCAGTGGACAACTGGCATGCTGACAGCATCCCGCCACAAGCCCCCAAGTGTCCCCGCTCCCCTGAGACCCTTCTCCAGTGCCGCTGAAGCTTCTTCAGTCCAAGTGCAGAGCAGCCCACGGGAGATTTAATGCCCTGCGGAACAACCTGCAACCAACAAGGTATAGGAGTTGGTGGAAGAACACCCAGCATTCCCATCCTTCTGTGGGATAAGTGGGAGGCACGGTCTCCAGGGCTGTTTTGAAGCTCCCAATGGGACTGAGTCCCAATTGCCCACAGTGGCAGTTAAGGGGCTCTTTATTGGCTTTCCCTCTTCCTTGTCACATCTGTCTCCTCCTTCCCTCGGGGCTGCTTGAGGATGACGGAGCGAGGGCATACCCTTGAGAGTGCGTCTGCCTTAAACTCTGTACCCCGGACAGCTCACTTACCTCACCTTGGTCCCAGCCCTACCCTCATTTGTGCTTCCTGACACCACAGGACAATTCAGCTATCTACACTTGCGTCCTTTCTCAGAATCGGATGAGCCAATGCAGCAATTCCACTCTTACTTGCTATTATGGTTTGAATTGTGCCCCATGAAAGGATATGTTGAAGTCCTCACCCCCAGAACCTCCAAATGTGACCTTATTTAGAACTAGCGTCTTTGTAGATGTGATTAATTAAGATGAGGTCCTATTGGAGTAGGGTGAGCCCTTAAGGCAGTATGACTGGCGTCCTCATAAGAAGATCGTGTAAAGATACGAGGGAAGAATGCCATGTGGAAATGGAGGCAGAGACAGGAGTGGTGTAGCTGTAAGCCGAGGAGCACTAAGGACTGATGGAAGCAAGATTCTACCTGGAGTCTCAAAGGGAACTTGACCCTGCTGACACCTTAGTTTTGGACTTTCAGCTTTCCAAAATAGAAGAGAATACATTTCCGTTGCTTTCAGCCAGTTTGTGGTACTTCATTATGGCAACTCTCGCTGATCGATATAGTTCTATGCCGAACAGCAATGCACACACATGTATTTACGTATAAAGAAATATACACACAATTGTTAATAGCAGTTCTAATATTTACCATAACAAACCATGGGAACAATCCACACACGTCCACTGGCCATAGAAGACAAATAAAATCGCGATAGGTCTGTGTCACACAGCAGTGAAAATATTTGTAGATAACTGTTGAGTGAATGTTGAGTGAAAGCAGCCAGACGCAGAAGGATGCCAAAAGTATGATTCAGTTTATATGAAGTGCACACTACCATTCAGGGGTGGGTGCGTGTGTAGATGGTAAAACTATACAGAGAGCAGGGGCAGGGGTCGGCAGAGGTAAAGGGCCTCAGGGCTGCTGGCATCATCCTACTTCTTGACTTGGATGGTGATCCCACAGGCAGTTGCTTTGTGAGAGTTCACTGGGCTGCGTGTCTTTATTTTTTGTGACCTTCTTTTCTGCGAGTGTTAGACTTCAAAATGAGGTTTTGAGGAAGTAAACACTACTCTACTCCAGGCGGCCCGCCTGGCCACCACATTCAGTGAGCGCTGCAGGGAAGCCAGAATGCGGCTCTTGACAATGAACAGAGGAAGGTTTTGACCCTGATCCCACCACTGGCTCATGGTTTGAATTCTCAGAAGTTGGTTCCTGAATCCGTAAATCGAGGGCGCGGTTTTCCTACACCTTTGACACTGACGGACGTGGGAACTTGGACAGGTTAATGCCACTTCCCGAGGCCTCAGCCCCCCTTGAGTGAAAGGGGACTAACCACACGTGTCTTGCAGGAGCCAGCGGGGTGATGTGTGCAGACCGCGCCAATGCCGTGAAGCACTTCCTCCATTTTCCTTGTCCTCCGGGCTCGGCCTTTTCTGGCCTTGCGATCTCTGCAGTGTCAGAGGCTGGAGCTGTGGGGCCTCAGAGCCTGGAACTGGGTGCAGAAGGGGAGGATGCAGAGAGGCGTGCGGGACTCCGGACAAGTGGAGACGTCCTACTGTCACAAACAGGGAAGAGGCTGCTTTTTAAGACAGTGGGTGCACCATCCTCATGGGAGTCCAAGCGAAAGCTGGAGGGCCACCTGACACGGTAGCAGCAGAGGGATCCCCACCCTGGTTGGCAGGTGAGTCCAGGGTTTAGCTTGCCTGGCAGGATTGCTTCAGGCAGGACACAGTAGAAAGAGTGTCAGGGTGGAGAGACCTGAGTCTTTGGCTCCTACGCTGGCTGTCTGCCTTAGAGATGTCCCACCGACTCTCAGGGCCATGGTTTTCTCATTTGTCTAATGGAAGGATTAGACTAGCTCAGTGGTTTCCTAGTGTGGCTCATCACCACTAGCCCAGGAAGCAGGACAGAAACAGACTGTGGCCTCCCCTTGGTACTGGGGAATTAGAATGTGCCTGGGACAGCTGACCTCTCCCAGCTCCTGCATTGCAGGCTGCGGTTATGGGCGGCTTATTACCCTTCACAGTGGCCACGAGGGGGCAGCAAAGCCCAGGCAATGCCATTCCTCCGTCCGGCTGGCTTGCCTTTCTTGCCAAAACTCTCTAAGGAAAGGGCATAGAAACACTGATATTATCGTACAACTAAGCACACTTGGCAGCCAGATCTTGATTTCTAAATACCATCCTCCACTAAGAAAAAATAAACCTGAGCTTCTTGGAGAAGTGGCTGATTTCAGGCATGGCGCAGAAAAATTACAAGGTAAGCCCGGTGCTCAAGAACCGTTGGAAACATATCTAAGGGACACAGGAGCCAGCTTCAAGGGGCTCCTTTTGGCTAAGTCCAGAAAAAAAACTGCGCATCAAAAGAAATACTAGTGGTGATATATTATGACATAATGGAAAGAAACGAAAATCTGCAAGTCCGTTTCGATAACAAAAGGCTGAGAGTGTCATTACTCAGACACATACAACTCAGCCATGAGCCTCTTTCTTTGCCAGGCGGGCATAAAAGGGACCATTTTAAAGAAGCTGGGGGAAAGTAGAGGAAGTGTCCACGGTCCTGTATACGCGATGTCATAGAGACTTCTAGGTAGAGACGTAGACAAGGTCTCCAAACCCAGTGGCTTAAAATCCTGCAATCACCCACAGATATGTGTCCTCACCAGTTTTTTTTTTTTTTTTAATTAGGAACATGCACTTAAATTCTAGATTTCCAGCTTCTCTTAAAAACCAGGCAAGCTGACCTACATTCCCACATGGAAACAATCAGCTAGAGCAAACAGGACTTAACCTGTTCAGTGTGCTCCACATTCTGCGACTCACCAGGGTCCCCACCAGAGCCCTCTGCACTGATTTCTGTCACCTGCCTGACCCCCAGAGGCATTAGAATTCAGGTTTCTACTGGACTGCCTCTGAGAGGTCGTGTCTGTCATTTGGAGACAAGTGTGTGCGTGACAGTATTTGATTCAACATTTCTTAACAGAACAATTGGGAGAATGAAGAGGTGAACTCCTCCTTATAAAGTTTAGATTTGAAAAGATTCTTCCTGGACTTGAGAAAAATGAGAGCATCAAAGTTCTCTTTCCTAGACCTGGAGCACCCCACCTGCCCCATTTGTCCTACAGATGCCTCTTTACCTCCTTCAGGGTTGAGGGAAGGGATGGTCATGTAAAACAGAAGGAGAAAAGGCTAGAACTGACGTAAGACTTTTCCCTAGGGGTAAGGAGTTTTCCAAAAAGTCAATGGAAAGCTTTCTGATTAGTGTGTGAAGAGGGAAGTTTTTTGAAGAGAGACCAAATGCAATGATGAGGTAGAGTTGAAGGGCAAAGTTAGGAACAGAAAGAAGGATTTAAGTTCTTAGCTGCTGCAGAAGACCCTGGTGGTTGTCTGCCCAATCCTTCTCCCACCCTTTTTGACTAACAGCGTTCCAATTTTCTTCAGGCAACAATGTGCCCAAACACAGAAATTGATCATAATTGGCCAAAGCCAAACTGACAGCTGCTTTGCCTATGATGCACAAGGGTCCAGTTCTGTCCAATGAGACGTCAGATGTCGGCTGGAGGCTTCTGGGAAGGATTTTCCTCCAAGGTAAAAGAGATTTGTGTGTGAAAAAAAGTTCCCTTTGCCATTGTCCCTCTTACTTTCTATTATGAATGCTGTCATGTGAAGTGATGCTTAGAACTGCAACAGCCATTTTGCCACCATAAAAAAAAAAAATTTAAACCCACGCTTATACGGTCAGCTAATCTGTGACAAAGGGGATAAGAATACACAACAGCCTGGGTGGCTCAGTCAGCTAAGCATCTGACTCTTGATTTCAGCTCAGGTCATGATCTCACATTTCCCAGTTGGTGAGTTCAAGCCCCGCATCAGCTCCGTGCTGACAGTGCAGAGCCTGCTTGTAATTCTCTTTCTCTCTCTCTCTCTCTGCCCCTTCTCCGCTTTCTCTCTATATAGTAATTATTTAATTAAGTAATTAATTAATACTTTAATTAAGTAATTAATTAATTAATTACAAAAATAATATACAATAGGGAAAAGACAGTCTCTTCAACAAATGCAAAAGAATGAAACTGGACCACTTTCTTACACCATATACAAAAGTAGACTCAACATGGATTTAAAAACCAAATGTAAGACTCAGAACAATAAAATTCCTAAAATAAAATACAGGCAATAATCTCTTAGAATTGACCATAGCGACATTTTCCAGATATATCTCCTGAGGCAAGGGAAACACGCATAATTGAACAACTGGGACTACGCCAAAATAAAAAAAGTTTCTGCACAGTGAAGGAAACCATCAGCAAAACAAAAAAGCAATCTACTGAATGGGAGAAAATACTTGCAAATGATATATCTGATAAAGGGTTAGTATCCGAAGTATATAAAGAATTTACACAACTGGGGCACCTGGGTGGCTCAGTTGGTTGGGCGTCCGACTTCGGCTCAGGTCATGATCTCACAGCTCGTGAGTTCGAGCCCCGCGTCGGGCTCTGTGCCAACAACTCAGAGCCTGGAACCTGCTTCAGATTCTGTGTCTCCCTCTCTCTCTGCCCCTCACCTGCTCATGCTCTGTCTCTCTCTGTCTCAGAAATAAAAACATCAAAAAAATAAAAAAAAAAAAAAAAAAGAATTTACACAACTGAACACACACACACGCGCGCACACACACACACACACACACACACACACAAATCCCACAAATAATCCAATTAAAAAATGGGCAGAGGACCTGAACAGACATTTGTCCAAAGAAGACATACAGACGGCCAACAGATACCTGAAAAGATGTTCAACATCACTAATTATCACAGAAATGCATACCAAAACCATGAGTTATCACCTCACACCAGTCAGAATGGCTAGTACCAAAAAGATGAGAAATAGCAAGTGTTGCTAAGGATGCAGAAAAAGGAACGCTTGTACACTCTTGGTGGAAATGTAAATTAGTATAGCCACTGTGAGGAACAGTATAGAGGTTCTTCAAAAAACTAAAAGGTGAAATACCATATGATCCAGCAATTCCACTTCTGGATATTTTCCTGAAGCAGATGAAAACACTAATTCAGATATATCCCCATATTTATTGTTGCATTATTTACAATAGCCAAATATGGAAGCAGCCCAAATGTCCATCGATGGATGAATAGATAAAGAAGATGTGGGATATATACACAATGGAGTATTACTCAGACATAAAAGGAATGGGTTCGTGCCATTCACGACAACATGGATAGACCCAGAGAGAATTATGCTAAGTGCATTAAGTCAGAGAAATGCAAATAGCACATGATTTCACTTATATGCGGAACTTGAAAAACAAAACAGACAACAACAAAAGAGAAGTAGAATCAAAGAGAACAAGCTAGTGGTTGTCAGAGGGGAGGTAGGTGGGGGGATGCGTGAAATAGGGAAGGGGATTAAAAGGTACAATTTTCCAGTTATAAAATAAGTTCTAAAATAAATGAGGCGTAGGGATGAAATGAGCCAGCTATGGGCATATGGTCAATATTGTAGTAACTTTGTATGGCGACAGATGGTAACTACACTTAACCGTGCTGAGCGTAGCATAACGTGTACGATTGGTGAATCACTATGTTGTACACCTGAAACTAATACTTCGACTATTTTTCAATTAAAAAAAGCACCTCAAAAGCCCACATGCCGAGGAAGGTTGAGTAGAGGATGAAGGATGAACAGAAAATGGGCCTCGCTGGGGCGCCTGGGTGGCTCAGTCGGTTGAGGGTCCGACTTCGGCTCAGGTCATGATCTCACAGTTTGTGAGTTCGAGCCCCGCGTCGGGCTCTGGGCTGATGGCTCAGAGCCCGGAGCCTGCTTCCGATCCTGTGTCTCCTTCTCTCTCTGACCCTCCCCTGTTCATGCTCTGTCTCTCTCTGTCTCAAAAATAAATAAAACATTAAAAAAAAAAAAGATTTAAAAAAAAAAGAAAGAAAATGGGCCTCGATGATAATGTTGACTCAACTCTAGGATGCCCTACATCTGATTTTCTTATGAAAGGACATAATAAATGCTCCTACCATTTAAGCCACTGTTAGTGAGATTTGCATCCGAAACACTCCTAACTAGTACACCTGCTTTTTTCAAGGATTAAGGGAGCATTGTGTTTGCTGTTCAGCTGGAAGCCTTCCCCCTTTAGTGATTCTGCCCTTCAGAAAGCATGCGTAGGGGGGGTGTAGAACCTAGGGACACAGCAGTAAGGGGAGCATGGCTTGGTCCACATTCACTCCTTCATCAGTGCCTATGGGGAGGTAGCAGGATCTTAGAAGAGGAGTCCGAGTGTCTTAAATGGTGGTGAGCCAAGAAATGAGTGATGGCCCTTGGGGAAGCTCTAAGTGGCAAGAGGGCTATTGTGGATGCACTACCAAGCAAAAACTGGAAAGAATTTAAGGGGAAAACCTCCTTTTTCCCAACGAGAAGCTTAACATATGAGGGAGGTTGATGATGCCAAATGGTAAGAAAGCATAAAACAATTGTTAGTATGCAATATTCTACCTACAGAGCATGAAAACCATGCCAGAGAACTCCAGCTTCAGTTTCTTTTCTGCTAAAGAAACATGGCCTTTGATCACAGACCTCCACACCCTCTGTGAGCTGCTTGGTGACTTGTTGGTCTGTATTCATTTCTTTTCTTATTTCAACAAAGATGTGTGATCTTATTCAATGTTAATTGGTAGATCAAAACATGGTCATTTAGAGCCAACTCAGCAAGCTGATCTTTGTTTCCTTTCTCGTTCTCCTTGGCCCCTGCCAATATTCTGCCATTTTAATTATGGAAACACTAAACACTTGAGTGTCTTAGCCAAGGTACAGCAATCCATGGCAGACTTAGCCAAGATACACACGGCAATAAATGGCAGAGATAAGACGTGAGCCAAGATCTCTGTCTTCTCATAGATCATATTGCCTCTCTGATGATACATTTTACCTTAAAAGTTAGTTCAAGATCAAAGAAGTCTTGCTACTCTTCTCAGTCAGGCCACACAAGTATGCTTAGCAGAGGTTTTATGGGCAGTGCCTTAACCAATTTCAGTAGCATGCCTAGCACACAGCACATGCTCAGCAAATGACTTGTGGGTGTAATTCAGACCAAATAGCAAGTTTGAGGCACAAGAGGACAGACACCGAGTGGGGGAGGGGGTTCTTCCATTATTTTCCTAATAATGCCCTTCCTCTTGTGATCCAGTCATGTCTGGAATAACTGTGTGCCATCTACCATAAAGTAGCTAACTATTGGAGGTGGTATAGACTAGTAATGATTAGGAGCATGGCCTCCGGGGGCAGGATTGCTTAGATTTGAAGCTCTGCTTTGCCACTTGCTAGTTGTGTGACCTCCAGCAAGTGTCTTAACACTTTGTACCTCGGTTTCACTATCTGTAAACGTGAAACAAGTTTATTCAACAAAACCGACCATCTAGGGTTGTTATGATGAGTAAGTTAGGAAATAAATGTATGATTTGTAGACTAGTACCCAGGAAACAGTAAGAGGTATTTAGATGTTATTACTCTGTCTACCTGTAACTTGGCCTTGAGTATGAGAGTGCCAGCTTGGCCTCCCCGGTCCCCATGTCTGGACTGGAATTTAAAGCCCTGTGCCTGTCTCCCCTCTGTTCCCCTTTATCAAAACCCACTTCTTTCTCCCCACTCCCCCTCTGCAGGAAACCCAGATTCCCCAATGTACCTTTGCTACTTGCCCTATTCAACGTCTATCCCTGAGTCTACCCCAAGGTACACGACCCCTGAGAAAGTTCACCTCCTAGATCACTTTCTCTGTTTCCGGGGCATCTGTTATTCAGTTCACTTCCCTTTGGCTTACACCCCCAAGTCTCAAGCAAAACTGATCCTCCCAGGGTCCCCGGTGATTTCTATCTAGTCAAGAAGCTTCTACTTTTGTCTTTATTGCTGTTTTAGAAATTTTGGGTACAAAGACATGCCCCTACTTCTTGAAATGTCTTTGCCTCTACGACAACATATTCTCCTGGTTTTTCTCCCACCTCTACGGCTGCCTCCCTTCTAGCTCCTTTGGTGGTGCCTTCTACTCTACCCAGTCCTGGCACAAGCTCCTTCTCCTTCTCCAATCCTTCTTTGGCTTAAAAAAAAAAAAAAGTACACAAATAATGCATGCATGCGTTCCCAAAGTAGACAAATGAAGCAAAGCCTGACCATAAGGGGAAATGTGAAATGTCCTTCCATCAGTGCTTACCACCTGCTTCCCCAACAGAGGCACTGTCGACAGCTGGGTGCACAGAGCAGAGAACGAGAGTTGCCCACAATATCGAATCTCCCTTTCGTCTTCTGTCATAGAAGCTCCCAGGAGTTAGATTACACTTCCCTCCCTTGCAGTTCTGTTCATTTCTGTGACGGAGTTGTGGCTCATGGCAGCAAAGTGGAATTAGCACATTCAACTGCAGAGACTCTTCTTCTGAGGAAAGGACGGGCCCTTCTCCTTCTCTTTTGTCCCTTCTACTGTTTGATAGCCACAGCCAGAGCAGCCTGCCGGGACCCTCCACTATATGGAGTTTTTCCCCAAACCAAGCAATCTGTGATGCCAGCTGGTTGTCCTACAGTACGACTCAATTCTGGCATTCTCTACCCAGAGACAGCGTCAGATCCCACAGGTAAAGGACTCAGTCCCACGAGACTATGCCCACTTCAGATACCAGCTGCCAGACCCGGTTGTTAGCTGTGCTGCTGATCGACTGGCTATAAGGTGGAGGTTCCCACAGTCCCTTCCTTGGCTTCCATTAATTTGCTAGAGGGGCTCACAGAACTCAAGAGACCAGTTTACTTACTAGATTACTGGTTTATTACAAAGGGATAGAACTCAGGTGGGACAGACAGGTGGAGGAGATGCATAGGGCAAAGTCATTAGGGGTGCTCCCTCTGTGTTCACCACTCTCCCCAAATCTCCACATGTCCACCAACCCACTAGCTCTCCAAACCCCATCCTTTGGGGTTTTATGGAGGCTTCATTAGGTAAACAGAACTGATTAAGTCATTGGCCATTGGGCATTGAAGTCAATCTCCAGCCTTTCACCCCTCCCCAGGCGGGGGTGGCACTGAAAGTTCCAAACCTGTAATCACATGGTTGGCTCCATGGGCAACCATCCCTCATCCTTAGGTGCTTTCCAGAATTCACCTCATGTCATTAACATGACTTTATCATCCTAATAATCACTTACAAAATTGCAAGGATTTTAGGAGCTCTGTGCCAGAAACAGGGGCGACAACCAAATACAAATTTCTTATTATAAATCACAATATCAGAGACCCCAAAATGGGAGCTGTGTACTGAGGAAAACAGAGAAAGTTCCAGAAGGTCTGAGATGCTGATGAACTTGGAGCCACCATTCCAGCCCCATATGTGTATATAGAAAAAGAATGTGTATATTTTTGTAAACTGTTGTCATTTGGGGTTCTCTCTCTCTCTTACACCCAAAATTGACTTACCAGCTCTGACTATATATTCTTTAGAATATTTATTAATAAATGTACCTCTTCTTTTTCATAAATGAATCCACTTATGGTCTGTGGCTGATTTCTTTACTGAACAATACATTCCTCTGACTCTCTCCCCTCCCCCATTTAATCGATTCCTACAACCTGTTGATTCTCCTTTTAGCCCCTGATCTCTTTTCACCCTCACTGCACTCGCCTAGTCCAGGCCACCATAATTCCTAACTAATGCCAACTGATTATCCTGCTTGCACTCTTGCCTGAGATAGAACTAGACCAGTCTTCAATCCATTCTTCATCTATGTTCAGGACAGTTTTTTAAAAACACATATCAAATCATGTCAATCCATACTTAAAGCCCTTCTGTACTTTCCTGACCTGCATGAAATGAACCTTAAGCCCCTTAATGGGCCCACCAAGCTCTGAGGAATTCCCTCTTTGCCCACCTCTGACTCCATCTTGGTCCAGGCTAGCCTTCTCTTTGACCACATCCCATCTCTTAGTTCCTTGGAAGCATCTTCCACCTCATCATGCCCTTTGCAGCCTCCATAATAAGTCTGGAACATCCTTCCCACAATACATGTCCCACTGGTCCTTCTGATCGCTCGCTGCTAAAATGGCATCTTTTTTAAAAAATTTTTTTATGTTTATTTTTTTATTTTTGAGAGAGAGAGATAGAGACAGAGCGTGAGCAGGGGAGGAGCAGAGAGAGACACACACACAGAATCCGAAGCAGGCTCCAGGCTCTGAGCTGTCAGCACAGAGCCCGATGCGGGGCTCAAACCCACAAACCGTGAGATCATGGCCTGAGCTGAAGTCAGACGCTCAACCGACTGAGCCACCCAGGTGCCCCTAAAATATCATCTTAAAGAGGCTTTCCCAGCTAGCTTTGCCACCTGTTTCCCTGATGGCCCTCAGGATAATCTGTAATTGTCATTGCCTTCACCAACTTGGTTATTCTTTTCCTCTTCCACTGGACTATAAGCTCCCTGAAACCAAGGTCTGTGTTTATTTCAGGTACCCCAGGAACAACCAGAGATCTAGCCATAGAGGAGGCATTCAATAAATATACTTGTCAAATGAAAGATCCCTGACTTACAGTTAAGAAACCTTGGTTTAAGCACCTTTACTATTTACAAGCTGTGCCAACTTGGGGAAATCAATCAACCTTTCTGAGCCTGTGTGGAACATGGAAAAAATTAATCCTGCCCTGATTATCAGAGGGTTTGCTGCAAAAACCAAAGGAGATGATGTGAGGTAAAAATGTGAAACTCTGAACACATATGAGGGGTAATTTACTATTGGGGCAAGGAGCCCTTGGGTGAACTTCGTATGACAGCCTACTTTCTCAAATACTTGTACATAAAATAGGTCTCTGTAAACTAGTCAGTCCAGTGCCTTGTCAGTAATTAATTAGTGTTCATTCCTGGTCATCTCCCCTTATAACTACAGCTTCCAAATGGGGAGTTTTCTTGGAATACAAACCTTAGCACTACTTAATCATCAATCCCAGTGGAAAAAAAAAAAAGTCCTTTTGACTTGAGAATGAGGAGTTTAGTGACAGCTGTTAGTTGGAATGAAACTTTTCCCTAAGAACAATAAAAACTCAGCTCTCTCACCCCTTGATCTGCTTTGCTTAGTTGGTTAGTGATTGCTGGGGTGTGGTATTGACAGAAAAGTTTAGGAAAGTGTAGGGGGTGGCCTGTCCTTTCACGTAGGGATGCCTATGTGGTGTAAATAATCCTCTTTCCATCCCAGTCTACACATGGTCCTAAAACAAGATGTTTGTGCCAAAAGGAATTCCAGGAGGCATTATCCTGGTGGTGGGGGGTGGGGGTGGGGAGTAAGGATGAGTGGGTTAAATAATAGAATCATCAGCCCCACGGAGTTCGGGCAGGGGGTGGAGTGCACACTTTTGTTGCTTTGGATTACCAAAGAATGCATTGAAACTTCGCTTTTCCTCCTCGTAAGCACCGCGGTCGGGCAGTATTTTTGCCATTTAAACTAGACAGAATGTAGTCACGTTTTCTCCTGATCACATCTATGCAAACAGATTTGGATTCAAATTTTTTTTTTTTAATTTTACAAGTTTTACTTGGGGATAATTTTAGGTTTACAGAAAGAGCTGCACAAATAGTACAGATGTTGGGTGCTCATCTTCCCCAGTGTTGACACCTTACCTTTCTGTGGTACGCTTGGCACAATTAATAAGCCAATAATGATACATTTTTGTTAACTGAAGCCAATGCTTTATTCCGATTGTCTCAGTTTTTACCTAATGTCCTTTTTCTGTTCCGGGATCCCATCTGGGATTCCAAATAAATCTGCATTTAATTAGGTTTGGTTTTACACTAGCACCGAAAAGTCTGTTTTCTTTCTTTCTTTCTTTTAAAATTTTTTTTAAATGTTTATTTTTGAGAGAGAGAGAGAGAGAGAGAGACAGACAGAGCATGAGCAGGGGAGGGGCAGAGAGAGAGGGAGACACAGAAGTGGAAGCAGAGAGGGAGCACAGAGCCTGACACGGGGCTTGAACTAATGAACTGTGAGATCAAGACCTGAGCTGAAGTCAGAGGCTTAACCGACTGAGTCATCCAGGCACCCCCTTTTTTGGCGGGCCCCTTTTCTTCTTTTAAAGTTAAGCCATCAACTTAACATCAGGGAAATGTTTTTCTTTCTGAAGAGTGTAAAGTCAGAGACTGAGGCAGGTCTTTGCCAGGAAAACCATTTCCACAGTTAGTTAATACTGTCTTTCCAAATTCAGATGGTGAGGCTCCAGCTAAAGACACTTTTCAAAGGGTGTAAATATTCACCGAAAGAACCCGGGTTGAGGCTGAAGTTGGTAGTGGGGTAGGGAAGGGGGTGGAGGTTTGGGTTCTGTGGCGCCTCTGCCCTCTTCAAAAAGCAAGTGTGCTTGAATCTCTGTCATCTGGATAGCTGGGGGGATAACTCAGCCTCAGTTTCCCATACTGTCACCTGCAGATGCTGAGAACTCCCAAGCAGGGTTGTAGCAAAGGTTCCATGCAAAGTAAATGAAAGCTTTAGCATTCTACCCGGCCCACCAGGGCTGAGTAGTCATTGTGGTTATTCTTTTATATTAAAGAAAAGGAAAGAGGCATTTTTGGAAACGTTTTGCTCAGCGGTTGCTTGTTTTAACTCATTGCCTCCAAGTAGAAACATCTCCTCATAACATCAATGTCCTCAAACACATTCCAAAAACATTCCGCCCTCTGTTCTCTTTCTTTTAAGTCTTTCTTGAACTGGTCTGGTATATGGTTGTCTCTTCCTACCCCCTGAAAAAAACATACCATCCCTCAAGGCCCTGGTCCCGTTTCTCCATGAAGCTTTCCCTGATGCTCTCAGTGCTGGGGAAAGGGGATAATCAGGAAAATCTCTGAGTCTGTTTCCTCATCTGTAAAATGGAATTAAAAAATCATCATGTAGGGGTGCCTGGGTGGCTCAGTTGCTTAAGCATTCGACTCTTAATTTCAACTCAGGCCATGATCTCACAGTTTGTGAGTTCAAACCCCAAGTCAGGCTAAGCACTGACAAAGCAGAGCTTGCTTGAGATTTTTTTTCTCTCTCTCTTTCTCTCTGCCCCTCCTCTGTTCTCTCTCTCTCTCCCTTTCAAAATAAACAAACTCAAAAAAAAAGTCGTAGTGTAGATTAAAGGAAATAATATATATATAATGCCAGTCTGCATCTAGCCTATAAAAATAATAATAAAATAGCTTTTCTTTTAGATAGTAGCAATAAGAATGAAAAGAAGAATAGAAAATCTCTTAAGGACTTAATAAGGGACAGGCCTTAGTGGTTGATTCCTTGTACAGAGTGGATGAGAGGGGAAGCGATGTCAGGAACAGCACTTGGGTTTTTGAGCAAATTTTTTGAGCAAGGGAGATAAAAGCATTTGTGGAGTTAGGGGCAAGAGTATTTTGTTTTGCTTTCCTTTGTTTGAATGGAGTGTTGCAACTGGAAAACACGGCACTTAGTCCTGGGCACGTGGAATTTAACAAGTTCTTGGGACACTCAAGGCCAAATATCCAAATCCTGTTGATTATCTAGGTCTGGAACTCAGGAGAGAGATCTCTGAGATTGGGACTCATCAGACAGTTGTTAGCTGGAACCAGAGAGGAGAGATCACTGACGTTGCTTGTATGGGACAAGGCAGCGAGCGTTAAGGACAGAACCTTTGAGGAACATCGACAGTTAAGGGAAATACAGAGGGTGAGGAGACCCAGAATGAGGCTCAGGCAGCTCTGGGGGCTGAGAGACATCTATCTGGCAGTAACTAGAGGGAAACAGCAGAAAGAGATGCTTTAGGGTGTGTTCTGGGAAAGGGATAGATTTGATCACATTTAAATGCTCATAGGAAGGTCCCAGGTGAGAAAGATGGGCTGAATGTGGATGGAGAAGGGGTTACTCCAGGGAAGACAAGAGCTGACAGAGGAGGGGGTGAAATACGGATGTGTGGAAGGCACATGTGGTTGTAGCTAAGTTTTGTACATGGGGCAGTAGGAACTTGGCCTGCTCGTTTTCTGCCATCTCTCCTCTCGCAAATCTCTTTATGGTTTTAAATAAGTGGTTCTCAAAGTGTGACCTGGGGGACCCCAGGAGTCTCCCCAAGTCCCCTCCAGTGGGATTTTCCAGAGGTGGCATGTGTCATGGTGTCTTCTTCTGACAGCTATCAGAATATGTGATTACAGACTCTGTGTTTCTTAGAATTTTCTAAGATAGTAGACTTAGACTGATGTGCGTTTTTAGTGTTTAACTCAGTTTCTTCTCTCAGTACTTCTACTGTGCTCTTACTCTTTTCAGTTATATCTGCTATAACATCAGTAACCTCATAATCTTCCATTAAATTATTGTTTTGAAATCCCAAGATTTCCTTGAGTCTACACCAAAACACAAGAAATAAGTACACTTTATTGTCTTGTTTAGCAACAAATATTTTAAAACTTCTTGAAAATGTTCTGTACTGTAAGATTTCCCCCAAAAGTGCTATTATTGTAGAGTCCTAGATTTTATTGTAAAGTAAAAGAAAATGTGTCATATGAGTTCTTATATTTAAGGATAAATTGTTGGCTTTTGAAAGGGGTGCTAGAACTCTCCTTTTCTTAATCCATGGCTGCACGGTCTACTTCCAAAGATACCAAAACAGATGACAGTAACACATCAGGGATCTCTGACTGCAGAAGGGAGGAATATACCCACTCCAAAAAAAAAAAAAAAAATGGATGCAACTGTAAATAAGAAAGAAAATATGTTGGGGCACCTGGGTGGCTCAGTCATTTAAGTGTCCAACTTTGGCTCAGATCATGATCTCACTGCTTGTGAGTCTGAGCCCCACGTTGGACTCTGCTGACAGTTCAGAGCCCAGAGCCTGGTTTGCATTCTGTGTGTGTGTGTGTGTGTGTGTGTGTGTGTGTGTCTGCCTCTCCCTCGCTCATGCTCTGTCTCTCTCTGTCTCAAAAGTAAATAAACATTTTAAAAAATTTTTTAAAGAAAGAAAATGTGTCCAAAGTTATCTCTCCCATCAGCTTCAAGGATGTCAGTAACTTACCTTTATTGTCTTACACAACAGACAATTTTTGGACAGTATCATTGTTCTAATGAAATTGTGCTATCCTTTCGAAACCAACTGTTTTTTTTTAAACAATTTTTTTTAACATTTATTTATTTTTGAGACAGAGAGAGACAGAGCATGAACGGGGGAGGGCCAGAGAGAGAGGGAGACACAGAATCTGAAGCAGGCTCCAGGCTCTGAGCTGTCAGCACAGAGCCCGACGCGGGGCTGGAACTCACAGAGCGCGAGATCATGACCTGAGCTGAAGTTGGACGCTTAACCGACTGAGCCACCCAGGTGCCCCTCGAAACCAACTGTTGAAGTTTAAAGAAAGGAATTGAATTTTTAAGACCTGGATGTGAGACACTCTTTAAGAACCAGAAATTGTTACAACCTTTCAGACTAGAGATGAAAAGGCCACTAAAGCATCTTACAGAGTAAGTTGGCATATTGCATTATCTAAGGAAGAATACTCAGTAGCTGACAGTAGAGACTAATTAAGTAATAGAGACTAATTAAACCCTGTACACTTGGCATTGCTGGATGAAAAGTCAGTAAGAGAAATCACAACACAAGAAAAGAAAAGTCAGTAAGAGAAAGTAAGTGCCACATTCCAATAAGAGGGTAACTTGTCAAGGACCGAGTTAACAAATCATCTGCAAAATTGTGCTTTTGCTTAGAAAATGGACAAATCTACAGAAGCGCCTGGACTTCCTTTTCTGCTTGTGTTTGCTTAGCATTCGCAACACCTAATCATCAAAGAAGTTACATGCATTCTTGACAACAAGCGCAAGGGTGGCTGAAATATTCAGTGTCGAATGCCTTTTTGAATCTCATGCTCTATCCTGGAACAACTCTATTGACATTTTTATTGGTAGTGCAAAAGCCACTGTCAGTAAGACTGCTGGCACCATAGCACAAATCAAGGAAATGCTGTAAGTGACTAGTGGTCACTGCATTCTCTACTGTCTCATCTTACAGACAGCCAGCTTCCCCTAAGGATGTGCCTGATGGCAGGAGGTGGGTGAGGGGTGGGCGGAATGGGTGATGGGAATTAAGGAGGACACTTATGATGAGCACTGGGTGTTGTATATAAGTGATGAATCATCAAATTCTACCTGAAACCAATTTTACTATAAGAGTTAACTAAAGAGAATTTAAATAAAAACTTGAAGAAGCAAAAAAAAAAAGAATGTGCCTGATGGGCCAGTAACAATTATTGTCATTAAATTTCAACACTTAAGGGTAGAGTATATAATCTTTTTTTTAAAGTATGTTTATTTTTGAGACAGAGAGAGCGTGAGCAGAGGAGGGGCAGAGAGAGACGGTGACAGAGGATCCAAATTTGTTCCTCACTGACAGCAGAGAGCCTTATGGGAGCTTGAACTCCCTAATGGTGAGATGACAGTATGAGCTGGAGTCGGTCACTCAACCAACTGAGCCACCCAGATGCCCCTAAAATATACGATTTTTGGATAGTATGCACAATGAAATGAGAAGTGTGAATAAAGCACTTCTGCTACGCACTGAAGTGTGATTTTTTTTTTCAAAGACTAGGACTTGTGCAGCTGTTTGAACTAACACATTTTTTGTGGTACTTCATCTTGAAAGAATGACTGACAGTAGTATCTCATAAACATTTTCTCAAAAATGAATGAAGTGGGCCTTTTGTTTGAAAAACAAAAAAGAACTTGTCTCAATAATAAAAACTGAGATTTCAAATACAGATGTAAAGTTTGGAAAACTTGTATCTACCACCATGAACTTAACAGTTTCTCAGTACTTAAAGACTTTTATGATGAGATGGGTGGTGATATGAACAAATGTGTTATTTGATAATACATGAAAGTGTCAACATTTAGCCTAGCGGCATGACTCAATGAACCAATGTTTTCCAAATGACCGATGCATGATGTTACAAAACCATGCGTGGGTAAAATATCCATTCAACATGCAAGATAGACCAATAGATGACAGAGTATCACAGTTGGAAAGTTCACTGATAGGATTTTAGATTCCAAATTGTGACTACCCTTTAAAAAAAAGACCTACCACTTGTCAAGTTTTGCCATTGTATCAAAGAATAGCCACAATTATCTAAGAGAGCTGTACAAATACGCCTCCTTTTCTAATTACATATCTGTGTGAAGACAAATTTTCTTCATATCATGATAGAGTGAAGAAACAATTAAGAGAGGGGGCCTGGGTAGCTCAGTTGGTTAAGCGTCCAACTTCAGCTCAGATCATGATCTCACAGTTCACGAGTTTGAGCCCCCCATTGGGCTCTGTGCTGACAGCTCAGAGCCTGGAGCCTGCTTCAGATTCTATGTCTCCCTCTCTCTCTGCCTCTCTCCTGCTTGCACTCTCTCTCAAAACTAAGTAAACATTTTTTAAATTAAAAAAAAAAAAAAGAAATAGATAAGAGAATCCAGTTGTCTTCTCTTAAGCCAACCATGAAAGAGTTTTGCAAAAATGTAAAAACAATACTCCTTTATTTTTTTGTTTTATAATATGTATTTATTTTTCAAAAATATGGTATTTATATTGATATTTGATGAAATTGTTTTAACAGGAAGCGATGAATAAATATTTTATTTTCCTCGATCTCAATCTCTTCTACCAAAAATGTAGATAGATAAAGCTCACGGTTACAAAACATCTTTTAGATATTCAATGATTTTTAAAAGCATCGGGGCGCCCGGGTGGCTCAGTCGGTTAAGCGGCCAACTTCGGCTCAGGTCATGATCTCACGGTCTGTGAGTTCGAGCCCCGCGTCGGGCTCTGTGCTGACAGCTCAGAGCCTGGAGCCTGTGTCAGATTCTGTGTCGCCCTCTCTCTGACCCTCCCCTGTTCATGCTCTGTCTCTCTCTGTCTCAAAAAATAAATAAACGTTAAAAAATAAAAAAATAAAAAATAAAAGCATAAAAGAGTTTTAACACCAGTTTGAGTATCACTGATTTAGGCCACAGAGAGGCAGGCTGGTGATACAGTAGGAGATTTAGGAGCATAATAAAGGTTTTAAATAACCATTGATTTTTTTTTCCCGGTAACTTCAGAATATTAAAATGCATAAAGCTCTAATAGAGAGTTCTTACTGGTTGGAGTTTGGTTAGGTGGTTTTACCAGTTTAGTCAAGGGAGCAGGATGGCGTCGTAGAGTTAAATGAAACTGAGTTTGAATTCTGGCTGAGGTACCCATGGGAAATCACTCAAACTCCCAGCCTCAGTTTTTGCATCTATATATGGGGATAATAGTATCCACCTTAGATGACGTACCACAAGGATAAAACTCATGTGAGTATCAAGTCGTTGCTACTTAAAGTGTGTTCTGAAAACCAACAGGGGTTAGCCATGTTGCACACCCAGAGCTCTGAATCCTGATCTACATTTCGATGAGATCTCCACTCAGCAGAATGCACCCAGTGGAATGCCTGCCTGCCACACATTTTAGTATTTTTTTTTTCCTTCAGCGGAGAGATACAACTATTTCAGTCTTTTGGATTAAGCTAATTGTCTTGACTTTGAAAAACACATTTGACCAGGTTATTTAGTCTCATTGTCTTAATTATTGACCTAAGTTATCCTTCAACTCATTTGAAAGATTTATAACTTCCAGATTTATGGTCTAGGCTCTTGAGTGTCTCACCTTGTAATTTATTTATTCGCTCAACAGAACTCAAACACTCAGTATGTGTCAGGGGCTATGCATATCACCAGGAAACAGTGTGCAAAACGGGCATGGTCCTTCATCCTTTGGTTCAGCTAAAAGAGACACTAAAAAGCCAAAACATGGCATTTGTAGTTCTGAAGATGTAGACCTTTGTGATTATAAGGGAGTAGCATACACATTTTAAAAAGTTTAGGGTGTTTTTTCTTTCTTTTTCTGAGTTTTCTTAACTTCTCTCTTTTTCTCTCTCTTTCTTTTTCTCTCTCATTTCCCTTTTCTTCTTTTCTTTTCTTTTTTTTCAAATTTGAACATAGTCCTTTATTAACTGAACAGATTACAAAAATAATCATGGTGGATACCTTAGTTCATCCTTCTAAGAAGCCTATTGATCTGATTTTCTCTGTTGCCAGCATCCACAAAATGGGTAGTCTTTTTCTTCATTGCTTCTTGTGGAGAAGATAATTTGAAGGGCCATAGGAAGTTGTTTGCTTCTTTGAAACATTCTCCAACAGTATAGATGTCAAGAATCAGATCCTCCATGCAGACGATGCCATATTTACCAGGAGATAGAGCGATCAATGTGCTCTCTGTCGGGGCAATTCGCTTCTTGTTGATTTTTCTCTAACCACGCTTGTAGATCAGTTCATTCACTGACTTCTGGTTTGGGTACCCCCATGCTATAGATGGTTCCACAGTCCTCAGCAAGTTATCTGAAGCCTTGTTGAGCTTTACAAAGGTGCTGTTGAGTATCTGACAAAGGCAAAGGAGCTGCAACACCTTTCAAACCTTTGGGCTCACGCTATTGATACCTCTGATCCTGATGACAAAAGTCAATTTGGGTTCCTCAGGTTTGTAGAAGTTGCCAGCTTTTCTGGCAACAGAATCTCATTTTTGTCCATCTGCCTATATTCCTTGTGGTAATGCTTAGCTTTTTCATAGATAAGCTTCCTCCTTGCCTTTCGAAGCATCTTTTGGGCAAACTTCTTTCTCAGATGGTTGATTTTCAACTCTGCAAAATTCCTTTGCTATTTTTAAAGGGTTTCTGCCACAGCAGGAACCTTCTTTTTCTTCTCTTGTGCACCCTCCATGAGTCCATCTGGAAAAGAGGAAATTCTGTCTCTTCTTTTCTTACGTAAACCCTACTGCCAACATGGGGCTTGAACTCACGACCTGGAAATCAAGAGTTGCATGCTCTACTGACTGAGCTAGCCAGGTGCCCCATTAACTTTTCCTAATATAGAAAAACTTTTACACCATATATTGCTTCTTACATTATATTATGCAATACATTCACATTGTGTTATGATAATATTGCTTACCATGAATTTTTTCATTTGGTCATAATTTTGACCATTACTGGACTTTTAATTCTTCTAACATGTGAGTTATTTTTCCAGTTTATTTAAATTTTTTTAATGTTTTAATTGAAATTAAAAATCACACATTTTCCATCTTAATCGTTTTTAAATTACATTTCAGTAATGTTAGTCGTATTCACATCGTTGCACAACAAATCTCTAGAACTTTTTCATCTTGTAAAACTGAAAGTCTGTACCCATTGAACAACTGTTTCCCCAACTGACCCCAACCCTTGGCAACCATAATTCTACTCTCCGTTTCTGAGTTTGAATGTGTTGGATACCTCATATAGGTGGAATCGTATAGTCCTTGTCTTTTTTTTTACCAGCTTATTTCACTTAGCATAATGTCCTCAAGGTTCATTCTTGTTTGGCATGTGACAAGATTTCTTTCCTTAAGCTGAATAATAATCCGTTGTGTGTATATACCACATTTTCTTTATTTATGCATCCATCGGTGGACATTTAGGTTGCAGAAGCTATTGTGAATGATGAGATGTGAATATCTCTTGGCTATTGTGAACAATGCCACTTTGGGGTGCCCCCAAAGTACTTTGAATGTAGACACTAATCTATCCCCATGCCTGAAAATAGTTCTTGACGGTAAGTAAGAACTGTGGACTCGAGCTAGCAGGGAGGGTAAAGTGGGCCACTCTGGTCAGGATCCCATCTATGGATGTCCAGACAACAGTGGAGGGAAGGAGAAAAAATAGCCTGAATCACTCAGAGCAGAATTTCTTATCTAAAAGATTATATGCCTACCATGGGCAGAACACCATGCTAGGTGCTTTCGTATGTGTTGGGGCAGGGGGGGGGGGGATGCGGAGGGTTTCTTGGATTAAGATAATTATGACAATAAGATTTTTTTTTCAAGTTCTCAGGATCATTTCTAAATAATAATGAAAATAGTGATCACCAGTGTCAGGAACAGGCCCAGCACAGGAAGATATCAGAACCTTACATGGAGAGAGGGCTCGTGTTATTTGGAAAGAGAATTAAACTGAGAATAGAAAAATTCAGATTTCAGATAGGATACAAACTATTGAAATTTAAGTTTAACAACTTCCTCCCCCCCCCCCGACTATTGGGGTATGGGTTAGGATAATTAAGTGTGGGTCTGTGTGGCTGAGGCAGCAAATACCAATCTCTGAAAGCCCACAGAAGCCTTTACCAGGGTTCTACCTGATGTTTTTTGTTCCTACGTTGCTGTTGAAATTGTTTCTGTTGAAAGCTAGTTTTAAAGAAATTTAGTTTCACTTGTGAGCCCCAGAGTCTGTATCTGGGCCCACAAGTCATGGCTATGGATGACATTCCTGAGAAAATCAGCTTACACACAAAAGATAAGACCAATTTTGAGCTTCGCTGGGGAATAGAAATTGTATAAACTTTCAAGAAGGGAAAGTAAAGCCATCATAAACTTGAACAGCTTAAACTGACTTTCAATGATTTCAGGCCTTAGAGAAGAAGGATTACTGCAGACTCAACCTGTTGGTACCACTTTACTGGAGCTCCTTTCCTTGTCACCATAGCAAATGTGGTTATCGATGGTACAGGGAAGCAGAAAAGACTGGCCTGAGAGTCAGAGATGGGTTCTAGTTCCAGCTCGGCCACTAGACAGCTGGATGGCTTTAGACATGTGCCATTCTCTCTCGAGTGTCAGCTTCCCTTCCTGAAATCCCAGTAGCACTTGGATGAGAAGCTCACCATCCCTTTCAGCTCTGACATTCTGTGAATTAATGATATACTTGACCACTATGTCCATTCTACTGTTTATTTGGCATTTGTTCATTTGATACATATATACATATATAAAAATCTGTACAAGGTAAAAATACAAAATAAGTATTTCTTTATAAGTTATGCAATTAAACAGCTACCTTTTTAAAGTTTAAAAGCCATTGCAGAGAGAGACAGAGAGAAAAGTCTAGTCAATCCTTTATAGTCATTCACAATAACATTGGTATAAAATATCATACATGTGTACAAAATAGTGTACAGTTCATAAAAGCTGTGCAAAGACAGCAAAGTTCTGTAAAAAAAAAAAAAATCAAAATCAAAGAGGCTGTGGGTTCTCTCTCTGCTTATGTCATGCCCAGTGCTCGAGTCTTGCAGGTCTGTGTAATCTCCCTAGAAATAATAAAAGGGCACAAGGTAGAGTGCTTGGTGCATATACTATGGATGCAGAAATTAAAAAGAAAAAGCTCTGAAAGACGCATACAGAAATAGAGACTGACTCTTCCTTCAATAACTCACTTCTTTGCCCAGAGAGCATTTGGAATACAACAGGAGGGACTCAGTATTTATGTTGTGCCTTAGACCAGAAGGTGTATATGTGTATAAAATTTAAAAAAAATTTTTTTAATTCAGATATCTAAGGGAGCTGCTATGGAAAGACTGGGTTACCAGAGTCGACATGGGTAGGAGACCGTTCCACCAAAGACAGGGGGGTGGATCTAGGAAGTCAGAGGTCTTAGAGTTATATGCTTGATGTTGTGACTCCTAACTTCGTTTCCTTCTCCATAAAGAGTTTCCTGTCTTACAGAGTTGTGGCTTCTAAAGACCAGCAGGGCCTGGCTCACAGCAAGACCCAGGCTATAGGAGTGAACACCCCACTGTGTTTTAAATAGCTGGCAATAAGCAAGATAGGAGCTCCGGTGGGAAGTTAAGGCTGGGACCAAGACCTAAACTTCACTTACGTGGAGAGAGCTGCTGGGAGGTGTGTGGGGCAAGGAAACGCCATTTTGGGCAATGGAAGGGGCTGCGGCGCCCTTGACCAGGCTGAGGTTCTGCAAAGGGAAGCGGCAGCGTCTGGACAGCGGGGACTAAGCGGACAAGCAGACTGAATCACACCTCTTCAATTTCAAAGTACTTTGAAACAGTACGCAGGGCACGGGAGGGCTTCTAAGACACGGTGATCTCCTCCTCTTCGCCCTCCTCATCGTCCTCGGAGTCGGAGAAGTCCGAAGGCTTGCCGGGGCTGCTGGAGTGAGCCGGTGAGGCAGGCAGCGGCCCTTCCAGCCGCGGGTCCCGCAGGTGCCGAGGGTCGGGGGACGCGTGATAGACCAGGCGGTGGCGGGGGCTGCCCGGGCCGTCGTCTTCCTCCTCGTCATCCCCTGGGCCCTTCTGGCCCACGTCGCTGAGGTCCGGGTGCGGATTGAGTTTCGTGGGAAGGGTCTGCTCTCGGCAGCCCCCGCTAGACAGAAGCTCGCGCTCCTTGGAGTTCCGCCACTTCATGCGTCGGTTCTGGAACCAGATTTTCACCTGGAGCGGGGAGGAGAGAGAGCGGGGGACAAGCAGCGGTTATCGCAGCTGCTCCCCACCAAGGGCGTGGGGGAGGGGCTCCGGCAGGACCGTCGGGGAGGTAAGAGGCTCTGTCCTTCTCCCCCTCCTTGCCCGCTGCCCGGTGAGTTCAGATGGTCAAGGACTCACCCTACCCTCACCCCCTCCTCAGCTTCTCGCTCCTCTAGCCCCATCCTCACGCACCTGACCCGGCTGGGCGCAGGTGGGCGGGGGGGGGGGGGGGCGCTGAGCCGGGGAGAGAAGCAAGCTGTCCCGAGTGGCCTCAAGGAAGCTGGCTCGTGCGCTCATTCCCTCTCTAGACTTTACTTTCCCCATCCGTAGGAGGGGACCTAACGGGTTTCAGAGGACCCTCCCAATTGCACGATGCGTGGGGGAGGGGTGAAGCGGGGAGGGTGGGGCTGTGGGGAGACCGCCCTCACTTGTGAGTCTTTCAAGCCCAACTTGGCCGCCAGCTTCTTGCGGTCGGGCTTGCTGATGTACTTCTGCTTCTGGAACATCTTCTCCAGCGCCTTGCGCTGCACGTCGGAGAACACGGCTCGTCGCAGCATGCCTCGGCGAGGCTTGCCGCGGGCAGCAAGCGGCCAGGAGAAGGTCCCCGGGATGGGCACGACGCTCGAGGACGCTGCGGAGGGGTGGGGTGGTGGGTTGCGAGTGAGTGGGCGGCGTCCCGCCGCGGCAGTAGCGTCTGCCCCTCCCTTGTGGCCTCCCTCGGTTTTTCTCTCTGATCCCTTCATCTCTTTAAAGCTCTCCTTTTTCTCCCCTTGGAGAATAGACCAGGAACCTACAAACCTGCGAGACTGAAAGGCGCTTTCCGCCCAAATAACTTTCCCTTTCAACCAGGCAAACCCGGATTAGGTAAAACCACGGAAACACAGAAAACAGCCTCCACAATAGCCTGTTTCGTTTTTCCATTCAACAGTCTCAGGGGAACAGTGTCAAGGGAACAAACCTGCGTATATCGGCTAAAATAGCAAAAGAAAAAATTTACAAAAATAAAAATAAAAATACCCAGCTGAGGCCGCTGGGTTTCCCCCTTATGCTCTTATCACCTTGGTGGCTTTTGCATTCTTTAGATGAAAATGAGGTGCCTTACTTATTTGACAGAAGAAAATCCGCTTTGGATTTTTTTTTTTTTGAAAAATCCAATCAGCATTCATCTTTTTCATATTAATCTTTCTTCCCCTCCCCCACAAAACGTAAAGAATTCGGCCCGAATACATGAAAAGTGGCAGCTAATTAGCACATTGACCGCTCCCCAATGGGTATTGGCATGATAAAAAGGGGGAGAGTTTTCCTTTAAGGGAGGGAAAAAAAAAAAACCAAAAAGAAACAGAGACTCTAATGAAGCGTGAATGGTAATTGTGTAGTAATGAACTAACAGAAAAAGACTGAGGACAAGCAGCGAAAGCCATATATTACTGGGACAAAAGAGATTTACACTTTCAAACTAAACACAACTGCAGGCCAAGACCATTGGGAGAATACTGATGGCAGAGGCTTCTCTTCCCGGAATCATTTTCATTAAATGGACATGAAAAGCTATTTATAAAGCTCGGGTTGTTTTTGTTGGAGCATTGAGATGAGGGAGAAAGGCAGCAAATTCCATTATCAGCAGCAGCATGAATGGTGGTGGGGGGCTGTTGGTGAATTCTCTCTCCCCCTTTTAAAAATCAATTGCTTATTTCTTTCTCTGATATTTGGGAGTGTTGTCGTGGTTCTACCCATCCCCCACCAACCGTGCCCAGTCTCCCTTCTCTTTATAGGCTCTCCTCTGTCTCCTGAGTCTTGACCGGTTGCTGAGTTTTCAGCTATACTTTGAGGCACCACTGGGATTCCAGGATGGATAAAAACCTCGTGTAAACTGTTGAAGGTGTTTCTCCTCCAGACTAGGACCCCATTACGGGCTTCCCTCAGACTTATTTTAGAAGTTGAAGGTCTTTAAAAAAGATAAGGCGGTGGGGGGAAGGGTACGAGAAGAGGTTGGGAAATCAGGTTGGAAATAGAAGGTTGGGGTTGTGGGAGGATCTAGTCCCCCTCCCCGTGGGCGACCCCAGGCATCCCACACAAGAGGGCACCCCATGTGGTCTTGTGAAAAGCCCGAAACCCTGAATGAGTCTTAAAGAGAAATTAGCCCCGGCTGGTAGGTGTCTCTCGGCGGCGTGGAGGGGCGAGGGCCGGTCTGTGTGTGGCTGCCCGGAGGAGCTGACCAATTGGTCATGGTGCTGAAACCTTTGTGGCGGAATCGTGGCCAAGTGCACTGACTCTGTGGGAAAACGGCGGCGTGAAGGGATGCCAACAGCTCCTCGCCGGGAAGGGAACCGCCTCAAATTGGGACCATGACAATTCCTACTAATTTGTAGAGCAGGGAATTGGTGCAAAGTGTCAAGCAGTCACTGCTTGTGCTAAATAGGGCATCAAATTGGCGCGACGGATTCGTGAATGTTGTACGCCTCGCAACCTCTGAACCAGAGCATAACCCCGAGGGGTGGACGGAGAAATATGGCTTTCGGAGCAGGGAGCGACGGGCTGGGGCTGGGGCGCCGCCCCCCAGGAAGGGGAATGAGACCTACCTGGGAAATAAGAAGATCTGATGAAAGGCTGGAAGGAGCCTTCAAAGTAGGGAAAGGCGAAGGTCTTGGGAGGGACGCTCTGGAGTAAGGCAGGGGATGTTTCTGGCAGAGAGTAAAGGAGAAAGGAAAAGAGAGAGAGAGACAGAAAGGGAATTTGATTAGGTACTTGATTATTGTACAGAACATTGAATATATGATATGATTAACCCTTCAGCTGGCTTCAAAGGCATCTTTCTCAATGTTTTGACAAAGTAGAAGAAACCTTTTCCTAACATCATGTCATCTGTGGAATCCTTCCACCACCACCACCACCCTCCCCCACCCCCTCCCCACGCACCTCAGAGTTGGCTCCCTGTCCCGATTCTCATCCTAGGTACTAACGAGATATGCAGTATTAGGGCGGGTAGGAAAAGAATTGTAGATCCATTATACTAGCTGAGCTAGTAAATATATTGTCTTGGGTTTATAAAAACTGGCTTCCAAAAGTTTGAGGGCAGAAACACAACACGCCTAGGGGCGGGCGCTCTCTCCGACTGCAGGTAATCAAGTTCGTTCTGAGGGTGGGGCGAACCTGGAGGCTTTTCTTCCGGGAATTGGCTGGACCGGAGTCTCACATTGCACGAGTGGGGTCCCGGGGATCCTGCGTAAGTGTATGTGCGCAGATGTGTGAGTGGGCGAGGAAACAGGAAACCGGGGCAAGAAGGACTCGCACCTGGACCGGCCCTCAGTGTCCTGCGCTCACTTACCGGTTCTGGGAGCAGAGGAGAGGATGGCGTTAACCCCAAACTTCAGAAACGTTGGCTCGCTGGCAGGGGCGGCGGCCGTCTGAGGTGAACCGTCCGGTCGGCTGCCTGGACCCGGGGAGCCCAGGTCCGAGGTCCCGGTGTCTGTGAGAGTCGCGGGGGCCCCCTGCCTAGGGGGCGACATGCTGGCCGTGGGTAAGCTGCGGGGCAGGTAAGCCGGAGGCCGGCTGATGCGGATCAGATCTTCCACCAGGAAGCTCGAGTGGCCGGAAAATGCCGACTGCAGGGACTGGGGCAGCGTTAAGGTGGGCGTGGGGCGCAAGAGGCTCGGGTACCCGGCGGGGGGCGCGAGGAGGCCAGGGAACATCATGTTAGGCGCGGGTCGGGCGGAATAACCCTTCTTCCAGTGGCCTGAGGGTAAATGCCTCGCTTCCCGCCCCTCCCGCCCCCGCGATGCCCTCTCTCTTGGGCTTAGCAAAAGTCTCCAAGTAATGATCCCACTTGGGCGTCTGCGAGTCCTCCGTGGTCCTCCCGTCGAGGTGATGGTTTTATAGTGGCCCGCCCGTTAAAGCGCTTTGAAAAGTGACAGCTCTGACAATGAAGTTCAACAAAGTTCTCCACTCGAGCTTCATTCGCCGGAGGCTCTGGGCGCTCTGATTGGCGCAGGGGTGCAATTTATGATTGGATTAGTCTTCATAAGCATGGCCCGCACAATGGGCCGGCAACAAAGGCTGGCGCGCATCAATTCTGCATATCGACCGCCTCTTTGCAATACAGTGCGCCCCCAAAGCTCTCGCCGGGAGTTTTTGTTCCGAAGCAACACCCGGGCTAATTAAATGCCTATTTAGAAGTTTCAGATGACATCTTGCCTCATAGAAAAGGAATTATTTAAAGAACGCACTAAATTTATTTGCAGCTCCCCTGCCGAGTCTGGAAAATAAATCAATAAATATTCATAGAAATTCGTCTCCAGGCAATCAGTAAAATAGCCCTCCCCCTTGTGGGGAGGGCAACGGAAGATTTCAAGTCAGTGAACACGAAAATATACTCCCTCTTCAGTCTCTAGCTGTATAGGTTACTCCAGCTGAGGCATAAAGCAGATGTGAGGGGTGGGTAAAATCAGTGTTTGTGGGGTGCCATTCTGACAACACAGGGAGATTGGGAATTAATGCTTTGGGGTTATTGGGTGGAGTCCATAAGGATGGAGGGGGAGGTCTGGATTTGAGTTATTTCGGGTCGGGAAACTAAGAGTTTGAGAGAGTTGGTAGATACCTGAATAGTAAAATGTGTCTCCTGCAAACTCCCAGAAACTTGGAAAACGATTTCAGCGAGATTTCTTTAGAAGTGTCAGCAAGGAGCACTCCGCAGCTTGCCTGGGGGAGGATCAGAGGGGAGCAACGCACAGGGTCCAGGCTGCTGGATTCCACTTGAGCAGCCTCAGGCCAGGTGACCTGAATGCTAGAACTGCTATGCCGGCCCTTTTCCCACCTCAAGGAGCCCTCAGAAATTTCATTTGAAACTTACGGCCTGGACTTTTGAAGCCATAGCAGCAAAAGTTGAGATTCCTCGAGAGAGCCCTACCCATTGCCGGGTGCTTAACTTTGGCCAAAGTTTTGCAGCTTCTTAATTAACTGCAGTATACAAACGCCTGAAAACAGCCTGGGAAGAACGCAGTTCTCAAGAATGCTGGTCCCACGTCAGGAGACCCAATGCTTAATCGGGGACCTCAAACGAGAGTCTTCCCGGAGACAGTCTTTCTCTTCACTGGGGGTTGGGGCTGAGGGAACGCTGAACCTCAATCCCCCCATTTCTCTGTTCGGCGAGATAACAGATGTGTTAAACGTCCCATTCATTTCTCTGGTGTGGCTGAACCTCCCCAAAGAGAAGTGTGCAGCCCAGCCAGGCCGCCCTGATCCTATTAACCATGAACTAACTGTCACCTTCAGCTGGTTTTCCTTTTTGCTTTTTAACACAAAGCTTTCTCAAAAATCTTATTAACCAGCTTTATTTCTCTCGATGGTTTTGTTCAGGGCGTTTTGTGTTGATGATCTCCATGTCGCTGCTTTAACCATTCAATAAAAGTGCATCTGCGATTTATATCACATTAAACCAGGAACGGAGTCCGCTAAAGCTCTCCCTTGATTCAAATTAAAAAGTTATTTAGGGCCAGGCTCTGGAGCCGAATTATAATGCTTTACGATGACGCAAGTATGGAGTTTCTGAGCCCGAGACTCTTATGGAGGCGTACTGGCCAGGCAGGCTGTCAAAAACCTCTAAGGAAAGGAATGACTTCTAAATAAGTGGGTATTTAAATATGGGAAATGCATCACTCCAGTTAATTGGAGACCTCTGGAAACGGACGAGGGACGTGTGTGAAGAACTTCCAAAGTTTCTCTTTTTGAAGTCTTGCAATAAAATAGGGGAGAAAAGTCTAAACTGTTTGAACACCTGCACTTTCATCTTGCCACAAGACGAAGTTTTCCATCGCAGTCCATTTCCCCCTACCCCGGTCCCCAACTGCTTTGTGGAAGCTGGAAGATCGGCTCTGTTTTTTTGCATTCTCTCCCTCCAACTCTTCTCATCTCTAATTCTCCATCGCCAACGCCTCCTTCTCTTCCTCCTCCTTCCACCTTCCTCCACTTCTCCCTCCCTCCCTCGTTCCTTTCCTCCCCGCCTGGAGCCGTTGCTTGTTCCAGGGGTGGAGAAGAGCGGTAACTACCGGTGTTGAATTACCCATCAGAGAAGCGCTTGCCCAGGTCTTCCGGAAGATCGGAATAGAGCCTCGGTTTGCAGGGGTTTTGGCGAGGAGGAGGGGAGTGCTCAGAACTCAAAGCTAGTCTGGGGCCTTCCTAGTGCCATCCTCTTCCCCAGGCCTCCTCTCCTGCTGGGGTATTTCGCTGGGTGTAGTTTTTAGTTATTATCCTGTAGATTGACACGCTCCATTGGCCCTTTACTATCACGCGCGCGCGCGGGCGCGCGCGTACACATGCCTCCCCCGCTCCCGGGTCATTCTGCCTTACTATAGACTAACTGCTGCTAACTTCGCCTTGTAAAAGGGGCCCTGACATTTTTGGAAGGTGGGTCAACCCCTTGCTGAGATCCACGTGGACCTTGCCTCCAGCGGTCCGTCTGCAGAGTCCCCTAAGGAATTCCTAAGGCGAAAAGAGGAAAAGTGAGGGCGGGGGCGAGGGCTGGCCGCCCGTGAAAAGGCAGAATAAATCCTAAGGAAGCAAGAAATCGGACGAAAGGATCTTACTTTAAGTGATCTCCTTGAACGCGTCTTTTCAAACTCCGCGATAGCCTAAGGGGCTGCGCGGCGCGGCGTCTGTGGCTAAGACCTGTGACTAATGCCGTTTGACCTGAGCCCATGGGGTTTTGTGTGTCCTGCCATTCATTGTAATGTCGTTATCTTCAAGTTTATTTCAAAGAAGTCGCTCACGTCCTCTCTCCCAGAGCTGCGTTGTTTATTTCTCTTTCAAAGGAAAAAGCGCAAGAGGCAAAGAGAGAATCGGAGGCCCTGGCTGCCTTTAAGGTCCTTGCCTGTGCCGCGGGCGCTACTGCTTGCTGCGGGAGGCTGCAGCAAAGCTGGCCGGACTCCTGGGGCCTACAAAGCCAAAGCTGCCAGAGCCTCCCTGGGACCGCAGGGTGGGCTCTCAGAACCCGCTATGGGGAATTTCTTTCCTCTCCGGCAGTGGAGAGCGGGCGGGTCCCAGCCCCACGCGCCAAGCTCTTGCAGTTGTGGGGCCCCCTGCAATATGGGCGGAGCCGGGAGCACCTCGGTAACCGCAGGCCGCAGAGGGAGAAGGGCCTGCAAAGTAGAGTGACTTAAGATTCCCGGCCGTCAGAAAACATAACCAGTTAGGGAAGTTAGGGAAGGTTGGGACCTCAAGGTAGCACTTTGCAAGGGTTTGAACCCCCTGGCCGTGGCTCTCTGGGGCTGGGGCTGCAGACAGTTGGAGCACGCCTCGGAAGTTAGGACGCGGAAAGGCGGCAACGGGGAAAGGGCCCCGCTGCCTGGTTTCTCCGGTCTTGGGGGAAAAGAGGGAGCTGACCCCCTGGGCAAAGGAGGAGGGCGACGAGGCTCGGGCTGCAAGCGCTTTCCAGTCGTCCCACCCTCTAGGCAAGCCGCTCTATTAAGACACCTCTAAGGGGTTCACCTTCAGAATACGCCACTAGGAACTACCGGCCTCCCCAGCCCTTTCTGTCGTCTCTCCCCACCCCTCATTCCTTTCACACTCACTCCCCCCCCCCCTTTTCCTTGAAAATCCTTCTATTGTGCCAATCAAGCAGATGGTTTGCAGGAAATATAGCTTGGCCTCGCTGACCGAAACTAATTTTAACTAGCTTTCCAAGCCTGAAACGTTTGTTTTGCTCTTACAAAATAGCCCCCAAAACAGCTGGCAAGGGTGAATTAAACCCATTAAAGACACATTTATAAGAAATTATATTCACATAGATTGCCTGAACCCCCCTGTGCAGCCTAAGAGGGGAGATGAGCGCATTTAAATGAAAATGTCGCCCAACGCTCCCCTCCTTAACGTAGCCTGAAAGTCTCAAAACATTTTACTAAATAGATTAACTTGACTATTGTCTTGCATCACATTTATCAGCTTCATTAAGTGAATAGCTGAACAAATATATTACGCATGCATGAAAAGCTCTTTTTCGAGGAGCCTCATTGTATCCTCAGCCCTGACAGGTGGTTAACTGTGTGTTGTGTTTTTTTGTGGGTTTTTTGTGTTTTCTTTTTCTTCTTCTTCTTCTTTTTGAACCCGAAGAAAGAGGATCTGTGTAGAGCAGCTCGGCGAGCAGTGCCTGCCTGGCGGGAGTTTACTTTAACCCGGGGCTTGGACGCCGAGGCCCAACGATATTAACACGGTGAGGCGTCGGCACAGGCGATCTCGGCCCATTCAAAACGATCAAAATTAAATTTAGATGAGTTGGGCCTTGACTACTTTTTCTCTCCATCACACCACACCATCCCCCCCCCCCCGTCTGGGAAATCACTTTCGTATTGTTTCTTCTCAAAGCTAATGCTTCTCGCGCGCGCCTTAAAAATAAATTGCCTTCGCTTTTCCTTGCTTGACCAGCTCTCCCTCAGACTGCCGAGTTAAATATCCTTTTAACTCACATTTGGATCCATTTCACTTCACTGGGGGTCCTTAGTGACAGCCCTTGTCTCCCGGGCCTCAGTGTCCCTGTGTGTGAAAGGAGGGACTCCCCTAGCCAGCTCTCTATAGGCCCTTCCTTCCAGATCTGACCTTCTAAAGTTTAAAAACGCTCAGCTCTTTGTCGCCCCACCGCGGGCCCCATCAGCTCCCAGAGCCTCGTCCCGTCAGGCCCCTGGAAAGACAGCATTTCCGGGTGCCCAGGGCGCGCCGGGCGTGGAGAGATCGAGCGCCCAGTGCGCTGGGGGCTTCGGGGCAGAGCGGCCAGCCCGGGAGGACTGCGCCGGCGCGGTTCCTGCGCCTCGGGTCTCGTGATCCCCTCGGTGCGGAGAGCAAAGCCCCGGGGCCCCTGGGCCCTTGGGTCCAGCCCCGCGTCCTACCATGCATCGCCCTCTGAGCGCTCTCCTCTTCCGTCTTGGTCCCGCCACGAAGTGTGGCCCGACGCCAGGGGTAAAACAGGTGATCCCCCCCCCCCCCCCCGCACGCTCCCCTGGTCCTGGAAACGCCTTTCAGGCGCTTTAATTACCCGTAGAGGCCCCACAATGAACCGCTTCCTCACCGCCTCGCCACCTCCCCACCAACCTGTCCCAGCTTCCCTTTTCTCCCCGCCCTTTCCCCTCGCCTCGAGCTGCAACTATTGATTTCCTGTCCCAGAGTCCTTCTGGATAAAGAGGCTTGGATGAAGGTGAAGTTGGATGACCTGACGGGGCGCTGGGTGGGAAAGGGTATAGGACCTTTCCCTAGGCCTGAAAGGGCCGCGTTTGTCGACGGCTGGAGGGAGAAGAGAGAGTATGGAATCTATTCCGCCTTCTTTCCAGGCCCCAGGCCTCAGGCCCCCCGGGATCCGGAGCAGAGGCCTCTTAGCGAGTCTGGTTTTGTGTTGGGGTGGAGCTGCCCCCTAGGGTGCAGGGGGGGAATTCGGTCTAGTGAGTTGGGTGACAGGTCCTGGAGAAATGAAGTGGCCCACTCCCCACCGCCCCCACCCCCACACACGAACAGGGGACCCCAGAGGAGACTGGTCTTGTTTCCTTTGAGCGGGTGTGAGAAGTCGGTGTTGTGAGGTTCACACCAATGTTAAAACTACCTCTGGGTTTGTTGTCTTGATATTAAACCCACTCGTGTCCAACACTTAAGAGCCCACAAGGGAAAAAGATGTTTGCCTATGCACTGAGACACTCTTTTCCAAAACAGAATCTTGTTTCACCTTCTCCTTTTTCTTCCTCTGTTTGTTAAACAACAACAAAAACAGATGGTATGTTCTAAAACATAAAGGAAAAGGAGTCATTGTTAGATTTAGGGTCAGTTGATTGGAGGGGGTAGCGGGGGAAATATCCTTGTCTAAACATCCCAAATTCTTAAACTCATTTTCTCTGAAATTTAGAGATTGCTTTTTTGGGACAAAGAGGTATTTTTCCAGTGCAGATACCCATGGGAGGATTAGAGGTAAGACTACTAGTTCTTTATAATGTGGTGAAAATTAGCTGTAAGAAATATTTTTCTTCTAACAGGTAGGGAGTCTTGATTTGGTTAGAGGAGGAACCTATCAGATAGAAAGACTTAAAAAAAAAAAGTTTATTCTAAACCCAACATGTGGCTCGAACTCACAACCCCAAGATCAAGAGTTGCATGCTCTTATGACTGAGCCAGCCAGGTGTCCCTAGAGAGGCTGTTTTGAATCATGAATCCGTATTTCAGAGGTAAGTATTCTGAAGTGTGTGGGCCTCTAAGTTGCTGGAGGTTTGTTGGCAGAGGCTGAGGTGGTTCTAGAGGTAATTTCAGGAAAGAGGGAGAGGAAAAATCCTCCCAAGACTTTTACCTGCTATGTGGTTCTGTTTAATGTAGGGAAAGGAGAGGGAGACTTGGGAAATGTGACATCTCTTGCATTGAGAAGGCGTGTGGAAAATAGCCTTCCTTATCTTAGGGTATTACCTATACTGTACAATGGCCTTAAGTCAACCGCCATCTACAGGCGTTAAACCAAAACATTCCCTTGCCTGCTTACCTCATCCACTATCAACCTTCCCCTCTAACTGCAGAGAGCAAAAGAGATGGTTATTCGACATAAATGCCTCCCATTTCCTTCCTGCCAACTTCCTTCCCATTGTATTCACATTTCCACTTAGTTAAGTCATCTTCTGCCTTCTTGGGGACAGTATTAATTATTTATTCTTTGTTTGCCCTTCCAAATTTACTTGCAACCTTTCTTTCCCTGCTTTTACCTGAAGAGGCTGGCCTCTAGGGAATGCATTGCCTCCGGGATACTTTGCTGGCTGGTTTCTTCTAGTTGGTTTCAGTCCATGGCAGGCAATTGCACCAAGTCAAGGGCTGGAGGAGAGGAAGGCTGAGGTATGTATTCCTCTTGCTTTCTTCTTGATTTGTTGAATTTCTGGGAGTGACTGCAGCCGCAGATCCCAAGCTCCCTAGGCTCTGGCAATATTATCTCGACAACCTACTGCACTTACAGGCCTAGGGATATAATGGGATATAATGGCTTCTCACTGTTGCTCGTCTTTGTTGCATTGACATCCCTTCTTTAGTTCCTTAACCCTGTCCCCATTTCTGTAATTGGTTTCTGTTTTGGAAATAATTGCTGCTGAACTCCTCACCGATATGGGGACCTAGTTTCTCCATCTGTAGCTTCAATATCCCCTTTACCACAGATTTGTCCAAACGATGCTCATTTTGGGGGCACCTGGCTGGCTCCATCAGTAGAGCATGTGACTCTTGATCTCAGGGTTGTGAGTTCAACCCCCCACACTGGGCGTAAAGTTTACTTAAAAGTAAAACAAAACATCAAATAGTGCTAATTTTCAAAAGCACCCTCTCTTGGCCTCATTCCATCACCAATAATTCCTTCTTACACATTTCCTCTAAGTTTTCTGAGGCCTGAGATAAGACTGTAGGTGGAAGCCTGTTGCATACCCTACTTCACTTCCCATGCTGACTCCATCCTACATCATGAATGGTCATGCATCCAAGAGTGCAGACGCCTGGTCCACATGTCCAAGATCCATCCACACCCTTCTACCCCTAACAGTCATCCGTGATCTGTGCCTCAGGTTTAGAAATGAGCATGCGAGGGGCTGAGTTAACTCATGGAAAGAGAGACCTAGGAAGAGGCTTGTGTAATCTTGGAAAGTAGACTTGGTTCCAACTGAGTAAAGAATTCCAAGGCCTAAAAGGGAGTGTACGGGCTCTAGGTGAGCATGTCCCCTTAGCCACATGGACATGGGTGGAGCTGGAGGGGAGCCAGACTGGGGGCTCTCCTTAAAGTTCAGGGCCCAGGCAAGTTCCCTGATGGTTCAGGTCTAAGCATGATGCTTTTTTTAACAATCATACTTTTTGAAAACAACATCTACCCTTGGGTTCTCTTATTTTTGCCACTTCCATGACCTTTCTCAACCTGCTGCCGTCACATTCCATTGAAATGGCTGTTGTCAGTGTCACTGATGTCCCCGTTAGGATTGTCAGTGAACTCACTTTACTTGGACCACCTGCAGCCTTCATCACTGCACATTTCTCCCTCCATCTTGGCCTCACGGTTTTCTTTTTTTCCTTGTTGGACTGCTTCTTACTCTTTTTATGAACTCGCTTTTCTCTGTTCATCCCTTAGCTTGCGGTGTTATCTTGGATTCTGACTTGGGCTTTTCTCCTACTTATTGAGATTATAACCTATTAGTTACTCTATTCCTGTTGAGCTACCTGCTCTTCCTCAAGTGTGCCCTGCTCTCTCAAACCCCAGTGCCTTTGTGCACATCACTCCTTCCGTACTCTCTTTGCCTGGTGAACTTCTGCTGGTTGGGAAAGATTTGGCCTAAGCCTTGCCTCCTCTGTAACCTTTCTCTGACATGTACTCTGTGGTCTGCATTCCCTTGGAGTACCTAATATCCCCTTTGATCATTGCATTTTTTGACCTTGTATTTAGAATTGCCAGATAGAATTCTAAATGCACAGTTACGTTTGAATTTCAAACAAATATTATTTTTTGTATAAGTATGTCCCAAATATTATGTGGGATATACCTATACTAAAAAAGTTATCTATTATTTATCAGAAAATTAAATTTAACGGGATGGTCTGTATTTTTATTTGCTAAATCTGGCGGCTGTACCTAGAATGTTAGAATAATTTACATGTTTGTTTCCCTCGTAGACCATAAACTCATTGAGGGCAGGCACCATATCCTTTGTCTCTGTGTCCTGGTGCCTGGCATGTGGCATGCATTAAGAGAAATGTGTGCAGAGTGACAAGTTCTTTAAGTTCTGGGAGCACTCTCCCGTCTCATCTAAAAGGACCTTTCCTGCCTTAAAGTTCAGTGTATTTCATTCACTGATCTCTCTTCTAGCCTCTTATAAAGTCTTGTCGTTCACAGTTCTTCATTTATACAGTTTGGTTCTCTAGATGATAGTCAGATTGGGAAGCTTCAGATTTTGTCAAAAGGCTGTCTAATTTTCATCTGTATGCCCTAGGCGAGTCCTCTTTGCTGATTGAATGATTAGGTGATGACTTTAGTTAGTACTGTTTGCCATTAGCGGACATTATCAGTGAATATGCTTAGTTGACAAAACATGTGTAATAAAGAGTCACATCCCATAGCACAGGAACCACACTCAGGGTAACACATATGTACTAACTCACAGCATTAAATGGAGTAAATGCTTAATTTTTATAGTGTAATTAATGGATGTACTGGCAGATCCTTAACCAGCCTCATTTAGGTTCTTAGACAGAAACTATGTGTATAAATATGTGTCTGAATGAACTCATCTCTGAGAGAAATTATGTGACCCGGAAAGCCAAAAGCTGCTATTCAGATAACTGGCATTTGCCAAAGAAAGGGGTTCCAGCTAATCTTTGTGCCCTGGGTCCTAAATTAGCTGACATGAGTCAGAAGCCCAGCACAGGGTACAGAGTAGCAAAATTGGTTAATTCTGGTGGAAAGGAAGGTAAATAAAATGGGAAGCCAGAGGTGGGTAAATAAAATGGGAAGATTCAGAGAAGTCCATTGTATTATCTGAAAGAGTCAGAGTGCAGAGCTAGTGCCATACTGTCCAATTCAGTAGCCAATAGACACATGGGACTATTCAAATTCAAACTAAATAAATAAAATGTAAATAATTTAAATGTAAATAAAATTTAAAATATAGTTCCCCAGTCACATTAGCCACAATTCAAATACTCAAGAGCCACACATGACTCAATAGCCACATAAGGCCACCATATTGGATGGGACAGATGTAAAACATTTCCATCATTGCAGAAGTTTCTTGGACAGTATTGACTAGAGTTCCTGAATATGGGAAACTGATGCCAAGAAGCTGAGGCTGTCGGTCTAAGGACGTGGAGACTGCGGGGACATGACTGCCATATTCAAGTATTTGAAGGGTTGCCGAGAGAAAGAAAATAAGTAGCCAGTTCTGTGTTAATAGGAGGAACCAAAGAGAGGGAGGAGGTATACTTTACAGCAACTAGAGATTTTGATATATAAATTATATCTTATCACCCCATCCTTTCCTTCAACCAACAAACGTTTATTGAGATTCTACAGTGTACCAGCAGGCACTATTCAAGGTCTGGGAATACTGGAGTGAACAAGCCAGACACAGCTTGTGCCATGCTGGATCTTCCCATTCCACTTAGGACCAAGTAGAAGGAATGAGCCCCACACAGTTGCTGTCCCCGCCCATCCTCTACCACAGTTCTGCCTCCTCATTCTCTTCCCTCCTCTAAGGTGCCAGGCTCTTTCTAATCAGTATACCTTTGCCTATATTATTCTCTCTGCTTGATTCATTTGGTTAGCTCATGCTCATCCTTCAAATTACAGTTTCTTTTTTAATTTTTTATTTTTAAAATTCTTTACATCAATAAATGTGTATTTATTTTGAGAGAAAGGGAGATGGAGTGAGCGAGCATGTGTGCACACGTGAGCAGGGCAGGGGCAGAGAGAGAGAGGGAGAGAGAGAATCCCAAGCATGCTTCCCACTGTCATCACAGAGCCTGACTTGGGCCTTGATCTTACAAACCATGAGATCATGACCTGAGCCCAACTCAAGAGTAGGATGCTCAACCCACTGAGCCACCCAGGCGCCCCCAAACTGCAGTTTATTTATTTATTTTTTTAATTTTTTTTTAACGTTTTTATTTATTTTTGAGACAGAGAGAGACAGAGCATGAAGGGGGGAGGGGCAGAGAGAGAAGGAGACACAGAATCGGAAGCAGGCTCCAGGCTCTGAGCCATCAGCCCAGAGCCCCACGCGGGGCTCGAACTCACGGACCGCGAGATCGTGACCTGAGCTGAAGTCGGAGGCTTAACCGACTGCGCCACCCAGGCGCCCCCCAAACTGCAGTTTAAATGCTACTTTTTCATCACTCAGTTTTGATCACCCTGTAATTTTTTCTTCTTGGCCTTCTGTGGACAGAGAGAGAGAGAGAGCATCCATTGCTACTTTACTAGCTTGGGTCCAGTTACTTAACCTTTCTGTTCCTTAGTTTTTTCAAATGTTTCATCTAAGATGGGTGTAATAATACCTTAAAAGACTGTGACAAATGTTTATTGTTTAGAACAGTGACTGGCCAGTAAGAAACTTAGTTCCCTTTTTTCTCAGGAGACTAAACATCCTAATGCCTGATTTTCTTTTAAATGTCAGTGAAGGACATTTAACCAAATAACATTGACAACAACATAATGATAAAGATAATGATAGGTATTAAGTATTTTCCATATATTATTTAAAATAATCTTCAAAAACAGCCTCGTGAGGTAGATCCTATTATTATCCTCACTGATCTACAGAAGAAGACACAAAAACTTAGATTTAAAAACGTAACTATGTTGGCTTTGCACTGTGTCAGCCTGGCTAGGCTAAAGTCCATTTTTCAGAGTTGTCTTTCCCATGGAATCCTAGTTAGGATGGGCCACAAAACAGTCTTGAGCGACTGGGAGGGTGGAAAGAGCAGTAACCACCTTGTAGGCGATCAGCTGGCTCACCTCACTGATAGGAGGCAGCCTTGAGGCAGTACGTGTCCCACCTTCCCCAGCTTGTTTGACTCCTGAGCCAGGGGTGTGTGTGTGTGTGTGTGTGTGTGTGTGTGTGTAGCTCCCTGGAGAAGGGCTCTGGATTTTGCAGGGCAGCCACACCCACAAGGTCAGATGCAGCAGGGACCGACCTAGATTCCAGTCCGTTCTTGTAGAGTTCCAGCCTATGTTTGTGGATTTCAGCCTGCTCGTGATACATATAGGATATAGATGGTATATTGCCTATTGGTTCTGCTTCTCTGATTGAATCCTGACACGCAGTTAATCCCAGAGCTCGGGATTTGGAGCTCGGTCTCACACGGGGACCTATGTTCATAGCCATTATTCTGTACTGACTCAGAACCAACCTCTGAAGAAAGTTTTGGGATTTAAACTAATTTGTGGCTTGGTCCAGAGCCCTTTCCTTCTGCTTTTAAGTACAGTGGGATTAAGAAGTCCTTATACTCATAGGCCAAACAATCAGAGGACATTTCGCAACTGATAAAATTTACCTTAGTTTATAAAAATCGAAAATTCTACTTCTAGTAGTAATGACATAAGTATGTATTTAGCATTTACTGAATTTCAGGTACTGTTCTAAGTGCTTCTGTATCAAGTCAATCTTCACAAACTTCTTAAGAAATAGAAGCAGTATTTCAAACACTTGTTTTATTCATAAAAGTAAGCATTAGATTTATAAACAGTGAACTTTGTGTGGGCAAGGGACCCAGAGTTAGGAGAGCTCTTAGTTCCCTGCTCTGATAAAGGGAGGTGGATATATATGAACCACAGGTCTCCGTTGGCTCCATTTTGGAGAGCATTTATCTAAAGTGCTTAGTGCATATCTGTCTGTCAGCTGTGGTACTTCTGGCTGCGTTAGCAAAACACCTATTCAAAAATAGCAGAAACTGTAAAGAACAGTTATTATGTCATAAAGCAAGAGTTCCAGAAGCACAAAGGGTTCAGAGTTCATTAACTCATTGTCTCATTGATAACATTAAAAATCAAGATTCATTCTGTCTGTCTTCTCTGCTGTCCTTCACATGTTGGCTTGTCCTCTTTGGCCAGCTCCCTCATGGTCTCTGACGGCTGCCCCAGCTCTAGCATCACGTGCAAGTGACAACATTCAGCAGGAGAGTCAGTTTGTCTTCTCTTTCCTTTTATCAGCAGGAAAAAAGCCCACCTGGAAGATGCCTCCTCCTGTCTCATTGGCCAGAGTAGTGTCAGTTGCTCACATCTAAGCCAGTCATTGGTAAGGAAAATGGAATTAACGTTTTTAAAAAAATGTTTATTTATTTTGAGAAAGAGAGAGAGAGAGCGTGCGCGCGCACACATGCAAGCAGGGGAGGGGCAGCGAGGGAGAGAGAGAATCCCAGTCTCTGGGCTGACAGCTCAGGGCTCGATACTATGAACCTGTGAGACCATGACTTGAGCAGAAATCAAGAGTTGGATGCTTAAACGACCGAGCCACCCAGGATCCCTGGGATTAGCATTTTGGGGGTATTTATTTATTTGTTATTTTTTAAAAATACAATTTTTGTCAAATTGGTTAACATACAGCGTATACAGTGTGCTCTTGGTTTGGGGGGTAGATTCCCATGGTTCATTGCTTGCATACACACCCAGTGCTCATCCCAACAAGTGCCCTCCTCAGTGCCCATCTAGTGTTTTTAATTAAATAGATCAAGGGTCACTTTCCTAGAGATACATAGGTATTAGATTTCTGAACAGAGAGGATCCCTATTAAGAAAGGTAAAGGGGTCTGGTTTTATATATGCAACAGACAGGGTCTATTATGACATCTTGAAACACAGTGCATGAAGTGTGCCTTACCCAAAGTTAGACTCACGGCTGAGTTCTGGTAGCTGTTCTTTACTACTATCTGACTCCTGTTTTATAAAAAATTTTAATGATTATCACAGATATTCATTGCTAATGCCCACCAGTAGTCATTTTTCTCCTCCTTATGGACACACAGACAGCATTTCCTAGCTTTCCTCACAGTTAGATGGAGCCATACACTCAGCTCTGGGCAACAGAATGTGGGCAGAAGTAATGTGCATCATTTCCAGGCTTGGCATATAAAATCTCTTATACACAATCCTTTTTCTCTTTCCTTCCATTAGGGCAAGGAGGCCCCACGGTGGAGTGGAAGAGGTACAGCATGTAATGAGAGCACAGATTCCTGAGTCATGGCTTGGAGGTGAGCGACCCATCTTGTATTGGTCTGGGACATAGACAAGAAAAAAGCTTCTATTATATGATTTTGGAGTTATCAGAGAATGTATCCCGTTTTGACTAATGGACCCACCCAAATCATCTTCCTCATGCCCAGTGAGCATATGGGTTGCACATGTGGTGTGCGTGTCTTGTACCGCCAAGATGGTTATCCTAATATGCATGAAGTCCTATGCATATTAAAAATAAAATCCCTTTCATGTTAGCCTTACTTAAACACTTCCAGCGATAGGGAACACAGTATTTCTAGGAAGAAATAACCCCTAGTTAATAAGAGATAACATGGATTATAGATGGCAAATAGACTTTAGTTCCTGTGCTGAATCTCACTGATTGGAAGTGGCATCTAAAGTACTATGTAGAGAAGGATTCTAAGACCAACTCTGGGTAATTAACAATGCCTCCAGGACTCTGGAGGCAGGAATGGTAGACCCACGCCTCCGTATAGCTTCTGTGCTCTGAAAACTATCAGCAGTGGGGAGAAAGCTTATAGGAAGTAACAGAACTCAGGGGGGTTGGATCTTGGGGTACATTTCTAGGGATGATAATATAGTTGCAATGAGAATTATGGCTTCATTTAGTGAGTGCTGTGCTGGTGCTTCATAGATGTATTATTTCCTTGTCTCATAACAAGTCCATTTTATAGACAAAGAAACTGAGACTCAAAAAGCATAAAGTAGCTTACAGGGCATCCTGTACTTAATTCAGTGGCAGAGGTAGATTTGACTCCGTGTTCCTACTCGGTAGCCTACGCAGCCTGTGAGATTGGGGAGGGGACTGATTATAGCCAGTTTTCTTAACTTCAGTTTTTGTTTGGGGTGCTATGTGGTACACTGTAGGATGTTTAGCAGCATTGCTGACTTCTGCCCATTAGATGCCAGGGGTACCCCCCTAGTCATAGGAGGGAGCCCAAATTGCCCCTGGTTGAGGACCACTGGATTAGAGGAAGGCCAGCTCTATATTTGAAGCAATTCTCGTTCTGGGCAGGCAGGTGATCTGGGAAGGGACTGAAGAACAAGAAGACAAAGGGTCAGTGCGGGAACTTAAGGGCCAAGGGGTCAATCTGGGTAGCCTGGGAGCCTTTGTCACCTGCTGAGGGCAACAACATGGAAGGTGACTGACTGCTGAGTCCCCTAAGTTCATGAACTACGTCTCCTCGATGTTTCTTATTAGGGGGCAGGACTGAGTAGGGCTGAGCTTGCCGCAGAAGACTCCTGTGGCCTCAAATTGAAGGTAAAGGAAGGATGTGGAGTGAGGATTTTAACCACACTGTTCATCCTAAGTACAAGAGAGCCTGCTGCTGTGGCACATCTAGGAACCATTCATTGTTGAATGAATAGTGAACAACCAGGCCAAGGGAAGGGAATAAAGCAGTTGTGCCTATTTTTGACTAAAAATATGGTATGTAACAATGTTCTTGAACAGCCACTAAACCTGCATCTGGCAGATCCCAGGCAACAAATTTTAAATGTTTGGGCAAAGGTACCAGTACTAGGATGAAAGGAAAGAGAGTGTCGCTTTTAGTGATAATTTATCACCAAAATCTAATAAATTCACTAAGGGCCTCTTTTTCTTTTAAACAGAAGCTTACTTTATATGAAAACAGAGATGTTCTCCTCTGGCATAGCAGAAAGCAAGTTGCTTTGGAAAAATATGAAAGGTATTTGGTAAAGCCATAACTTTCCTTGTAGGTAGCTGAGTGAGTGTTCATGTGTTTCAATTCATATACTTATTTTTCTTTCTCTTATTTCTAAAAAGTGAATGGCTTCTTAATATACATATTTAGGGGGGCGCCTGGGTGGCTCAGTTGGGCATCTGACTTCGAGCTCAGGTCATGATCTTGCGGTTTGTGATTGGAGCCCCAGGTCAGGCTCTGTGCTGATAGCTCAGAGCCTAAGGCCTGCTTCAGATCCTGTGTCTCTCCCTCTTTCCGGTCCCTCCCCTGCTCATGTTCTCTCTCTGTCTCTCAAGAATAAAATAAAATGTTAAAAAAAAAAAAAAGATATTAAAAAATATGTACATATTTAGTTAGAACACATTTCAAAGGGTTTCTCAAAATTCAAAGCCTATTGTGGGACTGTGGTTACAGAAGGTATTTGGCCTTCATTGATTCAGAAAGAAAAGCATTGCCTCTAGGGTCACTGTCCTCTATTTTAGACGGTGCTAAAAGGAGGCACCGAAATGTTTAAACTAATTAACTACAAAGCTAACAAACATTGTTGATGAGCGTATATAACTTCTGCCCTTTTCTCAAAAAAACAAGTATTACGATTACTTGCAGTTTTTTTTTTAACACAAAGCTTGCTTTGTTTTCTTCCTCTCTCATTTCCACGTTCAGCATAGAGCACTTCACAAATCCATATTTTTTTCTGCCACCGTTCAAGATATTTTGCGATGAGTTTCGTGCTTAAATGGCATAAAGAATGAAGAGAGTGGGGACTGTTTTGGTTGCCGCTGTTCACGTTTGCCTGTTAATCTAATTACCAAGGTAGGGGCTCCAGAAACTGAGCTGCCCACATAGAAAAGCTTTCCCCCCACCTGGTGGATTATTTAGCCAAGCTTTTTAAATGGGCAGAGTTTGGGGGGTGGGGATCGAAATGAATCTTTTTTTTTTTTTTTTTAAGTTTCTATGCAGAGCAACGGAAAGAATTTAGTGGTTGTCAACATGAGTTTAGTACAAAGGTATGGTTTAAAATGTAGGTTCATTTTGACTGAGCTTCAGGTCACGCAAGCCAAGGGAGACCTGTGCTGCTGTTTGTTTTTTGTGTGTTTTAAAAAGAGTCCTTAAGACGTAATGGAGGGAGATGAAATGGGTTTGGGCGGGAGGGGAGGGGTAGGGAGCATCCCAAGGGAATGACGTCCATTAAAGGGTGGATACTTCAGGGGTGTTATTTCCAGAGGCTCTTAGTGACTGATTGTGTGAAAAGGGCAGCTTTGAATGAACAGCCCCAGCCAGGCCTGATTTCGAACTGTTTTTCAGTCCTTGATTCCTACAAACAAAATAAAATACCTTGTCGAATGGAGCCCATTGAGTGAGGATGATGGGTTAAGAGTGGGGGTACGAGGTGGCAGCGTGGGCACTTGTTTATCAAGGAGGAGTTGTCTGTTGTTCCTGGAGCCGGTGAAAGGAAAGACGCCAGAATCTGATGGCTAGGGTAGCATTGATGTGAAGTTACGGGGTAATCGGATTGAAAGGGGGCCATAGTATTTATGTCAGTTCACATTTCGTCAAAGGAATAATATGAGGTGCTACCTAGCTGAGGCTTTGGCCTGGGGGTTCGGTTAGCAAGCATCCAGGCCTCATTGGATTCAAATATAAATTAATTCTCACAGGAGCATTGCCTGATTAATTTATTTGCATAATAGTAGAAAAACTACAGAGTGGTTACTTTTTTTTTTTTTTTTCCTTCTGTAGGGATTTGGACAAGAAAAGGTTTAAATTCATTTGAAAGAAGAGTGTGTGAGAAGTCAGAGCAGCTAAAGCCCCCTCTGGGGCTCCCAGAGCTGTTTTCTGGAGTGAGCACGGTTGGAGCTGAAGGAAGGCCTGCTCTGTGCAAGAAGTTTAACTCTTCCTGGGATGAAGCAACTCCTTCTGAGGCCCTTTCTCAGTACTTGCTCTGGGGGACTTAGCTCTTGGCTCAGGCGGTGGTGTCAGCTTCAGAGAAGGGACAGGCTGTCTGGCCCAAGCGAAATATCCCGTGGGTTCAGGTTCTGGTCCAAGGACATCCATAGTTTCAGAAAACAGATAGGTTCAGTTTTGACTTACTCAGCTTCACTGGTATTTCTGAAAAGCTTTTCAGGTCTGTTTGCCATCCCAGAGAGAAACAAAGTAATTTGGTTTACAAAACTTCATGCCATTCATGACCTGTTTTGACTCAGCATGTTTATTTAATAAGTACTTGCCTAGCACAGCCTGGTTCAGTATGTGATGGTGGGTGTGCCAGTGGGATCAGTGTTATTTTTTTAAAGAAACTTACATTACAAAAACAGAATGGAAGAAAGGGGGCTGAAGATTCATGAGTTTCAGATTTTCAATATCAAAGTGATTTTTCCTACATACATTTCAAAAATAGAAAAGAAACTTTAAGTATTGCTATAAACATTGCTTAGCAAATCCAGCTTTGATTACTTCCAGCCTTTGCTCAAGAATAAAGAGCTCTCTTTTCATAGGACTACAGATACTATCTTTAGTATTTCTTACTCATTCTTATTACTTTTATTCCCTCATCATCCATTGTTGTGGCAAATAAAGCACCAAAGCCATTCAAATGAAGCTGCCATGTTGGCTCAAGTTCTATTTCTACAAGTTCCAGATGGAGATACTTTAAAAACAATAGCAGGGCAAATCCTATTTTCTAATTGATTGCATGATTAATTCCAAATTTTATTATGAGAACTTCCTACTATCAAAGAAATGCCTATGGTAGATGCTCCATTAATGTTACTTTCACTTTCTCTTTGCTTAAATGCATCCAGGATGACAATTAGCAAATGCCTTCGTTACTTAGGAATATCAAGGAACAAGAGCCTAATAAAGTAGAGGGAAAGGCTGTTCTACACAATTCCACTCAGCCTACTACCCCCCTTTCTTTGGAATCTGTACTCCCCCATCTCCTATGAACACGGGTAAGCCTCTAACGGCTTTTTAAAAAAGACACTTGTTTTTTTATTAGAACAATTCTAGATTTACAACAGAATTGAGAAGAAAGTATAGAGATTTCCCACATACCCCTGCTTCACATGTGCGTAGCCTCCCCCATTATCAACCTCCAGAACTGTACGCTTTTTACCAGGGATGAACCCACATTGACATGTTATATTTACCCCAAGTCCACAGTTTACCTTAGGGTTCACTGCTGGTGTTGCAGTCTATAGGCCCGGACAAGTGTATGATGACATCAATCCATCATTGTAATGTCATCCAGAGGATTTTCACTGCCCTAAAAATCCTCTCCCTACTTATTTCTCTCCCCCACACATCCTTGGCTACCACTGATCTTATTGTCTCCATAGTTTTGCCTTTTCAAGAATGTCATGTAGTTGGATTCATACAGATTGGCTTCTTTCACTTAGTAATATGCATTTAAATTTCCTCCATGTCTTTTCATGGCTTTGGTGGCTCACCTCTTTTTGGTACTGAATAATATTCCATCGTTTGGATGTCCCACAGTTTCTTTACCCATTTACCTACTGAAGGACATCTTAGTTGTTTCCACGTCCATGCAATTTTGAATAGAGCTGCTATACACATCTGTGTGCAGGTTTTTGTGGACATAAGTTTTCAAGTCAGTCCTTTGGGGGCAAATTATGAGGAATACAATTGCTGGATTTTGTAGTAAGGGTAGGTTTAGTTTGTAAGAAACCTCCAAATTGCCTTCCTAGGCACTTGTGTCATTTGGCATTCCCACCAGCAATGTATGAGAGCTCCTATCGGTCCAGATTCTTGCCAGTGTTCAGTGCTATCAGTGTTTCAGATTTTGCTCATTCTAATGGGTGTGTGGTGGTATCTCATTGTTGTTTTAATTTTTATTTTAGAAAGAGAGTGCGAGTGAGGGAGAGGGACGGAGGGGGAGAAAGAGAGAGAGAGGGGGGAGGAAGAGAGAGAGAGAGAGAAAGAGAAAGAGAGATCCTTAAGCAGGATCCACACAGTCTGCATGGAGCCCGACGCAGGGCTGGATCCCACAACGCTGGAATCATGACCCAGGCCAAAATCACGAGTGGGAGGCTCAACCGACTGAGCCACCCAGGTGCCCCTCAATGTTGTTAATTTGCATTTCCTGATACAAATCAAAGAGTATACTTACGCCTAAAGAGAATTAGCGATTTATATACATAAAATTAGGCTGGCTACTAAGAGAGAGGGAGAAGTTAACCAATTCTCATTCCCTTCAACATCTTCTTATATATCAGGGACACAAACACATTCCCTCCTACATACGTGGATTCTGACCAGTTGAGCATTTGTGGGAAGCCATTAGGACTGAGGGCCAAAATGATCGTGATGCTCGCTTTGTGCAGCCCATCACAGATATGGAGAAGTCACTGAGGCCAGTCAGGGCATGTAGCCTTGTGAGCAGCGTGTGGAGGCTCATCCTGGCTGCTACTAATGGTAAGCAATGGATCTCAGGTTCCAGGCACGGAATCTGGTTTTGTCCCGGGTGGGTCTCAGCTCTGATACTGCACTCAGTCCTGGGTAACTGCTTGTGGGAGGCACTGAAGAAAGCGGAGGGGTTCTGAGGACTGCAGTGAGTCTCGGAGAAGGAAATCAGGCCCATTCCACATGGCCCCAAGCAAATAGAACTGGGACTAGTGGAGGCACCCATATTTGGCTGAATATAAATAAGACTTTATTTTAATAGTTCCCTCTCCGATCCATTTAGTCTCAACCTAGCAGTGACAGCAACCTTCTAAATTGCTTGGAAGATAATATTGAGGAAGGCTCCAACGTGCTTGGTAAATGTTCTGCTTTTTAATTTGGGAGGCACTTACATAATTGGGATTAATTTGTGAGTATTTAATGACCTGTACACTTACACATGCATTTTTCTGTATATATGATATACCTCAATAAATAGTTCAGAGATTTAAAAAAAAAAAAACCCATAACAAAAAAAATAATAAATTGCATCAAGTTATGCCCCTGCTCAGATCCCGTTCAAGACTTCCCATTGTCCAGACCCCTCCCCATGGCCTCCTGTGCTCTGCCTCAATGGCCCCTGCCCATGTCACTAGCCTCCTCTTACTATGTTCCCTCTGTGTTCACTAAGTTCCAGCTCCTTTGGCTTTAGGTCCCTGGAAGTAGCCATGCTCTTCTATGCTTTTAGGGCCTGTGTGGAGGTTATTCTCAATCCTGGCTGATTCCTATCCATCCTGGGATAGAGTAGCCATCCTGGTGGCTCTTTGAACTTGACAGGTGTATTCTCAATTTAAGGCCTTTGCCTGGATGTTCCCTCTGAATGCTCACCTTCCAGCTACTCACATGGCTCATCCCTCACCTCCCTCCTCCAATCTCACCTTAATTTAGCTAGTGAGTCTCTTCCTGAACCCCCTATTTTAAGGAGAACATCCCCACCCCTTACAGTCCCAAAAGTAGAGGCTTGGAAAGAGCTTGACTCATTCAGGGGCTTATGGTGGTTTTCGTATGGCTGGAGCCTAGGAATGAGATTGTGGGGAGTAGATAATCACTTTGGATAAAGTGACTACTGTCAAATTGTGAGACGTATTCAAAGCCAGACCAAATACTCTGGTAGGAAGTGAAGAACCCTTGGGAACTTTTAAGTAGAAAAAGTCTTGGTGAAGCCATTGTTTCAGGCAAGTTGGTAAGTTGGTGGGGAATTTACCAGGCAAATGGGATGTTACTGATGAACACGAGCTAAGCGCAGGATCCTGTGAAAAGCACTTCAGATATTCTACATCGCTGAAATCTGTTTAATTCACTACAAGCAGGTTGTGCATATATTACATAAAAACTACACTTGGGGCATATAAAGAAAGAGACAATGAGGCCTCTGCCTTTACAGAGATTACAACACAGCCAGGCCTCTGACAAATGGGGCATCTTGGCCTGACAACGGGGTTTTACATTTCAGGGAAACATTCTCCCGGAGTTTCTGAGTTTCCCTTTGTGCTGGGAACTACCATCACTGTAACTGCACATACATCCTCCCAGAGTGTGCTCCTGCACACCATGTTGAAGAAGAAAATCTTCAATGACTGTAGTTTCCAAAGTAAAATCATTACTAGTAGAGGTGAATTTGGGTCTGCAGAGCCAGGTTGATTACCGATTTCCTTCCAGACATACGGTTTTCTCTGATTTGTATCCTGCCTCCAGGAGACCAGGGGTTAGGTCATGGCTCCAGCTGTTCTTTTAACTCACTGTGACCTTGGGCGATCACTTAACCCTGGCCTCCTGATTTTTTTATTTTTATTTTTAATTTTTTATTTACATTCAAGTTGGTTAACCTATACGGTAGTGTTGGTTTTACTGTCTCCTGATTTCTTTAGAAAGTAGAGACATTTTTTTTTTTTTACTTTTTACTTTTTTTTTTTAAATATGAAATTTCTTGTCCTAAAGTAGAGAAATGAATATGTAACTTCCTCAAAGGGATATCGTTGGGGGGAAATCAGTGAATTTTTAAAGGACCTAAAACATATACTATACGTAAATGACAGTTATCATTGGTGTCATGTCACCACCCCTACAACAACTACTAAAATAACTGGTAGTGTACTACCATTGGGGATATTCTTATTCTATAGGTGTCTTTCTACTTCTTTCTCTTTCTACAACCAGAACTGAAAAGCGGAGAAATATCAGATCATGCCCACATCCCTGGCCACCAATTTTCTTTTCCTTTGTGATCACAGCCCAGAACCTGGAGCCTGCTTTGGATTCTGTGTCTCCCTCTTTCCCCTCCCCCACTCATGCGCGCTCTCTCTCTCTCTCTCTCTCTCAAAAATAAGTAAACGTTAAAAACAATTTTTAAGATGTCAAATCTGGGGCATGGTAGTTGATAGTTAGATCAGAGATGATTAGACCCCAGGGGCCAGAGAGCTAGACCACAAGAGTGAGGCTTGAGAGATAGGAAGCACAAGTGCCATGCAAAGAGAAACAAGCAGGTAGCGGGCATCAGAGAGATCTTGCAGCCAAGAGTTGACAGAGATGCTGTAAGATGACAGAGATGCTGTAAGAGATGACAGAGATACTGTAAGGAGAGAAACGAAGAAGTGCCAATGGCAGGGAGCAGGGCCCTGGAGGTAGAAATGTGGGTCAAGTTGCTGAATGAAGGCTACTGGCAGACAGGAAGGAAGACATGTTGAGAGCTTGGTCAGGGGGAGTGTATGCATTTCCTAGGGCTGCCACAACAAATTAACCACAAATGTGATGGCTTAAAATGACACAATGTCTTCCCTCACAGTTCTGGAGCCCAGAAGTCCAAACCCAAGGTACTGGACAGCTACGCTCTCTCTAGAAGCTCAAAGGGGAAGACACATTCTTTGCTTCTTCCAACTTCCAGCAGCTGTCAGCATTCCTTGGCCTCATGGCTTGTGGCCACATGCCTCCAATCTCTGCCTCTTTCTTCATACTGCCTCCTTCCCTTCTTGACTTTTTCCTCAGTGTGTTTCCTACGAGGAGACTTGTCATTGGACTTAGGGCTCACTCAGATAACTCAAAATGACCTCATTTCAAGGTTCATAACTTAATTACATCCCTGGAGACCCTTTTACCAAGTAAAGTAACATTCACTGATTCCAAGCGTTTGACATGGATATTTGGTGTGGGGGCAGGTGCATTTTTCAGCTTACCGTGGGGAGTCAAGTTGAGTGAGAAGTTTCTGGAGCTGGGCTGTGAAGTCAGAGGGGGCCCACTGCAGGTGGTTGGGATTAGTTCCAGGCAATGAAGGACATTAACATTTATTGAGCATCTGGTACTGACAGGCACACTGCTAAGTGCTTCATTATCAGATTTCTTTAATTCTAACAAAGATCCTCTGAGATAGCTATGCCGTTTTTCCCCCTCTCAACTTTGTATTTTGAAAAATGTAAAATGCAGAGAAAAGTTGAAAGAAAAGTACAGTGAACACCTGTATATCCTTTACCTGTGTTACCATTTTGCCACATCTATTCTGTGTGTGTGTGTGTGTGTGTGTGTGTGTGTATTTGGGGAGGAGGAAGCTGAACCATTTGAAAGTAAGTTATAGATATCATATTTCAACCCTAAATACATCATTATCCTTATTGATTTGACAAATGAAAAGTAGTTACTTTTATTTGACAAATGGGAAAATGGAATCTCAGCAACGTTAAGTAAATTTCTTAGTCTCAGAACTAAAGTACAAAGCCAGTAGTTGAGTACAAGTCTGTCTAGCTCTCAAACTCATGCTCCTTCTGCACATTTTTATTCATTTATGTATTTATTCATTCAGCGGTTTGGGTGGGTGGGCAGCTACCATGCACTAAGGATACATTGATTGAATAAGGTATGTAAGGCAGAAAGATGAGCGATTAATGAACAGATAAATGACCAAGATAAGTCAGGGTTCTGTGGTGAGTAATGACTAACGGGGGAAAGGTGCTGGATGGCCTGGGAGATTAAAAGAAAAATAGCCCATGACCCCTGCCTTAAAGGAGATTGCAATGGAGCAGGATTCTCAGAAATGAGGAGTGGGATTCTTAGCAGTGAGAAGACCTTCCTTCCACCTTTTCTCAAGAAGCTTCAGAAGGAGACGCTTTACCACATCCAAGGAAGAAGACTTGGGGTCCTAGAAATAAGGGATCCAAGCCAGGAGAGAAGCAAAGGGAAGTCTGGGGCAGCAGGACTAGAGGCTACAGAGAAAAGCAGGTGGATGGAATGGCCCAGGAGAAGCCAGAGAGCTAATGATCATCTGATTCATTTGACAACGTGGAAAAGAGGACAGTATTTAGAGCTGTGCTATAATTCTGAGGGAGAGTTTTGGAAGAACATAATGATAGCTATGTAGAGAGCTATGTAAATAAAGAAGAAAACTACAGTGGGGATATTTTCCCCCAAGAGTATCTCTTTTCCTGAGCGCCGCCTTATTTCTAGCCTATTCTCATCTCAGGGGCTATTTGGACGGTTGCTGAGCTAAGAATCATTTCACCAAATTTGATCTCTGTTGAGAAATTTGTAGTGCAGTTAGGGGTGCCTCGGTGGCTCAGTCGTTAAGCATCCAACTGCAGCTCAGGTCATGATCTTGAATTCAGGTTCATGAATTCAGGTCCTGCGTTAGGCTCTGTGCTGACAGCTCGGAGCCTGGAGCCTGCTTCGGATTCTGTGTTTCCCTCTCTCTCTGCCCCTCCCCACTTCATGCTCTGTCTGTCTGTTTCTCTCTCAGAAATAAATAAACATTAAAAAAATTCTTTTTAAAAATTTGTAGTGAGGTTATAATAATCCTCATGAGTGCATGGCAGTTCCAGGTGTAGCTCATCCAATAATAGCTGCTTAAGATGAAAACAGTTATGGTCTTGTTCCCAGAAGAATGACCGAGTTACTATGAAACTGTCACTTGCAGAAATGGATCTGGGAAGAGGTGGCCTTTCTTTTTACCTCTGTGATGCTTTATCAGGCTTTGGTGAGTAATTCTAAACTTGTCTTTTGAGGTTTTTTAGAATTATGAATAAACATGTGGTAAGAGATTTATGTAGAGGATCATGATCTAATCACTATATTACTTGATATCACAATAAAACAGACCTGATCATTGTGAATGACAGTGTGAAACAGAATATTTTGTACCTAGTGCCCATCTCCAAAATTACCCCCATTTTGTCCCAGTGTCTGAGTGCCCAGTAATGAATCTTTTACTACAGAGAGAGAGAAAAAAATTTTTAATTCCAAGCCTCCAGTACCCTAAACAGTTGCCAGGAGAGAAACCAGGCTGTGTTCTTTCAAAAGCCTAAACCGAACCTTGGAAAGAGTTCCAGCCTCTGGGCAAGAGATCCAGAGGGCTGCTGTGAAGCTGCCCTGTGAAAACATTTTTCTATCTGCAAACATTCTTTTCTGACTATCCAACTCAGCACTGAGATTCTCTCTCCTTGGAGTCCTGCCATGCTACCCTCCTCACCTTACTGATTCTTCTGCAGAAACAGCAAGGAATAGTGTCCCTGTGTGTGTGTGGGGGGGGGGCATAACTGAGTTGATAATTTTAGATTTAGTGCAATTAATTTTTAATAAATTGGACAGGGAGTAATTGAGTAGAATCTCCCCCATTTCACAAAAGGGCCAATTGAGGCTTGAAACCATCCTGCTTTCTCATTTCCACACAGTAAAGTGCCATCCAGATTCCAGGGAGCTTCCTTGTTCTTAGAGCAGTGTCTGGGTATCTGCATTTTGGGGGTTTGATATGAGGGAGTTTGCACTTTTCATTGTCATGCTGAGAATAGTGAGCTGAGTAACAAGCTCTTAGTGCCTGCTAAGGCCCCGCACTTCAATCCTGTACAGAGATTAATCATAGAGGGAGATCTTGTAGCCCTTCAAAACCTGTCATCTGAGTGGGAAAACATGTGGCCTACCCTAACCTGTGTAATAATCTGTTGGAGATGGCAGGAAAGTGGCTGTCTGCCTAATGCAATGCAGGCAGTTGTCCTGTATAGAGAGAGCCCTGTGTGGGTGCCTAGAAGCTCTAAGTTCAGGACCTGACTCTGCAGATTTTGGCTCATGGCTGGCCAAGGCTTGGCATGTTGTTGTGGTTTTTTGTTGGTTGGTTGGTTCGGTTTGGTTTGGTGTTTTTTCCTGTTTACCCCTCTGGCTGCGTGTCAAAGCAAGCTCATCCTTCCTCACTTTACTCCAGCTATAACCCTTTCCCTCCACCACAGGGCCTTTGCACGGGCTGTCCCCCCTGCCTGCAATGCTCTCCTGCACTCCCACCCCTATCTCATTGCCACTCATTCTTCAGGTGTCATTTAAAATGTTATTTTGGGGGCACCTGGGTGGCTCAGGTGGTTAAATGATCTTGCGGTTTGTGGCTTTGAGCCCCACATTGGGCTCTGTGCTGAAACAGAGAGCCCGCTTGGATCCTCTCTCTTTCTGCCCCTTCCCTGCTCACATTCTCTCTCTCAAAAATAACTAAACATTTTTTTAAAAAATAAAGTGTTTTTTTTTCGGGAAGCCTTCCCTCATTGCCAGTCTACATGGGGTCTTACCACCACAGTGTTGATCACAATGATAATTAACTTATTTTATGATTATTTGGGGTTTTTTTTTTTTCTCCTCCAGTAGATGGGACAGGGATCATGCCTGTTTTGTTTATTGTTATTTCCCTTTGAGCATATTGCCTGACAGAAAGTAGAAGTTTAGTATGTATTTACTGAGTGAGTGAATAAAAGTTGTCACTTAAATGCCCTGAGCCTCAGGCTCATATATCCTACTTCTCATGCTCGTTATATGGGTGAAATGAGGTCCTGCACTTGAAAGCATCTTGGACAGTGTCTGCGTCTAGTAGACATTGATAGATCTTAGGCAAATAACGAGCTTAATAATAATAATACTTCTTAAATATGTGGAACAGCACTTAAGGGGAAGGCCTGAGTATTAGCAACACCGTTCATCTGCTGCTTTATACTTAACAAAGCTGTTTCCTCTATACAAAGTGGCAGATTGTATTTTCCAAAGATGGCCCTATAAATATCCCATCTCACATCACCTTCTTACAAGTTCACTGACACTCTACCTCTGGAGAGGTGGGGTCTATGTTCCCTCTTTTGGAATCATAGTAGGAGTTGCAACTGTTGTAACTAATGGGAAGATGGCGGATGTGATGCTATGTGACTTCCAAGGCTAGGTCACAGAACAATATGGCTTTGGCCTGGTGCTCTGCCTATCTCGGGCACTTTCCCTTTAACCTGCTGCCATGTCATGAGTAAGCACTGAGATAGTCAACAGTCAGCACTGATTGCCAGGCATGTGAGTGCATGAGCCTTCTGAGTTTCCAGCCCCAGCCATGGAATGTCCTAGCTGATAGAACCAAGTGGAGCAGAGACAAGCTATCTCTACCAAGCCCTGTCCAGATGGCAGATTCATTAGCAAGGTCAAGGGCAGTGTTGTGGTTTTAAGACACTATATTTTGGGGGTGCCTGGGTGGCTCAGTCAGTTGAATGTCCAATTTCAGCTCAGGTCATGGTCTCATGGGTCATGAGTTCTAGCCCCGCATAGGGCCATTGGACTCTGTGCTGACAGCTTGGAGCCTGCTTCGGATACTGTGTCTCCCTCTCTCTCTGCCCCTCCTCCACTCACGCTGTCTGTCTGTCTCTCTCTCTCTCAGAAATTAGAAAAAAGGACACTATATTTTGGAGTAATTGTTACGCAGCGATATATAACCTGAACAGAGACCTTGCTGCACTATTCAGTCAGCAGAGTGTGAGTATTGCCATGTATTTCCATTTTTTAGATCAGGGAGCTGAAGCTCACAGGAGTTAAGTGACATCCCCAAGGTCACATAGCTGGTGAGTGATAGATAAAGCCCAAGCATCTGGATTTCTAGGAGTTGTTTTCCCAGTACCCAAAAAGTCTTGACTTTCCTTACATGGGCCTTGGAACTAAGGGGTGGTATTAACCCTCTGAGAAAATTTATATTCTGTTTAATTGGGCTTGAGAGGCTTAGAGCCCCCTTCTCTTGGGGCATGGGCTCCTTTAGATATGCAAGTGTCCTGGTCACACACTCGGGAGACAGGAAGGAGAAATTGGAGCAGATGGTAGCCTTAGATAGCACAGAGTTTTTCAAGGTGCTAGCAATCTCTGATGCCATAAAAGTTCTATATTGAAGCTTGGCAGATGTCACTGACACACACAGCAGAGAGAGAAAGGTTCAGAGAGATAAAGAAACCAATTGGAGGTGGGTCCATGCCTCTTGACCCCAGACATGGATAGAATTTTTCAAAAGGGTTATCTGAAACCCCGTCCCCCCACACCCGGACACAAACTTGATTCACTGTTTTCATCACAAGGAACTAAGTGGAAAATAAACTCCCACGGAGACATCAGCTTTGATTTCCTCTGACTAGACAAAGGGTACCACAGTGATTGAGCACAGCACATGGTACATTGTAATGCTCAACAAGAGCAGGCGTGTGTCCAAGGCCCCTTGCAATTACAGGATAAAAACTGAACTCCTGCACTGGACACGCACAAAACTCTTTACGACTTGGTCCTCTCCCTGCCCAGCCTAGTCAGAATTCTGCCACATGCTTCTTGTACCTCATACTCCAGCAACAAGAAGAGTGTTATTACCTACCCCTCTTGCCTTCGTGTCTGCCTGGGTTGTCTCCTTTCTGCCAATCTGCTTGACAAACTTCTCTTCTTTTTTTTTGTTTTTTAAGTTGATTTACTTATTTTGAGGGAGAGAGAGCGTACGAGCAGGGGATGGGCACAGAGAGAGGAAGAGAGAGAGAATCCCAAGCAGGGCCCTTGTTGTCAGCACAGAGCCTGATGCAGGGCTCAAACTCATGAGCTGTGAGATCATGACCTGAGTGGAAACCAAGCGTTGGATGCTTAACCGGCTGTCACCCAGGCACCCCTCTTCTTTCAAATCTCAAGAGCTATCTTCTCTGAGCTCTCTCTCATTCTTCCAAGCCAACTCAGAGAGTCGCATCTTATTTCAAAGCAATTTTATTTTCCATGCACTAAAATCAAAGATAGAGACATCCCCTCTCAAATATTTTCATTTCCCAGCCCTAAATCCTGTGCCTAATGCCGAGAAGGAACTTAGCAAAGTTTATGGAAGATGAATGATCTCATTTAATCCTTACGACCACCCCATAGAGTGGGTACCTTTATAATCCCGTTTTGTAGGTGGTGAAACTGTGCTCAGAAAGGTTAAGGGGCTTAGGTTTCCATGGCTAAGCAGTGGGGGCAGGTATCAAATCCAGGAATGTCTACTGCCAAAACCCTTGCTCTTTCTGCCATGTCGCACCTGCAGCCATCTCTCCATCCGGAGATCGTTGGTTTCACAGCTGGGGAAGCAACAAGAAAATCCTCTGTAGACCAAGGCCACCCTGGAGCTGTCTGCACTGCTCTCAGGAACTTTCCCACCTGCTCTGTGAGTCAGCACAGTTTAGAATGCACCTTTCAAATTAGCTGGTGTGATTAAGGAGGATTCTCTGCCCTTTGTCATTCTTGTGATTTTTTTTTAAGTAGAGCTATTTCCCTGTTTATTATGCCTATGCTCCAAACTCTCCAGAATAGCTTTAGAACTTGGGCTGCACCTGATTCTGAAGTTTTTATGTTCTTACTGACCCCCTGTCTCCACTTCCAGATTAACCTGTGTTTGAAGTTTTGATTCATTTTATTCTGTATTGATGGGGGATTCTGAACTCTCTGCTTCTGTGAAATAAGCCCTACTGGGTCTGTCAGCTGTATGGTTGCAGAGGAAATGATCTTCTGTCACATAGCTATAGAAAGCCGAGTGGCAGAAGTAAATTAGCCTACAATTTCCACAAAAGGATATGCTGAGAATTGCCAACAATATTTATGTGGGCATTGTGCTCCCAGATACACTTGGATGGCAGTGAATTGTCAGTTACTATGACAAAATGACTGAAGAAATCAATCTGCCAAGTATGAATGGCTCTCAATGGGCTTCAAGGTTCTCAGGTTAAGGGACCCGCAAAACTGACAGAGGTTGGGTCTCATATTGATATGACCTCCATTGGAGAGCATGTAAATTAGCCAAGATGTAGGCAAAGAGGTCTGGTCCCCCTGCCCACACTCCCCACCCCTACGAAGGGCATTTTCCAATCCTCACATGGAAATGAAAGACCATTTTAGAAAGCCTGGAAGTCCAGCCATGTTAATGACATTCAAATCAGGCCTTTTCTCTAGAAGAAGGTTGAAGGCCTTTTTAAAACACATACCTGCCCAATTCCAGACGGGAGGCATGAATTTCACCTTTTCAAATGGCCTTTTTTTTTTTCTCCTTACTCATCCTCACTCCAGCTAAGTTGTATTGGATTGTACAAAAATAATGCATTGTGTGTAAATCAACTATGATCCTTTCTTTCTTTCTCTCTCTATTTCTTCTCCATCCCCAATAAAAAGTCATTTTTCAGATTCCTTTCCAGATTCTAAGCCATCCCTAGAATCTTCTTCACTTCAGAAAGAGTGATTTTTATTTTCTTTTTTAATTTTTATTCTTTTACAATTTAAATTCCAGTGTAGTTAGTATGCAGTGTTTTATTAGTTGCAGGTACAAAATATAGTGATTCAACAATTCCATGCATTACTCAGTGCTCAGCATGATAAGTGTACTCTTAACCCCCTATACCTATCTCACTCATCCCCTCACCCACCTCCCCTCTGGTGACCATCAGTTTGTTCTGTATAGTTAAGAGTCTGTTTTTTGGTTTGTCTCTTTTTTCCTTTGTTTGTTTTGTTTTTTAAATCCCACATTTAAATGAAATCGTATGGTATTTGTCTTTCTCTAACTTACTTCGCTTAGCATTATACTCTCTAGCTCCATTCGTGTTGTTGCAAATGGCAAGATCTCATTCCTTTTTATGGCTGAGTAGTATTGCTGTGTGTGTGTGTGTGTGTGTGTGTGTGTTTGTGTGTGTGTGTGTGTGTGACTTCTTTATCCAATCATCTGTCGATGGACACTTGAGCTTCTTCCATAATTTGGCTATTGTAAATACAGAGAGTGATTTTTAAATGCAAGTGTTTTCTGAGTGAGTACTGGGTAGGCTCCCATTCTAATAAAAAGAAAGATAAGGCCATTCATTCAGAACATCTAAATGATTTGTAAAGACTTCTGGAGCAAGATTTGGGAGGAACCAAATGTTGAAAGCCATTGGGTGACTCATGTAAGTCCTTTATATATAAACAGCCCATAAAATCAGGTTCTGGGGAAATTTTATATTCTTTAAAGGCAAAGAAAGTATCATAAAGTAATTATGATCAGGAAAAAAACAAAGAGAATTCAGTATTCTTTACAAAAAATCCAAAAGACTTTGTTCTGTTTCTTATCAACTAAGTCTCCTTTGTTAGCTCTTTGAATTGTGTCTCATATATTTAAAATGTTCTCTCATATATAAGAGAAAATGTGAAAATAAGGTTAGGATTTTATCTCAATTTAAACATCCTAATGTGAGAATTGGGAGGTGCATTGTGGGAAGAGTCAGAAAGCTGGTCAAGTCCGTAGGGTGAACATGTAGTAGCTGATGGTATGGGCTGAACTCCCAGTCCCATCATCTGTTAAATTACAACACTGTCCTAGCTAATGACACTGAGAACTCAGAGATGTCAAGTTGGTCATCTTTGTAGTTGTTAAAAGACATAAACTCTCTTCTGGAAAGTTATTATGGAGGACAAAAGAAAGAGCTCCAAAGGCTTGTTAAAAGTGTATAATTCCATATTGAATATTGTATCAGGGTTTTAGCAGCAGGAGACTGGAGTTAGGGTTAGAGTCAGGAAAGGCACAATGAAAGATGCATAATTTGATCTGGGCCTTGAAAAATAGGTCAAAGTGTAGTTTTATGCAACTACTTAATATTCTTTTTTTTTTTGGAATTATTTAATATTCTCAATATGCAAAGAGCTCTTTAAAATCAACAAGTCAAACAAACCAATAACAGAAAAGGCAAAGGACTTAGAGATTATGCATAAAAGACAAAAATATCAAGAAACATGTTAAAATATTCAGCCTAATAATGAAGGAACTTCAAGTAATAATATATTCTCTCCTTTACATTCAGTTGGTTGACTTTTTTTTTTTAGTCGTAAAAAGATTCTGTATTTTGTTCATGGAGGGCAAATGAACACAATCATTTTGGAAGTGTTGATGAAATCATCAGAGATATCCACAAAATACAAAATACTTGTACAACATGAAGCAACTTATAGTAGCAAAAACTAGAGTTACTAGGTTCTCAACTATAGGGAATTGGTTTAATAAATTATGATATACAATATTAATAAGAATGTTTCCAAAGACTGACTTCTTAATGGCATGGGAGAATGCATCTGACATAAAATTAGTGATGAAAAAGAAAATTACATATAAGAGGAGCACCTGGGTGACTCAAGTGGGTTAAGCATCTGACTTTGGCTCAGGTCATGATCTCATGGTTGGCGAGTTCAAGCCCTGTTTTGGGCTCTGTGCTGACAACTCAGAGCCTGGAGCCTGTTTTGGATTTTGTGTCTCCCGCTCTCTCTGCCCCTCCCTGCTAGCTAGCGCGCTCTCTCTCTCTCTCTCTCTCTCTCTCTCTCTCTCTCTCTCACACACACACACACACACACACAAACATTAAAAAAAATTTTAATTACATATAAGATATACTATTTAAATTATACCTATACATGTATACTATATATGTAGCTATATATGTATGTTTACAAAACAAAAAAGAAAGAAAGAAAAGAAAATAGTGACTATCTCTGAGTATTGGGACTGGATTACTTTTATTTTCAATTTATAATTTTTGAATGTTTTCTAACTTTTCCAAGTGTTATTTGTTCCTTTGTATGTGTTGTGGCTTTCCATTTACTGTTAATTTAACAGGGAAGTACTAATGCTATTGTTTTGCTTTGTAGGAAATCAATCCCAGTTTTTTGGAAGTCTCCATCTTTGTTGCTTTTTTCACATTGGGTCAATGATTTATTCTTGCTACTCTAGAATCTTGTTTCCATGCCATATTTCCCATTGAGTTAGGAAGCACACATCCTCTTGCCAGATTAACTTTATACAACGTCCTCTCCTTCTTTGGCCAGATCACTTGTTTTGCAGGACTACAGTAGTAGCCGTCAGGAACGATGCTTACTTAAGGGCACAGACTCTAGACTGCCTGGGTTCTGTGAAACCTTACGCAAGGCATATAACCTTCACCAAAAACCTTTGGGGAGTGGTGGAAAGTAAAAGATGCTTAATGAATATTTGAACTTGTTGAAATGAATGATGCAAGAACAGATAATAGAAAAAGGGGCCTCAATACCTACATCTCTGTGTACCACTTCCTGTGAACATTTAACATGTGCCTTCTGAGTCTTGAGTAGAGTGGCAGCATGTTATTTTAGGAGAGCCTTGAATCAGAATTTCAGCCTCACCAAGTAGTTGCTGTCCTTCTTGTGCAAGAAACTTGAACTTTCCAAACTCATTTTACTCATCTGTAAAAATGGGGATCAGAGAGAAATCTTGTGACGAATACCCATCTAGTAGGACTCTTCAATAAATATTACTGTACACCTCTATCCCCAAACCCTTTTCTCCCTTTCCCAAACAAATGAAGTGTACCTTTCCAGGCACTTGATCTCTAACCCAAAAATTAAGGACACTCAAGAATGACTGTTCACTGTAGCTTCTGAAGTACCTTCTACGGAGCTTGATTAACTCAATGGTAATGGCAAACGCCCTTCTGATTGCTCCTATATACAAATAGTTCCCTTCTAGTCATTCACTTTCAAAGTTCTTTACCTGCTTTTACGCTTAAATATTTCCCATGTGAACTTAATCTACAGAATCAGCTTCTATCAATCATTAAGCTTTCTTGTTCACGAGAATGTCTTTTTCTATACAGTTTTGGGAAAACTAGGCAAATTCATTCTTTTTAGGGGAGTGATTATTTGATAAGTGGTTGCCCCTTTACCCTAAATGTGGTCATATTTAGTTTTTTTTTCTTTCTTATGTCTTCCTAAAAAAGGGAGTAAAACGAAGCCGTCTTTCATTGAACTTGACAGATGATTATGAGTGCCTTCAGAAGTAAATCCCAACAGCCCATGAGACAAATGATTTTGAGCCCACCCTGTGTGACCCAAGATCTTTATTGTTTTTAAGAATATGGGAGATCTGGGTTGGGAAGTAATTATAAGAGCCAGATCATTGCAGCAAAAGAAAGTGAGAAAGAAATCAATGGCACTGAATCCTAAAAGTCTGCCAAGCAAGAAGCCAGGGTAGGAGATATGTAGTTCAGAAAAGGGTTCAACTTCTTTTGAACCTTTATATTCTCTAATCCTTAAAACAGGTTTGCTCTCTTGTTCAAATTCACTAAAGATCCAAAACAGCTGGGTAAAATCTGGAATAATATAGGGTTACTGTTAACATGTTTAGATTGAGATCAAATCTTAATCTTTTTCTTTTTCTTTTCTTTTCTGTTTATTTGCTTCAAAGGGTTTCAGGGGCAATGATGTGAATTATTCTGCATGTGCTTGCTAGATTTCAGGCTTTATGAGAGGCAAGATGCCTGCTGACTTTGTGAGCATGAAAAGGCCACTCTGGGGTTTTCAGATTCAGTTAGTCTGAAAGTAATGACTCATGTGGGTAATTATTCCCACAAAGGCAAAAGACTTGTCTAATTGGACTAGCTAGGTAGCATAACAGGTGACTTATACCAGCTTGGCTTTTCATTTAAGGCAAGCAGAACATGTTTAGATGAGAAATATTATTCCAATTTGTAACAAGGTTCACAAATTAATTTTCAAATTGCCGAGTTCTCATAAAGCTTGGATATCACCATACCCTACCAATTTACTCTTCTTCTGTCTTGCCTTAACTGAAATTTATAAGCAATTACAGTCATTATTTTTCCTTTTCTCCCTTTCTAAAACTTCTGGAGAAAGTATCAAAATCAAATGAAAACTTTTCCTCAAAGAGCCACATTAAATTGACTAATGTGAAAGGTACATTACTCATAATTCAGCTACAACATAGGATACTTAAATTTGATGATCTTATGTCCTCTTCATAAAGATGTAAATTTGACACTATTAGTTAGTGAAGGAGTTAAAAATAGCTTCATCTTCTCTAAATGACTTTTTTTTTTTTTCACTGCTCAAGATATACCCCTGGAGAGGTATCCCTAGGTTTTATATATCTCTTATCATTTTCCCTAATGAGAGAAAATATCAAGTGTCCTTAAAATCATATGATTTTAAATCTATGACATAATTATAAAAGTGACATTTAGGCCCCCTTTTTTCTTGCTGACAAAAAAGAAATGCCACCCAACCTATTTAGTTTGTATTTGGTTCTGGAGAACTCTTAATTTGAGGACATTATGTGTGTATAAAACAGCTCTGCTGGTTTAAGAAATATCAGATATACCAAACAGATCAATAGAGGGGTGTTTAGTCACATTAGAAAAGTCTTCTTCACTTCACAGAATAATTTGCACCCATGTTCCTTTAAATGCAGTTTTTGTACATTTGTAGTATGATCTTGTGTACACAGAATTTTTCAGAAGTATGTGCTTATTGGTGTTCAAACTAGTACTTATGTTTTATTCCATTGGTCTAATTATCCAGATAGTTATGGCTTAAAAAAAAAAAAAAAAAAGATACACTTTCACTTGAATCACTCAAAGTGAAATGTTATTTATAGATTAGAACTGGAAGGGAATTTAGAAACGTTTAATGAGGCATGTATCCATTTAGTTCTTTAATGTTGACCTTACTGTAGTTGGAGAGAAGCTGATAGGCATTTTCAACTTAAACCTGCTCTCAGTTTGGTAGTGTTTGTATGTGTGCTTGTGTTTGGTGTAAGAAACTGGCTAAAATTTAACAGCCGGAAAATGATGAAAGGCACATTTTCTACAACCTTTTATTTGGCAAGTGGCCAAGGATGTGGAAGGAATCTTAAAGTATGTGCTTTTCATCTTAACACATGCCATTCAGCACAGATATATGTAATAATGTTAACTGCTATTTGGCCTTTGTTCACCTCCACCCCACCCCTTCTCAATGCTTTTTTCAAACTTGCAAATTTGAGGTATCTTTTGAAACTACCCCCCCCCCCCCCCCCCCCCCCCCCCCCCCCCCCCCCCCC